>NC_056671.1:83411102-83764435 GCF_018350195.1 Panthera tigris | reverse complement strand
ATAAAGGTTTATAGCTACACTCGAAAACATGTCTATAAGCAAAGAAACATTTTGCAGTGGGAAAACTTGGCTGCGTTCAAGTTCACATTAAAATTCACCCCTATTCAAATTCACATAATTCACTTCACAATCATAATATATATTACTTGTTGGATTTTGGTAATAAGATTTTTAAAGGGTCAATTCTAAAAATGATAAATTAACCAAACATTTTAGCATTGCCATTTCAAAACATGTTTCTCCTGTTATCTAGTGAATTAAAATATCTTTATAAAAATATTTCTTTTGAAACCCAAAGCTCTCCCACCACAAACAAAGGTCTAACTCTAACACTTAGGCAATTTTTTTTTTTCTCCTGGAAGAGAAAAAATTTTAGATCAAAACAAAAATTCTCGAAATGATTGGTATCCAAATGATTTGCATCTGAGGACAGCAAGAGCTACTGGTTGCTTACAGTGGAGGAAGTTAGGGGAAATAAAAGGTTACAAAGCAGTATTAAGGGACTTTCAGTAAAACTGAATGGAAAGCGGTATCAAATTTCACAGAAAACCCTTCTGAAATTAGGAAATTTCTTATGGAAGTTGCAACATTCTTCTCAATAAAATACCGTAATTACACTCTGCTTTCCCCTCCCCCATCTTGTCATTATCCTCTCAGTTTAGATACTTTTCATGGTGAGCAGAAATCTCAGTTTTACATTTACGGAAAGAAAAATCAAAGGAAATTGCAATTGCCTCATAGCCAAAAATAAAATATAAATAAAAAAAACACCCTTTTTTGGGATGTGCCATAAAATGTTATTAGTAAGGATCATAAATAAAGTTTAATTTTCAGCTGCCTAAAACCATTATCAAAGGTTGGCTCATTATAAAAGAATGATTCCCTAAATCAGAAAATAATTAGGTACAGAATAAAAAATGAGAAGGTATGTATTTCTGGAGGTCATGTCCTACCCAAAATAGCCCAAAATAAAATTGGCCCTTATGCGGAATTGAGAATTATGTTTCCAAAGACCTCTAGTATATAAAAAAACTATAACTGAATTTTCTTTGTGAAATTGAAGTAAAATAGAAATGCCTCTATGGTAATCCGTAGTTTGAAAGATGACTAAATGGAGGCAGAACAAAGGCTGAGCCAAAATAATACGAAAATCTCTGGTTAGGCTAATCACCATGCCTTCTCAAAACACTTTTGCTGTAGAATCATAAGGTTTAGAAAATGTTTTGATCTAATAGAAACTCCTGATCATTTTTGTAATGGTGAAAACTGCCTGAGAGGAGAAGTGGCCTTTTTCATGTCAAATCAACTTTGGCACTAATAAACTGCACTAAAAGTAGCTTTAAGAAGCTTCCTCTAGACGTGTCACATGCCATTAACCTGAGCAGGTCGAAATAGAAAGCCCTCCATGTGGAGAGAGGAGCATAATCCTCCTAAAGGCTAGGCAATCTGGCACACTCTGTCTTGTTCCTTCTTGATTCCCTTCGATTTGCCACACCTAACTTCCACTGCCTTCTGATGATGCACAGAAAAGGTAATTTTTTTCAGAACTTTTGAACTTAAAAATATCTTTATTCTATTCTGACATATCAGTAGTGATTCGGGTATATAATGTGAAAGTGGATAATTTTTTATCAGAATATGAGAGAATTGTTCCTATAGTCCCATGCTTCCACTGGCATTATTGAGTATAACCAAATGGTGTCATTTGCAATTATTTATGATGGCCTGTATAGTCATTTAGCTTTTAAGATTTACTCTTCACTTCAGGTCTGTTGCAAGTTTAAACCAATGTATTTTCTTATGGGTCCTTTTTCAATTCTTGTTTAGGGTATGGGCTTGACCAGTTCATTGGAGAATCCCAAATACCTATTACTGATAGGTCTTTTCTCTCAGGCTGCTGATTTTTCATAGACAGAATATTCCAATCTTCTATCAGGGTTTTTGGAGCTAAAGGAGGCATTGAGAGTGGAGAGGCTCATCGCTCAATGTGTTGACTTTAACTTTACATCCTTGATGTCTGTTTTTAATATTTCATCTCTATCTGGTCTTTACTGTGAATTTTGAGTCTCATGGCTTTCTCTTCTCTACAAAATAATCCTGCAATCTTTCAAGCAGGGTTAAAATACCTGTGGTTGCATGACTCTTGTTCACTGTGTGTGTGCGTGGAGCAGGGGAGAAGTTCTAGTGGTTTTATATGTATTTGTATTTGTTTCTTATACAGACTTCATCCAGTCCTTTGAGTTAAGCCCCATCATATTCCACAAGGTCAAAAGTTTTTATTTCGTCTGACTTCTAAATATGTGACGGTATGCAAGAAAATCCACGTTATACATTATAATTAGTATTGGAGTTGTGAAACATCAGGAATAAATAATTTAAACATGAGGATTTGGAGAAATTCAAAAGCTACCTCTTGTTCTTTAGTAGATGGGGGTAAGATACAGTCCAGTAGAAGAGATAACATCCAGGATATCAGTAAATAAAAATGGGATAATCTATGGCGGAAAAAGTATTGAGGAAATTTCAAAGATAACCACAAGGGATAATCTTCCAGTGGCTGAGGAAAGTTGTACCAGTATTGAAGAGAAAACTGTACAAACACTGTCTTCCATTATGGGAATAATTTTACTAGTAATAGAAAATCACTGTTCATTGTCAAGAATTGAGTTTTCTCTCTCCATTTCTTTGTGTCATCTTTGATTCCTTTTGCCTGTGTTTTATAATTCTCAAAGTGTAGGTCTTTTACCTCTTTGGTTAGGATGATTTCATTAATATCTGGAATTTAATAAATAAAACAAATGAGCAAATGGGAGAAAAAAAAAGAGACAGAGAGAATAATAAAGAAACAGACTCTTAGCTCTAGAGAACAAACTGATGGTTACCAGAGGGGTGGAGGGTGGGGGTGGGTTAAATAGTTGACAGGGATTAAGGAGTACACTTGTGATGATGTATGGAAATGTAGAGTCACTATATTGTAAACCTGAAACTAATATTACATCATATGTTACGTAATCTAAATAAGGAAAAAAAAATTGAAGTTTCACATTGTAAATGATAGCTACAGAAAAAAAGGTACCGAAACCAAAACAAAACAAGCAAAACACAAAGAAATAGTTTCTGTCCAGTAAACACTGAAACAGAATTTTCAAAACATATGAAAAAGTTTTGGGGTTCCTGGGTGGCTCAGTTGGTTGAGCATCTGACTTTGGCTCAGGTCATGATCTCACGGTTCATGAGTTCAAATCCTGTGTCGGGCTCTGTGCTGCCGTCTCAGAGCCCGGAGCCTTCCCTTCTCTCTCTGTCCTTCCCCTGCTCATGCTCTGTCTCTGTCTTTTTCTCTCCCTCTCTCTCAAAAATAGATAAATATTTATTTATTTTTTTTAAATATGAAAAGTTTTATTGAAGACTTATTCTTCAAATTTCTTTTCAGATTATTTCTGCTGTCAGTTACCCTCATGTTAACTGATTTGGTCACATCATAACCATTATTCACTTTGAACATTGATATGTAATGTTCTGCCTTTCAGTGAAATAGAACTTTTGTTATATCATAGGTATGTTTGATTCACAGACAGGAAATACATTAGATAGCAAACTGATTTTAGAAATAGAATTCCTAACAGCAAAACTTTTATTTGTGTCAGTTATGTTCAATCTGAAGACAAGGAATTCTTTGCCACTCTTTTCTGATCTGATGTAGGAGCTTTGTCCTGTGGTTTACTTCACATTCAGCAGTATATTTCGCCTTCAGCTCCCCCTAAAACCATACTGTGTGAGTTTTCAGGGGTTTTCACGCTGTCTTCAGTTTCACATAGCTATGAGTAAGCTTCCTGTAACAAATTCTTATTCATAAGAATGGAAAGGAAAAAAAATACATTGAAAATCATCTTCAGGAGGCTCATATTCCTTTTTCCAACTTTCATGTTCTGGTCCAAGTACTTCCAAATATCCCCATCTCCTGAATTCTCAGTTTCGAAATTTATTGTCTGCTTCCTCTAAGTGGTGTCATATAAATTATATGAAATTGCCCTACTGCAGGATGGAAGAAACATTTTATCCCTCGGGAGAATAAAACCCTGACCACACTTTCATAAACACGGTGAAAGGTTTACTCTTTGAACAACTTGTTTCTGGTGATTTCTGTGCCACGGGAACCCCAACTACCACTCCAGTTTTCAGGTATAAAATATTTTTGCGCTCCACAGATGCCATGCATCACTCAGGCCATGGGCTGTGCATTCTTCTGCAAGGATTCGGAAACTCTCCAATTAACATGGTAAACGAGAATTGCATTGTGACCTAAATGAGTCAGGGTAGAATATTTCATCATTTTCCAAACCGAGTGACCTCGCCAGCTTTCAGACGGTTTCTATGACTCACGTTTTGGACAGACACACAGAGGTGGGGCTCTGCATCGGAGAGTAAGCCTGAGTGCCCAGTCAGGTCTCAATATCCAGAACTGGCTGTGGGCTTTCCCTTCCAAGATACGGTTTGTGAAGTTAAAGAAAGATTCTGTCTCTGTCTCTGTGTGTGTCTCTTTCTCTCTGCCCCTCCCCCTCTCATGCTTTTTCTCTCTCAGAAATAGATATTTAAAAATGTAAAAAAAAAATGATACTTAGCAAACTGATGAACAAAAACAAGAGAGTAAGCAAGTGCTTGTGTGTAACCCAAGGGTAACAATGGATAACAGCAGCAATGGCAGAATGATACATTTTTATGAAATCCACAAAACGCTTCTTCAACACATTTTAAATTGTTTTTAACGTTTATTTATTATTGAGAGACAGAGAGACGCAGAGGGTGAGCAGGGGAGGGGTAGAGAGAGGGGAGACACAGAATCTGAAGCAGGCTCCAGGCTCCGAGCTGTCGGCACAGAGCCCGACGTGGGGCTCGAACCCACAAACCGTGAGATCATGACCTGAGCCGAAGTCGGTTGCCCAACCGACTGAGCCACCCAGGCGCCCCTTCAACACATTTTAATGTAACGACATAAGTCAAATATTATTTCTAAAGCATCATTCCTGGATTTATTACAGCAAAACAAACTAGATATAGAAGAAATGACAATTCCCATACTAAATACTTGTTGCTACTGGGCATGAAGAAGAGGTCTTAGGGAAACAGGACTGTATTCAGAGAAAACAATGTGTTAATAATGTTAGACTCTTTAGATTGTCTTTGAGCACAAACTCGCTACAAAGGAAAAAATCATACAGAATTAAAAAAAAAAATTACAATGTCTATTTATTTTTGAGACAGAGAGCGTGAGCAGGAGAGGAGAAGAGAGAGAGGGAGACACAGAATCCCATCCAGGCTCCAGGCTCCAGGCTGTCAGCACAGAGCCCCATGCGGGGCTAGAACTCATGAACCATGAGATCATGACCTGAGTCGAAGTCAGACGCTTAACTGACTGAGCCACTCAGGGGCCCCCAGATTTTTTTATTTGAGTCCAGAGTAGGTGAATTTGTATTGACTGTAGTCTGACAGATGTCTGAGGAACAAAATTCCTGATTAGATCCAGTTGGTATAAGGAAATGAAAACACAGTTGGATCAAATAGATTTTTCCCTGTAACATACTACACAGACTTTATTTAGCTTAAAAAACACACATGTTACGGAGAGGTTACAGAATGCTTGAGCTCTATCTCTACTAATTTAGGAACCTCTTTGGTAAACAAGAGAACCCTCTGCAAGATCAGGCTAAATCAATAAAGATGGACCTTTCTGCAAAAACCCTACTTGAAGTTAAAAGATCATTTGCAGCCTTGGAAGGATAGGAAACTATTCAGAAGGAAAAATGCAGTCCCGTCTAAGCGGTTTGCTCAGTTAAGGGAAAAGCTTGATTAGGTTTCTACAAAGTATAATTAACACAGATAGCAGTGAATGAGACATAGTGAATAATATCTCACAAGCAGCAGGATATTCTAATAGCAGTTATTCAGTATGCTCTCAATAACAAAATAGCCCTCCAGAAACTCATCTCATTTCTAAGTATTATTAAACGTATATCCAGAAAGATTTTAAATACTTTTTGTAACACATAAATACTGATTTTTGAAAATCTTAATTTCTGTTAGCATTTTCAACGATCTAATGAGTAGTAGTCACTAAAGCATGGATGCTTTGCAATTAATATAACTAACTTTTATAAGCCTTTGGTTAAACTATCTCCATTTAGAAGAGAATGGGATAATTACACTACCCTTCTACGTAAGTCTGAGAAGAATCCATACAAGATGGAAATATCATCCAAAAAGATTTCCTCAGCGTGATTACCTGGAGTTTAGAATCCCTCTTAAACAAAATTAATATTGTATCTATATAAAATATAATATTAAATATATATAAATATAAATATTAAAATATTATATAACAGTTAATATTATATAAAACCTATACTATATCATGTATTTCTAAGACTTTTGATTAGTAAGAGTATAAAAAATAGAGTATGAGTTAATTCGTTGTTTTGCTACTTAGTAAAATAGTAACTCTAACTCAAAATTGTATTCAGTGTATAAAATTCAATATACAAAGGGAAAAAATTGGTTTTCAGTTAAATGATTTCCTGAGCTGACTACTACAATTTCACTCCCTAAATTAACTCTGACCCAAAATTCAAAATGCAGTTAATTAAATGTCATATATGTTTAAATCCACAAACCACAAAGTTATCATGATACCTTATATCTAAAACTTTCATACATTGAGACTAATTATTAAAATATAGTAATGGTTCCCCAAATATAATGAATTTGATATTCCCTATATTTAACCTGAAAAATCTCAGTGTATGTTCACATGTATGTATACGGATAGAGGACAGATAGATATGATAGGTAGATAGATGATAGATAGATGATAGATAGATAGATAGATAGATAGATAGGTGTCATTTTAATAGAAGAAGAATAAGTAGAAAATAATTGAAAATCAAAGACTTGCTAATATTTTGAAAATTAGAAATCTAGGTAAAGAAGCAGCACGTTCTATGTTATTCAATAAAGTAATGTAGGACTGTTATTTCAACAAAATATAGAAGGGAATGTATAACATTCACCAGAAGACTAATATCATTCACTGAATGATTAAAAAAAAGTATGGTGTAATTCAGTTTAATTAACTAAAGAAAATAATTTCCTTCTGATTTTTAATACTGAAATCGATGTGTAAAGTTTGATTAATCTTATTTAAACATTATTCTTTTCTTTTTTAAAAACTATTTATTGATTTTGGGGTGCCTGGGTGGCTCAGTCGGTTGAGCGTCCGACTTCAGCTCAGGTCATGATCTCGCGGTCTGTGGGTTCGAGCCCCGCGTCAGGCTCTGTGCTGTCAGCACAGAGCCTGGAGCCTGTTTTGGATTCTGTGTCTCCCTCTTCCTCTGACCCTCCCCCTGTTCATGCTCTCTCTCTCTGTCTCAAAAATAAATAAATGTTAAAAAAATTTAAAAAAAAAACTATTTATTTTGAGAGAGAGAAAGAGTGTGAGCAGGGGGCGGGGAGAGAGAGGGAGAGAGAAAACTCCAAGCAGGCTCCACGCTGTCAGCACAGAGCCTGATGCGGGGCTCGAACCCACAAACTGTTGAGATCGTGCCTGAGCCGAAATCAAGAGGTGGATGCTCAGCTGACTGAGTCAGCAGGTGCCCCTAAACATTGTTCTTTTAAAAGTTATTATTTTTATAAAATCTTTCTTTTTTTAACTTTTAACATTCTCTACATTCTTTAACTTATTAAAATATGTGGTTTTTTCATTCCTGTTTGTAGTTTTAGGTTTTCATAGGATTTTGAAAGTGTTTTATTTTTTAAATGTTTACTTATTTATTTTGAAGGGGAGGGAGAGGAAGGAGCAGAGAGAGGGAGGAAGATAATCCCAAGCAGGCTCCACAGAGTGAAGCCGAACGCAGAGATGCATCTTATGAACCGTGAGATTATGACCTGAGCTGAAATCAAGAGTTGGTCGCTTAGCCCACTAAACCACCCAAATGCCCCAGGCTTTCATAGAATTTTAAAAAGTTAATTAAAATTTAAACAAATGCCCATACATTTTTTTATAGCTGTACTTTCAGAAAAACTAATTACTTGTGTTGGAAAATATAGACTGGACAAACTGCTACCTAATACAAAAGAATATCGTGTCATCGATGTTAAACATTTTACATTAACCAGGAATTGTGATAGCTTCTACCTTTAGCCTTCACATATTAGAATAATAATGTAAGGGGATATCATGTTCCACTCCTCTTTTATATCTATTTGAGGTAGTACCTGTGCATGTGGCTAAAAGAAAAATAAAAATGTAATGAAATTACATGATAGATGTAGAATTTTGAAAAATATTCGACAAGATTACACTCCAGAATATCTTTGCCTGTATTCATCTGTCTATCGTCTTCTTCCTCCTCCTTCTCATCATCTATCATTCCATCCAGGTAAGTGTGTTTATCACACAAACACAAAATATGGGTGTGTTTATCAAGGATTACTTTGGAAGCTGGGGCACCTGCGTGGCTCAGTCGGTTAAGCATCTGACTTCGGCTCAGGTCATGATCTCATGGTTCATGGGTTTGAGCCCCGTGTTGGGCTCTGTGCTGACGGCTCAGAGCCTGGAGCCTGCTTCGGATTCTGTGTCTCCCTCTCTCTGCCCCTTCCTTGTTTGTGCTTTGTCTCTCTTTCTCTCAAAAATAAACACTAACAACAAAAACAGCAACAATTTTTTTAAAAATAATTACACTGGAAGCAAAGCAGAACATACATATTTCCCTTCATTAACCCTTATACTTTATTATCCGAATCACATCCTACTCACTAAATTTCCTGAGCAGAAGTCTTTGAAAGAAAAGCAATTCATAAGAACATAAATTTGGGCTTTGTATCTGTAAAGTGAGTAGTTGAGTTCATAACTTACGAGATAGAAGTTAAGAGTTAGTAGAGGGACTGGAATCCTGTATAATGTAGAATGCATAACTGTACAATGAAGAATTTCTTTAAGATTCTATAAATCACATCAAAATGAAGATAAACCATTTAAAATAGTGACTGTTATGTGTAGTACAAACAGAGAAACTTGAACTGCATTAGCATGGAGCAATTCATGGATTTTTATTATATCAAAAGAGGAAAATGAATAAAATGATAAATTATAGAGAAGTTTAAACCACTTCATGAATAACAAGTTACATAGTGAGTACATGATAGAAATTAGGGTGTTTTAAGTGTGTGTACTCATGTTCAAAGTTGATACAAACACACAACAGCATCACTAATTTTAGTAGTTCAAATTCTATCTTGTTATGAACTATCTCAGCTATGGTTCATAAAAAAATTAAAATTAGGACATGAACAGTTACACGTGTTCACATGCTAACTGCTAAATAAATGATTTCCAAGGACCAGTAGAAAAAAATGAAAAAAAAAAAAAGATTGCTTGCCAAATAGATAAAAACATTTTTATTTTCTTTTATTATTCTATTATTTACCGTTATTTCTAGATAGAAATACAAAAATGATTATAGTTAAGCAATAATAAATATCTGTGTAATGTTCAATTTGATGGAATACTATGTGAAAAATAGTTATATTAACATATGTATTATTTGTGGGTTAATACACTTCCATTGATAAACCATAATGGAAAAATAAATTGATAGTTATGCATGTATTGGTTGGTTTAACTTTCTTGTGTCACCCTTTTCTATGTATCTTTTAATCTTTACAATTTTAGCTTTATTTTATAGTTATGTAAAAGTAACTTAAATATAGTTACATTAGTACTCTGGGGGACTCATTTTGGAACTGCTTCAAGAAAAAAAATTACAATAATGTGACCATATTAAAGAAATTTAATGAGTATTTTTATATCACATTAATTAAATTTAAGTCTTATAAAATATTGATTTATCATTGCAATTTTTTAGAATCATCATTTTAGCTGGCATCATCAAGTAAATAACTGTTAAACAGTGTTATAATTGTTTAAGTTGATACTAATTAAAAAAAAAATCAGGGGCACCTGGGTGGCTCATTTGGTTAGACTTCAGCTCAGGTCATGATCTCTCGGTCTGTAAGTTTGAGCCCTGTGTCAGGCTCTGGGCTGACAGCTCAGAGTCTGGAACGTGCTTCGGATCCTGTGTCTCCCTTTCTCTCTGCACCACCCCTACTCATGCTCTGTCTCTCTTCGTCTTTCAAAATTGAATAAATGTTAAATGTTTTTTTTTAAATCATAAAACAGTCATCTAAGTCACAGGGTGAAAGAATTATGTGACTGCTGTTTATCTACACAGAGTGGAAAAATACTGGTCCAAGCTTTATTCTAAGTCATTATTTCATTTGATTTTCTTATGTCCAGTAACTAAACTTCAATACATATTTTTTGCATAGGTTTTAGTTGGTTTAGTTAAAATGTAGAATATTTTTAGTGCATGAAATATTTTTGATGTATGGAATATTAAATTTTCTTCTCTCTATACATTGTTGAAAAATAAATGTGTTATAATTTTCAATTATATGCTCACATTGATTCCTGGGGACAAAACTCACTACTGTAATGATTGCTTCAATAATCAAATCTTGTTGAATAATATTTTAGACAGCAGCATACAAACAAACATTAAAAAAAAAAAACAAAGAAAGGGGCGCCTGGGTGGCTCAGTCGGTTAAGCATCCGACTTCGGCTCAGGTCATGATCTCGCGGTCCGTGAGTTCGAGCCCCACATCAGGCTCTGTGCTGACAGCTCAGAGCCCGGAGCCTGTTTCTGATTCTGTGTCTCCCTCTCTCTCTGACCCTGCCCCGTTCATGCTGTCTCTCCCTGTCTCAAAAATAAATAAACGTTAAAAAAAAAAAAAAAAAGATATTTTTATAAAAATTGTGTTTTAATGGCCAGTTCCTTAGTCATCATGTATTCTTTGAAATAATCTAGGGTTTTAACCACACAAAAAAATGTACCTACCTTAACTAAATGGAGAATACAGTCATTTTGACAATTGTATTTTCTTTTTTTTTTTTATTTATTTTTTTTTTTTTTTAATTTTTTTTTTTTTAACGTTTATTTATTTTTGAGACAGAGAGAGACAGAGCATGAATGGGGGAGGGTCAGAGAGAGGGAGACACAGAATCTGAAACAGGCTCCAGGCTCTGAGCTGTCAGCACGGAGCCCGACTCGGGGCTCGAACTCACGGACCGCGAGATCATGACCTGAGCCGAAGTCGGCCGCTTAACCGACTGAGCCACCCAGGCGCCCCCAATTGTATTTTCTTAAATCAGAGTGGGGTTAAAGCAATGACCTTCAAACTTTGGTATCCATCAGAGTTTACAAGGAGAGGTCTAACCATCTGCATTTTTCTACCAACAAAAATAAACCCCAGCAGACTGTGTGGTCATGCCACTGTAGACAGAAGTGGGAAAATGATATGATGGGAAGGAATTACTAAGAAAGCCAGTCAGAACCAATATGGCATGTGGCTGAAATGGTACCACGGCCAGACTCAGTGGATACAGAGCTGCCGAACTGTTGTGTTGGAAAGGCACAAGCCGGAGTCCATGGTATGGGTGCTGGGCTGAGTCTTTAGGGATAACTTAATACTTCAGACTGTGGAAATCTAGAAGTTACAGGGACCAGAATGCATTCTGGTTCTTTCAGTGTAGGAATTTTTATTAACAAAAAAATAAAGTATTCTGTAATCAAGTTTTAGGGTGTATTTTGTGGAGAATATATAATAAATCATGTCTTATACAATTTCGATAACTATAAAAGGATGATGGGGCTTTCAGTAAAATATAAAAACGGAAACACAAAGCGGGTAGAAAATTCTAACACATTTCCATTAGTTTGGTGTGTTTAAACATATCCTTTCAATGTTTAAGAATAAATTGTTATAACTAATAAATAAATGGATGAAAAATTCAATAAATATGAAATTACTATGATTGACATGAAAATTATAGTAATCAGTGTACCAGTGTTTTTTATTTAACAAAAAAGAAAAAGTTCTTTAAGAAAAATCACATTTCATGCTGTCTTTGTAAATTCTTTTAATATTCCTTGAAGCTAACTTTAGGTACACAATGAGCAAATATATTTACAACAAAAGCCCATTTTCAAGTACCTTACTCTAAAGATGGATGGGGTTTCTGTTTATAAATATATCATAAAAGTAAAAACCATATAAAACTATACTAATTCTTTATTCTACACTGTGCATCAAACAAAATGGACAATCGATAGTAGTTATTGATGAATTGACTTATTTGTCTTGGCCTTGTTCCTATTTTATAAATGAAAAAAGAAAATTGAGTATTTAAAACAGAGACGTTTAATATAAAACACAAATAAATGCTACATATTCTCCTAGAAGAAAATTAAATCAAGATATATTGCTTTTAGAAGTAAGGACTTCTGTAACATCAGAAGTTGTCCTGTTGGGACACCTGGGTGGTTCAATCGGTTAAGCGTTGGACTCAATTTGGCTCAGGTCATGATCTCGTGGTTTTTGAGTTTGAGCCCCACCTCAAACAATGTGCTGGCAGTGTGGAGTCTGTTGGTATCCTCTCTCTCTCCCTCTCTCTCTGCTCCTCCCCTGCTCTTTCTCTCTCAAAATAAATAAACTTAAAAAAAAAAAAAAAAAAAAAAAAAAAAAAAAAAAAAAAAAGCCATCTTGCTGTGTTTCTTTCCAGTACTTTTCCTATAGTTTTTACTGTGTTAATCCTACATCACATATATATTTACTTCATTTCATAAGCACTTTCCTACAACACTAACGTTTCCCATAAACATTATAATGTCCACATAATGTTTCTCATGGTGTGTATGGCCTGGTCTGCAGCCCATTAATTGCTGTGGTTGTTTTGATTTAGATCAAAATGTCTTTAATCCATTCTCTTACAGAGAATTTAATCCCTTTTCTTTCCAAAGCTCTTCTCCTATGTAAAGATATAATCAACATATTTAGATCACTTGTCACATGCTTTCATAGGCTATAGTGTTGCAAATGGAATTCCTGGCCACCACTTCTGAAGTTAGTGATATACACTGCCAAGTTTCTTTCCACAAGGTGGCAATCTATGATCCTCCTTTTAGAATGTCAATCCCTAAGGGCAGGAATTCCTCTCAGCGTGTTCCCAAGATCTACTATATAGAAGGAACTCAATAAGTATGTATGTCATTTATGAAAGAAGAAATGGAGTAATGCAATCTGTAATGCAATATTATCGCATCCTTGAAATTACCAAATATGAAACGTGCATTCTCTGTTATCATAGATGAAAACATACTATGTGTTTTAATTTTATCTCATACATAGATCTCTGGCCATTGGGGTTTGCTTGAGGGGTGATGTGAGCCTGTCTCTTGCAGACAAGTGTGGGTTGAGGAGCCTCTAGCACCTGGGGTACCCAAGTGTTTCTCATTCCAGGACGACCCTGTCTCCCATTGGAGAAACGAGATTTCACGAGATAGACCTTCCTCTGGAGAAAGTGATTGGCTAGTGCCTGGGCCTGATTCAGCCATTCACTGAGCCGCCCCTGACGCTCAGAGTTTTCCAGCTCAGCCTCTGCTTCCCTGTTCTACCATCAGGATCTGCACTCACTCTTCATATACCCTAAGCCTCTGATGGGCTCTAACTGTACCCCATTTACCTTCCTGGGAAACCCCACACAACACCCACCCAGACCAGGCCCTGGCCTTGGCCCACAGGCATCTCCTGTGGTGTTCAAAAGAGAAGAACATTTCCTGATGCGGGGGCTTAGGTGGATGGGCCAGCTCTCTCATCCGAGGGTGCCAGCAGTTGAGCTAGGACAGAAAGAGAGAATAGTGCCCTAGGGCTGCTCTGCAGGGAAAGGCTCCAGGACCTGGCAACATAGTCTCCCGGGAAAGTTCTAGATACCTCACAGATGCTGGAAGGAAAACTGGCCCCCTTGGATTTGCAATGAAACGTAGCACTCAGATTATTGCAGCCTTAGACCTTGACAGATGTCAGATCGGGGCCCCAGATCTCTGTGCCAAAAGTCCATATCCACTACCTAGGGGCCCCTGGAAGGCTGTAGATTTACAGCTGGTTCATGCGTATTTCATCCCATTCTGGCTTCAGTAGGTCCCACCCCTTCCGAGCCTTGGGCCAGAATCCCTTCCCTGGCACCTGGCTAGGCCCCGAGGCAAGGCGCCAAGAGCCCGTGAATCTAAGTGACTCTAAGCGACTCTAAGTTCAGGGGCCTCCAGGGCATAATCATACATCATAATTTTTCACAATGTAAATTTTGATATATAATTAGGAAGCCATCAAAGGCATTGAAGGATCAGTATTGAATATAGAACATAAAAATCTGAAAGTAAAAATTCTAGTAGAAAAGAAAGCAGTTTTGTGTGACACCTTCATGTTTTAAGGACTCTCTGTGTTCTAACAATAGATCACAACAATGATTAAGATTTTGATCAATGCTGGGGCACCTGAGTGGCTCAGTCGGTTGAGCCTCCGACTTGGCTCAGGTCATGATCTCGCGGTTTGTGAGTTTCGGCCTGGCGTAGGGCTCTGTGCTGACAGCTCTGAGCCTGGAGCCTGCTTTGGATTCTGTGTCTCCCTCTCTCTCTGCCCCTTCCCCACTTGTGCCCTGTCTCTCTCTACCTATCAAAAAAAGATAAATGTAAAAAAAATTAAAAAAAAAAGATTTTGATGACTGTTGAAGAACTACCTCACTAATGACAGTATGAAAGATTGTAGAAAAGAAAAACTTTTAATGTGGAGCACAGGCTAAACATATTCTAATATTTTATTTGTTCTTTGCTACTTTTATTTTATAACAATACACAATAACAATAGAGATATTAAGAGGAAAGGTATTGCTGACTTTCATATGAAAAAAAAATGCCCTGGGATATTGCGTTTCTGACGTATTCTAGTTTCATCTTTTCCATGGACATCCATCTTATTTAACTGTTTAAAAATGATATTATAAACTAGTGTTAAAATAACTATTGGGTTATATAAGAATAGTTGCCATAAACATATCCTTTCGTGTATTTATTTAGGAATGCATTATTTGATCACTAACCTCCATCCATAAACCAAGGTTCTGAATCACTTGCTGAGATTGCACCCTTATGAACAATAAAATAGGGGAAACTGTAGATTTTTTTAAGACATCCATACATTTAGGCAATTAGGAAAAGAAAAAAGTGTTCATGAATATCGTGAAGTGAAATTTGAGAAGACAATAGATGCTCTTACTGGAAGAACCTAATGCAGATGAAAGTGAGGGTAGGTCCCATTGAGTGAAATGTGTGATGAGACATGGAATTGAGTAGAAATGAGATAAAGAATGTAAAAAATGATTTTTAAGGAGAAGAAACTGCACGTTTAAAAACTTGGATGAAGATGAGAAAGTTCGGTTTATTTAAGACACCAAAGGGAGGTCAAGGTAGCAGATAAAACATTGGTAAGATAGGTCACGTTCTATCGGACAAAGAAAGGAAGAGAATAAAAATAATCCTGTAGATTTGATCGTGAAATGAGAGTATTTTTGTCTTTTGAAATTATTTATAAAAAACACACAATAAATATATATAATATAAATGTACATAGGATAGAAATATGTAGAAAAAATATACACATATGATAAAATTAAAATATGAAATATATGTATCTTTCAAAGTTGGAACCTCGCCTCCATGTTAAGTTATTTAATTTACTCAATGTATTTGAAGACTACAGAGAGTTTATTTAATATGTGTATATCGGTCAAAAATACTACTTTTTCATATGTTTCAGGAGAATCTGGTGTGACCATCAGGGGAGACTCAGCTTCTCCTTGACAAATCCCAAATTAATTATTAGTTTTTTAATTCTATTTTTAAAGTAAGAAAAGAAAGTTTCAGAAGTCCAGGTTGCAGATATGAGCCAGAGGGATTGTTCCATAGAGCCCGTATTTTTCTACCCTTGATAATATCAGTAACAATTAGGTAATGTTAGGTACAAAAATAAACAATTGAGTAAAATGACCATCTTTTTTACTGATTGGACATCTCTTGGAACTATATAAAAGGTCTGAGAATTCCTTCTCTTCTCTCAGCTACCTCCCTCCCAACTGTTGAATAGTAACAAAAATGATTTGCCAGTTTCCAGCCTTTTGGGCAAAGCCTGGTCACCACTACTCTTCCTCTCATGGATCAGCTTCTCTTTTTATTTCTAGGAAGATTAATATTTTTAGAGGCATCTTGGTGGCTCAGTCTGTTAAGCATCTGACTTTGGTTCAGGTCCTGATCTCAAGGTTTGTGAGTTTGAGCCCTGCGTCGGGCTCTGTGCTGACAGTACAGAGCCTGCCTCTGATCTTGTGTCCCCTTCTCTCTCTGCCCCTCCCTGGCTTGAGCATGCTCTGTCTCTCAAAAACTTAGTCATCTTTTAAAAATAAATAAACATTTTAAAAAAGATTAATATTTTCCAACCTTTTCCTTCTTATTTGGGGCACTGAAATGATGCCTTTATTATTTTATGTAGGTATTACAAAAAAGGAAGCACACAAAAATTCTCAGGAAAGAGCATTCCAGGTTTTCCTTTTTTTTTTTTAATTAGGATGAAAAATTTCTTAAGAAATTAGGGTATCATTGGTCGTGGTGCACCCCGTTTTCCTTGTGACAATATGCCCATTCCATCTGTTCACACATGATGAAATTATTGACCTGTGGAAATGGCCAAGGGTAAACATGACATTGAACATAGTTTTCTCTCTCACTGTTTTCGCTTACAGACACTGAGGCCCTGCTTTGATAATATATCAACTTCACTTTGCCTTGGTCTTCTTAGCTATGTGTTACTTCACCAATATTTTTAAAGAATCAATAATAAAGCTTTTCCATTCAGGCTTCTGTAGACCACATGTGTGAATGAAAACATAGAGAATATGTAAGTTATTTAAAATGTTGATGACATTTCCACTAGGCAACTTGCATTCTGTATTTTTGTCGTCACTGGATGAGATTACATTTATGAGCACACACACGCAAAAGTTTTATTGTAAAGCACACACAGATTTGACTTGAAGTGAATCCATTTCATAATTAAGTTTGACAGAGATAGCATTAAAAAGTAGAGTAGAGTAGAGTAGAGTATAAAGCAGATATCCAGAAACTTAGAAGGAAAAATATGTACCAATTCTGTTGAAAGAAAGAAAGAAAGAAAGAAAGAAAGAAAGAAAGAAAGAAAGAAAGAAAGAAAAAGAAAGGAAGGAAGGAAGGAAGGAAGGAAGGTAGGAAGGAAGGAAGGAAGGAAGGAAGGAAGGAAGAAAACGGGAGAAATCCATGGAGGCAAATTGCTGATTAAATTTCTCTTCTATAATATACAATTTTCTTTACACAAAAATAAGAAACAAAGACCTGAAACACTGGGGCAATGTGATCTGTGATCAGCATGAAAAGAAAGTTAAGACTTAGAAGGAAAGAAAGCCATTAGAGAAGCTACAAGTAGAGAATCACACTGGAATCTGGAAAACCAAATGAGAATTTTATAAGAAAAGTGAAAGAAACTGACAAATACCTGACAAAAAACCATAAAGAATATTTAAATAAATAGAGTTAGCATTAGGTAAAGAATAGAAGCCTCATCATCTCATGTTAGATAATAAAAATCTGGTAAAAAAAAATTGCTTTTCCTCATATAACTTAGATATCACTCAGAGGTTTTTGAGTTCCTGCAAATACTATCAAGATGATAATGTCTTTCTCGAAAATGATGAACCATCATTTCTTAAGACCACTGATAGGGGCGCCTGGGTGGCTCCGTTGGTTGAGCAACCCAATTCGGTTCAGGTCACGATCTCGTGGTTTTTGAGTTCAAGCCCCGCGTAGGGCTCTGTACTCACAGCTCAGAGCCTGGATCCTGCTTCACATTCTGTGTCTCCCTCTCCCTCTGCCCCTCCCCTACTCATGTTCTGTCTCTCTCTCTCTCACTCTCAAAAATAAACATTAAAAAAAAACCTAAGAAAAAAAGATCACTGATATAATTTAGATGTATAGTTATAAAAACTTTATATAAATATTCATTTATTTATAGTTAAGATAGGAATAGAGATATGTTTTTTTTAATTTTTTTTAACGTTTATTCAGTTTTGAGAGATGGAGAGACAGAGCATGAACGGGGGAGGCCAGAGAGAGGGGAAGACATAGAATCTGAAGCAGGCTCCAGGCGTTGAGCTGTCAGCACAGAGCCAGATGTGGGGCATGAACTCACGAACTGTGAGATCATGACCTGAGCTGAAGTCAGACGCTTAACTGACTGAGCCACCCAGGCACCCCCAAAATACAAATATATTTTCAAAGGGGGAAATATAATTATATAGATGTATATATATCATTAAATTAGTTTAAAGAAGTATATTTTTAGATACAATGCAAATTAGTAACAAAAAGTACATCTTAATAACTCTCGTCTTCGAGATAGAGTTTTTTTCCAAGTGAGTCTTACCTGGACCCCTCTATTTGTAATTTATGCCTCTTGCAATCTGACAGATGATATGTTTGAGTGTACCTCTTACCCTGCATGGTCTTAATGTTTTTACTATAAAGATGGCTCTCTGAAAAGAGATGTCAACACTGCTAAATTGAAAGCCATTTCATTTGTTTTAATTTATATGAAACTGAATTATATTTTTGGCTTCCACTTAGTGGAAGGTCATTAGAGTGTAATTGTCCCATCAGCAATAGTCAGAAAATGTAGGCATGAAGCCATAAACGATAAATTCATTTCACTGATCCTTTGGGGTTTGTTTTAATGCCTTTTTGTCTGTTAGCTTTCCAACGATGTTGGATATCGTAGACAAGATGAAAAGCAGTGATGATTGGTCATATTCATAGTAAATTCATTTTTTTTTCAGCTGGTTCCCAAATGAATATTTAATATTAACATGGTGAACAGTGTTTCATGCCTACTAATATGAAGGTGACATTGCTGTTTTTGTTTTTGTTTTTATTTTTCTTTCTCTCCAGAGTCATTACTGCCTAGAGATGGTTGTGGTAATAGTTTAGGAAATGGAATTAGAGGATGCTTAATAAAATGGTGTTTTGCTGATATCCCTGAATATTGTTTCCTTTTTCTAGCTGATTTCTCACAATGAAAATACTAAATACTATTGTAAGAGTATGAGGATTTTGGGAATCTGAGCTGCTCTGTAGAACACTGCACCAAGTTTGATCTCAGATGAACCCTGATACTTGTCACGCCTACTATGTTCAGAATCCCCTCCAAAAAGAGTGGCCACCAGGGATTATTTTCACATAGGATGCTGTCCTCTGAATCATGTGACCTGGATGCTTGGGTCAAAGTAGACTGAGATTGGTCCTTAAAATAAAGGGCAGTCGTCATTAGCCTAAATCGGTGATATGAAGTCTTGCCAAAGAACATGCCCTATTTTGATGGTGACTCGTCAGACCAATCTGATCTTCTTCAAGGAGTTTGGACACAAAACACACAGACACACAAATATAGGACATAAAGACAACCCATAGGGGGCACCTGGGTGCCTCAGTCCATTAAGCGGCCGAATTTGGCTCAGGTCATGATCTCATAGTTCATGGGTTTGAACCCCACGTTGGGCTCTGCACTGTCAGCACAGACAGACCTGTCTGTGAGAAGCTGTGAGCACAAAATGTCCTGAAGTAGGGAAAGCAAAGTAAGAAGTCACTGGAAGTGTTATCAGATGTAAGCAGAGAAGAGAAACAGAAAAGCCACAAGACAAAAGTAGCTAAGTGAGTAATGCAGGGCTGCTATTTGGCTGGCACACACTGGTATGGCCACTCTCTCTTTTAAGCATTGAAATACATTGAAAATAATTGGCAGATTGCTGCTTCTCAAAGGTTCCTATGCATCCATTCCTGGCCACCAGCTACCCTGGCCACTGTCCTATATCCAGAAACTAAAGTGCAAGGAACATTTATTCTGATGGATTGAGGATTGTGCCTTACTGATGATTAAATATTTCCATTTTTACTCCTGCACATTAAGGTGCTATGAAGGCTTGCCCCTGAGGAAATAACAGGGTCCTGATCCATATTCTGTAAGACCTCGCAGGTCTGTAGGAGGCTTCATTACAAGGTTGTGTCAAGTGCTTATTCACTTCTCTGACACGTTATCACAAAAAGTGTCTGTATTTGAAGAAATTTCTATTCTTTCCAATCAGATCAGGTGAGCCTGACCATAATACAGGTTACCAAAAATATAAAGTTGGCTTCCAAAAACAAAAACAAAACCTGTTTAAGGAGACTCAAGGTATATGGCATTATCATTCTTATGCTCTGAGTTGTACTCAAAGCATAAATGTCACGAAACCTTCCCACACTTCCAAGAGCTAGATATACATGTGAATTACTTATAGTTTCATTAGTAGTTTTGGTTAATCACATTGTAGAGCACAGTGTTCTTAAACAGATAAATCATAAGAGAAATTGAAGTACTTCCATTGTTTTCTGGTTACTTATATCAGCCATATTACATATAATGGAAATTATTCCATAAAACATAAATACAAATAGTGCATATATATATCTTTTCACGTGCATATATAAAATGTGTGTGTCTGTGTGTGTGTGTGTGCATGTGTCTTTATGCAATCTGTGATACAATAGAGACTCCTAGATCACAGGAATCCAAAGTCTCTTCTCTTTCCCGGATACACAGTTAGACTTCACTTTCTAGTTTCCCTTGAGGTTAGCAGTGACCATGCGACTGAGTTGTTGTCTGTCACAGCAGAAGTGTTATATGCTACTTCCCTGAACGACCCACAGAAACTCCCTCAGGGTTCCTTTATCTTTCTGGCTGGCTGGACTGAAGACAACTTCCAGAGTAAACTTGGAAGCCAGGAGTTGAAACGGAGCACACGGCCTAGGGACACCCTGTTGCTCTGTTTACTGCATAGCACTGCTGTCTCAGAAAAAAAAAAATTATTATGTTTTAGATATTTTGTAGTTTTGGGTCTACTTGCTATAGCAATTACTCTATCCTAACTTGTTCATGGTATTAAATAGTAACCCTTAGAAGAGAAGTTTAGCTTGTAAGAGATTTAGAACGTGTTATCCGTAAAATAAAAGAATAAATTCAGTATCCTATTGAGTTTATGTATAAAAAGAATAATGTTTAAATCTTGGTGATACCGCTAGGTTTCTGGCCAAGTACTACTAAAAGCTATGACGGAAGTTACATGAGAGCAAACATCCCATTTTATTTTGGTTCGATAATGTACACCTTGCACTCAGAATGGTTCTTGACATATGGCAGTTTGTCCATAAATACTTATTAAATAAATACGCAAGAATTGCGATTTATGAAGATGATCTGTTAATTTTCTAAAATGTTTTTCTTAAAATTGAGCTCTCAACTTTATCTGATGATTTCCCAACATGGCAAAACTTAAAATTGGGTAATTTGAGGACAGTATTTAAAAATGAGGTATGAGGGGCTGTCTGGGTGTCTCAGTCATTTAAGTGTCCGACTCTTGATCTTGGCTCAGGTCATGATCTCATGTTTTGTGGGTTCGAGCTCCACATTGGGCTCTGTGCTGAAAGTGCAGACCATGCTTGGGATACTCTCTCCCTCCCTCTCTGCCCCTCCCCCAATCATGGATATGTGTGTGTGTGTGTGTGCGTGTACACACACACACGCACACACACATTCACTCTCTCTCTCTCTCTCTCTGTCTCAAAATAAATAAATAAACTTAAAAAAATAAGGTGTGAGCACGGTGACCAAAGTGCAAACAATTCACAATGAATAAATAGCACAGTGTCCTGTAACTAGTAAGAGAAACTTACTGTCATCTTGCAGAAACTGCAATCTTCAGGCTAAAGATTTAGCTATCTCCCAACAACCCTACAGAAATGATTCAAAGAAATAAGTACTTCAACCGCACTCCCCACATACCCTCCAATTCCCACTTGTGGTGACCAGTGGCTGACCCAAGTAGCCATTTCTGGACAAGTATTCTTATACCTGGTAGGTAATAAATAGATATGAGGAAGGGGCAACATAATGTGTGGGCTTGTTTAAGTTTATCTATTTATTTTGAGAGAGAGAGAAGCAGAGGCGGGGTCAGGGGGGGGAGAGAGAGAGAGAGAGAGAGAGAGAGAGAGAGAGCTTGCAAGCAAGCTCTGCACTATATCAGTGCGGTTGAGCTCTCAACTTTATCTGATGATTTCCCAACATGGCAAAACATGGCCAGAGGTGGGACTCGATCTCAGGAACCATGAGATCATGACCTGAGCTGAAATCAAGAGGCAGACTCTCAACCAACTGAGCCACCCAGGTGCCCCTAATACGTAGTATTTAATCACTCCCGCCTTGACGTGTAGTTTAAATTCTAAAGCATGAGATAAAGATGAAGAAATTAAAGTGATAGGATACAAAGTAACTTCTACTGATAAAGTCATACAGAAAAACAAAAATTAGATGTGCCCACAATTTGCTTTCCTCTCCTGGGATTAGCATGTGGGAAAGCCTATCCTCAAGAGAAATTGGATCTTGAAACTCTCCCTTAAATATCCTGAGCCCCAAAAGTGAGGATAGAGGAAAACAGCCACTTAAACTTTCTCAAGAAGGAAGGATTGAGTCTGAACACTAAAATAGTGGAAGTGTAGGAAAATACAGCCTGCTCAGGCATGCAGACTGGAAAATGTGAATAAGAAAGTTTCAAGCCACTTACGCTCGTGCTCAGCATTTTCTCCAACAATTCCTCCTTGTCTGTTTCCAGACCTCTTCCTCTTCATTAGCTCTCTCCAATCAGCATGGCGGACACACACTTGTCTCCTCCATTCCAAAAGTAAATATATTTCCTATGGATCCCCTTCCTCTCAACTAAAGCTTTTACTGGCCAAGTTTTACAAAGCAATTTTCTTTACGCTCTGGCTCCATTTTCCGACCTCCTGCAACTCCACTTTTCAATTTGTGGGCATTTAGCTTCCACTGTTCCATTCATCAATCTATGTTTGCTAATATTAAAAAAGGGATCACAGGTCCAAAATGGAGACACTGGTGCCAAGCCCATGTCAACAAACCAAGACTTAGTAGTAACCTAAGGGCAGTTTCAGCCTCTCCCAGGAGTGTAACCTTTAACTGGTCAGTCTGGAGTTACTTGGTCAGCATCAATGAGGTAATCCACTGGATAGACCCCATCTGTCCCCCATAGGAAGGTGACCTTGTTGGCAACCCATTCTTTCCTTGTCTCTCTCACCTTTCTGACTAGAAAACCCTTCCATTTGGTACAGCTTCTTGGAGAGCCTTTTTATTTGCGGGATGTCAATTCATGAATTGTTGTATAAAACCAATTTGCTATTTAAATTTACTCAGTTGAAAATTTTGTAACACTAAGATCACATGAAAGTTCCTATTTCCAATGGCATTTTTCAGGTCTCTCTCTCTCTCTCTCTCTCTCTCTCTTTCTCTTTCCTCTCTTTGTCTCTCTCTTAATTTACCCTCTCTGATGTATCAACGGACTCAACCACACCCTCTTGGAAAAATTCCTTTTCTGTGACATTTCACCCTTTTCTTCCTCCTTCTGACATTCAAGCTCTATATCTCAGTGTTTGTGGCATCTCCTCTTCTATTGGGCCATTAATCATTTGTGTTACTCAAGTTTGATCCTGAGTCTTTCATTTTTTTTTAATCTTAAAACTACACTCCAACCACAGACCATTTTATCCTCTCTCTATGGCTTCACATATATTTTTATCTTTAGATCTGTATACTCAGGTATTTATTTGACATTTCCACTTTTAAGATCTAAATTGATATTAAAGCCATGTTCATAAGTTCTTCATAATCTAAATTAACTCCATAATCTAAACTGATTTCCAAACTTCCATCTCAATATTTCATGACTTATTCCTGCAGTTAGTTGTACCAGTAATCTGAGGTAGGAATGAACATTTCATTCTTTCCACCTCCCACAGCTGACAAGTCATAATATTTTATTGGAAATAACTAAAAATAGATATATTTTACTCAACTGCTTATGTCTTGCTTCATTGATTCAGGGAACAGGGGAAATAAAGTGATAGATAAAACTGAATACATTTCAGAGGGCTCCAAGAAAAGGTAGCACCCAAGTCATATTCCTAGTAGAGACAAAGTCATGAAACTAGATGTGGAAAGTGCTTTTGCTTGTTTGTTCCAGGCAGAGAGAGAAGAAAGAGGCAATGATCCTATGTAGTTTTGAATTTGAGATATGATGAAAGACAAAAGATTGGAACAGAATAAGGGAGAGGAAAACAGTAAGGGCAGAATGGGGAGATGTATCGAAGCCATCAAATTGGAACTTTCTTATGGGAAAATAACATATGGTTTATGGTTTTAGATGAGTATTTTTGTTTCCTTTTAAAATATTTCTTAAAGTTTGAGAACAGTTTTAGATTTACAGCAAAATTATAAAGATAATACAGAGAATTCCTGTATACCCCACATCCAAGATCTCCTATCATTACCATCTTATATTAAATAAACCAACAAATACATTATTATTAACTGAAGTCCAAACTTTATTCAAATTTGCTTAACTTATACTTAATGCACTTTTTCTCTTCTAGGACCCCACCTAGGATACCACATTACATTTAGTTGTCATGTCTCCTTAGACTCCCTTTGGCTCAGTTTTTTGTTTGTTTGGTGGGTTTTTGTTTTGGGGTGTGTGTGTGTGTGTGTGTGTGTGCGTATGTGTGGGTGTGTGTGTGTGTATTTGACATTACTTAGTTTTGACAACTTTGAAAATTTTGAGTACTGCTCAGATATGTTGTAGATTGCATCACAAATAGAATTCTCCTGGTGTTTTCCCCCATGATCGTATGGGTTTATGAGCTTTTAAAAGAAAGACCACAAAGGGAAAATGACTTTTATTTCATTTTCTTATACACATGTATGAAGTAGCACAATGCTGGACAGGAGAGGTGAGAGAAGAGATTCTTGTCCTGTCTCTGATCTTAGAAAGAATGGATCCAGTTTTTCACCATTAAGTATTATGTTAGCTATAGGCATTTTGTAGATGTCCTTTCTTTTTAGTTTTTTATAAGTGCTTTAATTTTTTTTTTTTTAATATTTATTTTTGAGAGAGAGACAGAGCGCAAGCAGAGGAGGGGCAGAGAGAGACACACACACACAGAATCTGAAGCAGGCTCCAGGCTCCAAGCTGTCAGCACAGAGCCCAATGCAGGGCTCAAACTCACAAGCTGAGAGATCATGACCTGAGCTGAAGTCAGAGGCTCAACTGACTGAGCCACCCAGGCGCCCCTAGATGTCCTTTAAAAAGTTAGGGAAATTCTCTTCTATCCCTAGTATGCTGAGAATGTTTGGGGTCTTTTGTTTTCTCATCATGAACAGATGCTAAATTTTGTGAAATGCTTTTCTGTATTGATTGATCTTTAGTTTACTCTGTTGCTGTATTGGAACACACTGATTGATTTACTAATGTTGAATCTGCCTTACATCCCAGGAATAGGTTCCTATTCCTCCACAGAAACTGGGGGGTAGAGGCATTATCTTCCTTGCTGGTCACATGTCAGTCCTACTCTCCTGAAAAAGACAGTCCTGGGTTGTAAACCTGACAAGAAGCTGTTTAAAAAAAAGATTTACATACATCTCAAAGGAGTAGAGTAAGAATTTGCAATTGCAGGCTTACCAAACAAATGTTCTAAAAAAAAAAAAAAGGGAAAAAGGGAGGTAGGGTGTCTCTCCCATTATTTTAACAGGGAAAATCATTTTTATTTTATTTTTAATTTTTATGTGACCTTGCAGTTGGTGGTGGTGGAGGAAACATTATTAGGTTTGGCTTATGCTTTATTTTTATTTTTATTTTTGTTTATATTTCTAAAGATTTTTTTAAAAAGTTTTCATTTATTTAAGCAATCTTTATACCCAAAGAGGGGCTCAAACTCACAACCCTGAGATCAAGAGTCACATGCCCTACTAACGTAGCCAGCCAGGCACTCCCCTGTTTTTCCTTTTTTTGAAAGATTTTTATTGGGTTTGGTATATATTTTAGAGGTCAAAATGACTGAATTTGCTGATGGATTTTGATGTTGACATGACAGTTAAGAAATAAGGCAAGATAATCGAACTAAGTAATCGGTGAGTTGTAGCGCTATTCATTACAACGTGAGCACAGGGAAATGGGAACCTGGATTACTCCCTGTTATTTGTTAGGTTTCAGTGAATTATTTGATGTTGAAATGCAGCTGAATTTGGGGCAATCGGGGATTCAGAGCAGAGGTGATGGCCCCAGGCATACCATCTAGAGTCATTGTAATGTAGATGATTCGTATAGATGGGGTGCTGAAGATCATCCAGAGAGTACAAGTATTTACCCGAAGGAATCTGATGAAAGATTAGGTCCCAAGGAACTCAAACATTTAGAAGACTAAGCACAGAGAATGAGAAGAGGGAAATTAGGAGAAAATGAGGGAAACATGGAGTCTTTGGAGGCAATTAAAGAAAGACGTTCAGGGAGAAAGGAACTGGTATGTGTCAAACCCTTCGAAGTGTTTGATTCTATCCTCACTTTACAGCACTCTTTCTGTGACCCCCTGGTGTTCAAACACACCTCACATGCACCCTATCCCTTATCTTCTAGAAACTTTGAGTCCCCTGATTTTTCTTCCCCAATACAATCTGGATTCCATCTCCTTTTCACCTGATTTTTCAGGGCTCATTTTAAGTCTCTCTCTCCTTCAGAAAGACCCCCCCCCCCCATCTCCTCCTAATCATTTAGATCTTTCTGGTAGGTAAGCTCATTGTGCCTCGTAGCTCTCTGTCATAGCACTTAACCACCTTTCAACTAGAAAACTTGTGTAGATTTTTTAATACCTCTTGCCTCCAATAGATTATAAGCTTTAAAAATTCAGCAACCAGATGGTCTTGTTCACTTCTATTTTCCCACCACTTGGCACAAGGAAGCATATTTGTCGTATAAATGAGACAATAAATGAAACAAATGGCAAACTATTTTGGCTTTTACCGGACTGTTTAATGCAACCACAGGAAATAATCTTTCCAACTTGCTCCCATGCAAACGAAATGTACATTTATTTAGTCAGTACTTTAAAAGTCGGTAGAGGTTGTGGAAATAAATAAAGGAAACTTCACTTAAAAGGTGATAGGGGGAGCTCTCGCCCACCTATCCTTCACAGCAGCCTGCATTACCAGCCAGAAAAAGGAAGATAAGAACTATCTTGACAAGGGAGGACATTTTTTCACAAAAGAATTTTATCTCTTGCTTCTAGGAAAAAGAAGGAAGATCTCTCCCTGCCACAACAATGCACTAAGGGCAGTTTGCAGCCAGTGAGAAACCACCGCAACCTTGAACTCTTCTTCTTCTCCAATGAACTTTTGTTTAAAACATCCCTCCCGTATTTCCTTCTAAAACCTAATAAAAACTGACCTTCCCTTTGTCTCTTTAGATTTGCCTGTGGTTCATTATAGCTTACTTGTCCTGAATTGCAATTCCTCTGCTACTCCCTAAAGTAAACTCTGGTAAAATAACTGGCTATTTTACTTCTAAGGTTGACAATGTTAAGATAATAATAAAGCCACTCCATTCAATTTTTTTAAAGGTGTTTTCGCTTAAAAGAGTCATTCTGCAAATGCGTCACATCAATATGCCAGTAAGAACAAATACCATGTGACAATTAAATTGATTTCTGCCTCTCATCGATTAAAGTGAACATTGCCTTCACACGCCATTGAGTTCTCATATCGTAAACAGTAATTAAGATATTAATCACAGAGATTCTCAGATGGTTGTTTCAGTGGAGAGATTTTCTTTCTTTCTTTCTTTTCTTCCTTCTTTCTTCCTCCTTTCTTCCTCCCTCCCTCTCCCCCTCTTTTCTTCCCTCCCTCCTTCCTTCCCTCCCTCTCTTATTCCTTCCCTCCCTCCCTCCCTTTCCTCCTTCCTTCCTTCCTTCCTCCCATCCTTCCTTCCTTCCTTCCTTCCTTCTTTCCTTCTTTTTTATCAATCTCCCCTTATTACATTATAGTGATCCTACCCATTATGATCTGGAGATTAAACACACCATATAATCATTTCCATAAAGCCTGTTAACGAGGAAGTTTCTCTATTTTTATTTAGGTAATTTACTTGCATAACACTGACTTGCAGTGTAAGCCGTAATAGTTCTACTGAAACGAAATGAATTTTTTTATAGGATATTCTCATTGCACATAGTAATGTGATTGCTTCTTTAATTAAAATGATTTCTTATTTGCCAAGGAAAGACAAACAGCAGTAACACAAAAAAAGAAAACCAAAGCAAATTTAGACCTTGATAGCTTTACTTCAGATAGTATTGCATTCGAATGCAAGAGGCTCGTGGATATTATCCCATTAGAGATTCTCCGAGAACCGACTAATTCCATTAAACAATGTGTTGCTAGCACCACTATGTGTAACATGCAAAACACATGTTGTTCTTGCAAAGCAAATTGGGCATCAGTACATATGAATATGAATTTTAGCTGCTAAAATGAAGATAGTCCACTTGCCCTGGGTGGCTAAGAAGTTCTATACTTTAAATATAAAGAACATATATTGTGGGGGAAAAAAAAAAACCAGCTATTTTTACAAAATCATTCCAGTCAATGAATAATGAAAGAAATGCTCAGGCAAGTATGTGCTGTGAGGTTAAAGCACTTTTGTGTCGTGGCTGTTGGTGTCCATTTCTTCAGTTTCATTTGCATCTGGATAAGCAATATCTAACTCTATTAATTTATTATAAAACTTGAAAAAAATACTTTTGTCTAGACCACTTAAAAGTGTAATATAAAATTGTTTGGCCCGTTGCATTGCACTCCATTGAGTAATAATCTGCATGTTGAATTAAATGATCTCCAGAAGTCTTTAAAAACACATTTTTTTCACATCCTAAGACTTGCAAAGCTATGACTCTGTGTTCATGGGTGAAAGAGAGCTGATGATCATCTCAGACTGAGTGTGGACTCAGCATATGTTTGGTGGGCACATCTTGCTGTCCTCTGAGGTACCTCCAAACCTGAGACACTTCAAGTGGGAAATACTGAAGTAATAAATTAAAGATTAGGAGAAAACAGACACAAAATTAAAATCATATTCTAAAGACTTTGCATCAAATTAAAAGTAGAAAAATATTTCAGTAACAAAAATAACGATACTCTTCTATTATTAAACATCCTATTTCCCCCAAATTAATATTCTTCCACTTGTGGTTAATAATTTCTTGTCCTTCTCCTACTGTCTGCTTTCTGGGTCCATGGTCTCAAATAACAGTTGGCAAGTTAGACGTCAGTGAGAACACTGGGGGCAAATTTGATTTCAAAATAAAGACAAAACAAAAAAAATCTCTTCAACCACACACATCGCTGAGACCTTTCAGTTTACAATGATGTAAAATCAAGCTATGTCTTTCCCAAGGGAAAAAATCAATAATAGAACTCTTAGTTTTCCTTTGATTAATAGATATATAGAATTAATGTGCTCTTAGCAATTTGCTCTGTCTGGTTGCTCTGTGTGTGCGTGTGTGCGTGTGTGTGTGTGTGTGTGTGTGTGTGTGTGTGTAAAATAATAAAATATCAAGGAGCCCTTGGGTGGCTCAGTTGGTTGAGTGTCTGACATCAGCTCAGGTCATGATCTCCCGGTTTGTGAATTCGAACCCCACATCTGCTGCCCAAAGCCGACTTAGGAACCTCTGTTCCCCTCTCTCTGCCCCTCCCCTGCTTGAGCTTTCTCAAAACTAAACATTTAAAAAAATAATAATTAAATACTAAAAAATTCATAAACATAAAGGTATATTTGCCCAATAATTATAATGTGAACACTCTTGTAATTGTCATTTAGATTTAAAATGAAAAAATTGATAACAATTTGGAATTCTTCCTCCAATATGGAACTCTTCCAATAACAATCTCCCTGTACACTGGAACTAGCTCTTATTTTCTAGAACTGCACTGTGCAATAGGTTCCACTAACCACATGTGTATGTGTTTAAACTTAATATGAATTAAAATAAATTAAAAAGTTAGTTTTTCAGTCACAATGGCCACATTCCAAGTGCTCTCATGTACCTTGTGGCTTTCATATTGGACGGCAAAGAGAATATTTCCATCATCAAAGGAAGTTCTGTTGGACTGTTCTGGTCTAGAAACAAAATACTTCTAGGACATAGTAAACCTAAAAAATTAAATTTCATTGTAGCAGGATTCTTGTGCAGAATTATGACACCGAAGCTTTTCTTTCCAGGAAGCAACTTTATTCGTGACGGCAAAAGGTCAGTTGGGTTCATATCTAAAAAGCTGAGCCCCAGAGCTGCATGGTGTAGCCTTTTATACATTTTCTACTTCTTTGTTTCCCATATATGGGTAACATATACACATACAGTCTGATCGGGTGGTCTCATGTTACAGGGTCATGAGGGATGTCACATATGCACATGGCCAGGTTGCCTTCCCTTGTCCTGAGGTCTTTTCTTACCACATCCCTTAGGGAGGGGACTCTACTACGTCATTCCTATAGACCTCATGAAACAAACAAACAAACAAACAAAGGCCAGATATTATTAAAATTAGAAAAGAGAGACTTCATTTCACATGAAAAATTTTGTTTCACCATATTGGAAGTTCACGTTCACCGCCATTATACAGGTTCTAAGAAGCCTCAATAATGACATTAGGGTCTCTCGGCCTGTCTATCATCATTTCTTTCCTATATTATTACAATATTTTCTAGCTCATTGTTCTGCTTGCCCACATGTCCTACTACAATATCTCCTACAAAGCAAGAGAATGACATTTCTAAAGCAGATCACTCCCGGACTCTGTGCCCTCCACCAGCCTTCTTTTTCATTCTGAGTGAGAATCAAAGAGCCTACAGCGGTTTGTGGATCCCGCCTGCCTCTCCCCATTCACTCTCTGTGGTTGTCTCAGTCTCTCTACTGCTCCTTCAACACAGGTGGCCCGTTCCCACCTTGACATAGCACAGGTTGCTTTTTCTCTCCGTGGTACTCCTCCTGTGGATAATAGTGTGCTTCAGTGCCTTCTCTCTTCTAAATATTGTCTCACATGTCATCTTGTATGTGGGACTTAGACATGAAACTAATGTTTATTAAAATTTGTATCTTCACATAAAAATGCAATTTCCATCATGGCAGGAATTGTGCGTTTTCTTGAATGCTGTCTCACTCTGTCCTTTGTATAATATTTGGCACATAGAGGGGTGCCTGCGTGGCTCAATTGGTTAAACATTCAACTTTTGGTTTTGGCTCAGGTCATGATCTCACGGTTCATGGGATGGAGCCCTGCATGGGACCGTGGACTGACAGTGTAGAGCCTGCTTGGGATTCTTTCTCTCTTTCTCTCTTTGTCTTTCCCCTGTTCACATGTGTGAGCTCTCTCTCTCTCTCAAAATAAATGAATAAACTTAAAAAATATTTGGCACTAAGATGGCATTGAGTAAATGTTTATTGGATGATTTTTTGAACATAAAATCATCATAATCCTAAATATGTTCATGAATTGTCCAGTGTAAGAAAAGTATACATGTGCACTAAGAAGAGAGGATTCTTGAGGATAAACTCAAAGAATATAATCTGTCAGTAGAATGTTAGAAAAATTACAATGGCCAAATAGTAATTAATAATAACACATCATATTCAGTTGAACCAGATGCTCATGATGGTGTAAACAGTATGATCACTTCCTTTAGTGTGACCACGAAAGTCACAAAAATATCAGACAAATAATTTTTGAGAATGGCATTGCAATAAGTATACTGCAATTCCACGAGCAAATCATTTCTTTCTAACTCCTTCTAAGCTTTGTATTGCCACCATTCAAAAAAGAAATGATTATTTTCCAATTCTGATTTCTGTGTTTGAACTTTAGATAAACAATTTTCAGAAAGGACCAGTTAGCTAGGTTTTCTTGAAATTTAGTACAGACATTTGTTTGCCTTTACTCAATTGTGACTGTAAAAATAAATACGATATTTTTACAGAAGGGACATTTCAGAAATGCTGAAAAGCATTCCATCTGATACCACATACAACTGAAATTCAAAACCAGAGAAGAGAAAAAGAACCATGACTGTCTCCTTCATATAGTTTTAATTATTTTGTATTACTGTTTCATATATGCTTCCCCTAACCCAGAATTCTGTATGAAAGATCATAAGATTTGGAGATATGCTCAAAGAAAGCAAAGAGCTATTTGGTGCCTCTCATGATGACCTTTTAGAGCATAATTGCCCATCCATTTTGGGCTATCCGTCTATTTGAGTAAAATGATATGAGTGGGAAATGCTCTACTGTGTGTATATCCAGTTTTGCATCTCTTTGTTAAAGCTCATGGAACACTCAATCCAGAACAACCACACACGTATTTCTATGCTGAGAAATACAGAACACTCCATTTACAACATGTCCCATTTGAAAATATATGCGTACATATCCTTTCTGAAAAGTAAATATGTTTTTTCCCTCTAGCAACCAGAGATGTTTTATCACTATAATTTGCCCTTCCCTTAACTCCCTGGAAGAGTCTATGCTTAGGTTCTTTCTCAGAGTAGGAGTTATTACCGGAGATAAATTTTATCTGAATGACCCATTTGTATGGCAAGAAAGACATTTAATTAACATCTCCTTTTCTTCTCATTGCCTTGTGGACTCCCTTCCTCCCCTTTGAAACCCCAGAGTCCTACCCTATTACTTAGCTCAATATGGCATATACTTCATTTTACCTTTCTGTCCTTGAACCTCTCATTATATGGGATTCCTGTATGCACAAAATTAAATTTGTTTTTCTCCTGTTACTCTGTCTCACATCAATTTAATTATACATAAAAAGAACCCGTGAAGGATAGAATAAAAAGTTTCCTCCCCAGCAATCCCCACACTCTAATGGAACTTTCAGTATTTAAATGGGGTTTGGACTTTATTATAGCTTTCTAAGTCTGATTCTAGTGTAGCTTGTACTGTAGTTAGTCACATCATTTTTTTAACTTCATACAAACTCAATAGGCATCTGAAACATTCCAGCTTGCTATTAATAGCCTGCTGGACATATTTATATATCAAGGACTCATATTAATTTAGAGTGGGTACCAGGAAATCAATGTTAATGTATCTTGTGGTGACTATTCAACTTTTAGGAGTAAATAAAGTGAACACAGTTAAATATGAATTGATATATGTCCTATAATACTAATTAAATTTACTAAAATCATTAAGAAAGAAGTTAAAAGTAAACTTATCTCAGAGTGAGCTCAGATAACTCTTCAAGGCTATGGTTAGCCTGATTGTCATTTCCAGACTGGTTACTGCTACCATAGCAAATGACATTTGGGGAATGGGTTAGTGAAATCAGTTAAGCCCATAGAATATACTATACATAGCTAATAGACGTACCATTTCTGCTTAAAGTTTAGTTGGATCTGTCAATGCACTGCATTCAGAGACTGCCAAGTACACATCTGTAGCTGAAGAAGTTGAATGTATAACTCATTGCAATGAAGGAGATCACAGTTATAGGGAACTACAGACATCACAACAAGAGGCTGTTATCAAGCACTAATTATAGGATTTAATCTCATGCCAGGTAATTTTGGGGAGACATCAAGAAGTTAGGGTTTTTCATAATATCAGATGCTATCAGGAATTGGGGACAAATCTATCTTTCTGTATCTTATAAATCTTGTCTATATGGTGGTAGAGATGAAGAAAGGCCAAAGCTGCGATTGGTTAAGAAGTAGAAGTCATTTTGTTAGCCAGGATAAAGGGATGTTTAATGTTCATATTATGGCTCGTACACTCTTCATGTTTGTAAATTTGTTAAAACATGATTGCAGAGTGAAACTATTTTGTCTTGATCCAGCTAGGCCACAGACAGAGCTTCTGTGATATAATATTGGTTGTGTTCAAGAGAAGAATACCAAGACGTGGCTGTGAGGGCCAGAACAGCTCACAGAGGCCAGTGGCTGCTGAGGGGAGCAGGTGTAAAGTGTGCCTCTTTGGCACAAGGATTATTTTTTGCTGAAGGCCATCAGAACCCCACAGATTCAGGAACAGCTCTTTACTTCCATCTCACGGCCTAAATTTACATTGGAAATGGGGCCTGTACCAGAAAGAGATCTATTCCTAGAGATTCTTTTTTACTGAAGAAACTTATCTACCAGGGTAATCTTTGTTTTCCAAATATCTCCTCACCCTTCCTGTGAAATGGCTCCCTTCTCTTCGTATCCCCGGATCCCTACCCCTTTCTGAAGGTCTGAATGGTATATGTCTCAAATACCTGGCTGCCCCTTTGGTCTTATATTTTTATGGCGATCCCATATGTATGAAATTTGGATTTTGTAGGTGAGATATCAATAACACTCAATTATTTAAAGTTAAGAAAACAAAATAAAGTTCATTAATGAGTTCCATGGCATATAGTTATACAGTGATGGAAACATTTATTATTTTATGTGTAATATACTAATCTACCGTAATAAATCATCGTTCAAAGAAAATGCTAAATTTTTTCAATCTTAAATATTTTCAATCTAGATATCTCATGATGACACAATCATCAAGACCTATGATATTTACGATTTCTCTAAAACCGTCTTTCTACCATGATTTCCTACAAAATATTCCATTAAACAACCTTCCAATTTATTTATTTGTTTTTTGTTTGTTTGTTTGTTGTTGTGATTTGCACTCTTTTAACTGCTGGAATTGATTTTTGGAGTATTGCCTTTAAATATGAATTACGCCACTTCTAATATATTGTGGTAATTATATAATAAAGATAATTATGGAGTAATGATAGCAGTAAAATTTTATTAAGTCATATCATGTTGTAATGACTAAGCATTTGCAATTTATTATAAATATCTTATTTTTCTATTAGCTCATATCTGGCACAAGGCAGTGACCCTTTACTAAATTTGTTTGTTTCTTTGTTTATCACATACACCAGGTCACTTAAATGAGCTTGTGATACACTTGAATTGATTAGAAAACATTTCATCTTTACAATATTTAGCTTTTCTGTTTCAAATAATAAGTAAGCTTCTTCATTTACTATTTGTCTTGTATTTAGAAAATCTAGTGAACTTTATTGTAATAATTGCTCAGTTAAGTCCCTTCAGATTTCTTGAGTATATAATCAAAATGTTTCCAAATAACAAGATACTTATTTTTTTCCCCAGAAGATTCTTTTATGATTTTATGTATTGTATTAGTCAGAATCATAACAGCTTTGTAAATATGATACAAACTAATATCTTAAGATCTTTGTTAGACTGTTTCTAGTATATTTTCACTATATCTTTAACATTTAAGAATAGAATATTACTATTTATGGGCATACAAACAAAACTATATTACATAATCTCTTCAACACTCTAGAACAAACTCAATCCCTTCCTTGAATTTATCTTTATTTCTAAAATTATATCAAATAAATTTTGCAAATAGTACAACATAGTAGAAACAAGACAGAATTTCAAACCAAATATGGATGTTGTGGTAATTTTTGTGTTATTACTCTCAAAAAATTCTTATATTTAATTAACGGTAAATATATGATTTTATGGCAAACTAAATGTTTTACCTATATTTTTCTTAAATAGAAGTTAATAGTCCTTAGTTATGTTCATAAAGCGTATCATCATTGTGGGATTATCATTATATGGTTAGTAGACAAACAGCTTGAATCAAACAAAATAGAAAGAAGCAATTAATATATAATAAAAGTCATTGGGGTGTTAAAAATTTGGCTTAATGAAAAGTTGGCCCAACATATTGCTATTATCAAATTGAAAAACCAAAGCAAATACCTAATACCATTTCTTTCCCTCACTAAATGCAATTCCCTGGTTACTTTATTTCAGGTTGAGAATATACACTATAGTAACATACATTTTGTTTTCAATTATTATTGTTTGATTATGAAGAGCAGGCTGAATTCTAAATTAACTAGGGAATTTGACTTAAATTAACAGAAGACTATTAAGCAAACTATCAGTCTGATGCTAAATATGATTTTACATATCTGTTAGTCTGCTTTTTAAAAATATTCTGAACATTTTTATGAATGACAACTTGTTCATTTATTTTTTTTAAATACTAGCATATTTCAGAGATAATTTAAGTGGCAAAGTAGAAGTGGATTAATCAGACTTGGTCTCAGGCACAGACAGAACAAAAAGATCAAAATCTAAGCTTCTAATTTCATATTGAATTACTACGTTGCACACCTGGAACTAATATAATAGTGTATGTTAATTTTACTTCAATTTTAAAACAAAACTAAACAAAACTTCCAGTCAAGAAATAAGTTGAGGATCAATATCTAGTTTCTAAAATGGAGTAAAAAAAGTAAAATATAGGGGCTCCTGGGTGGCTCAGTTGGTTAAACATCTGACTTTGGATCTTGACTCAGGTCATGATCTCAGGGTTCTTGGGTTCCAGCCCAGCATCGGGCTCTGTACTGAGAGCATAGAGTCTGCTTGGGAGTCTCCCTCTCTCTCCCTCTCTCTGCCCCTCCCCTACACACTGTTTCTCTTTCTCAAAATAAATAAATAAACTTTATAAAAAGTAAAAACTTAGAATGAGACATGAAACAGATTAAGTGCATGAAAAATTTAGCCCTAGCAAAAGCAAAATAACAATAACAACAATAATAATTTTGTCTATTAAAATTTGGTCTACAAATTTTGTTTTTGTTCACTAAACTCTGGAAGAGTCAGTCAGTTGCCTTTTTTAGAAATATCAAGGGGGTATATTTTCAGTTGTGTGTAAATTTCCTGAACTCATAATACAGAAGAGAATTTTCAAATGTCCCATAATTAATATTATCATATGAAAGTCTATTTCAATAAATTTGGATGAGCAAACCATAACATTAGGCAGAACGTTAATATAAAAACATGCTCTCAATGTCTTTGTACAGTAGTGATAGATTTGAGGAAATTATTTCCTTTACTATTCAAACATAAACTAAAGCAACAAAAATATTTTGAATACATATTTATAAATGATCTTGCTAATCAGAATATTTTCTTCAACAATTCTGTTGATTATTTAATAGAAACATTTCAAAATATATTTACTTTGATAATTAACAGTAGAGAGCAAAGAGGGAGTGATGTTTCTGCAGTAATTTGCATGACAAATAACATTTTTCAGGATGCTTACTTTGTTTCACAAATTATGGCATAAATTCAAAAATCTGGTGAAAATTGCCAAACGGCCTTGTTTATAGCGCTATGACAAAACCCCAATTTTCAGTAGTATCTTTTTAATTGTCAAAATAAAATTAAATGGGGAGAAATATCTTGCCAAGTTAAATGAAATCATCACCATTGAACAGCAAGTAGAGAGATATTTATGAAAGTATTGAATTGTCATTTATGCTAAAAAGTTTTTTCTCAGGCCAGCTAGTTTACTTTGCATACGAAAGACCTGAGGTAATACGTCAAGGACTCTCCCATTATTAAGAAGCAAATGATTTTTAGAAATGGAACTTGAATAAAGTTTAAAAAATTCTCTTCATTGTGAATTTGTATAGCCATTCTCATTTGGCACTCGTTTTTACCAGAGCTCCAGCGTTTAATGTCACGATTTGTACTTCCATCAGCTAGATTTATTATTTTAAACACTTGAATAGGTTTTTATCAAATATATGTGAGACCAAAAATATATTTGGGCATGTGGCTTTTGAGGCTCAAACTATAAAAATTAATTAAAAAAACAATATTTAGAGCACAGTATGTTAAAATAAATGTCAAAACTCCAATCATAATCTTTTTGGCCCACTCTTGCAAACCGTTTAAATCATCATTACGAAGAACAAAGCTGGAGGTATCACAATAACAGATTTCTAGATATAACACAATGCTGTCGTAATCGAAACAGTATGGTACCACCACAAAAATAGACACACAGAACAATAGAGCAGGATAGAGATCCCAGAAATAAACCCACAATTATTTGGTCAGTTAATCTGTGAAAAAGGAGGGAGGAATATACAATGGGAAAAAAAAAAAAGCTGTCTCTTCAACAAACAGTGTTGGAAAAACTAGACAGCTATGTGCCCAATAAAGAAACTGGATCATTTTATTACACCATATACAAAAATGAACTCAAAATAGATCAAAGATCTAAATGTGAGACCTGAAGCCATAAAATTCCTAGAAGAAAATACAGGCGGTAATCTCTTTGACATCAGTTGCAAAAATATTTTTCTAGATACGTCTCCTTTAGCAAGAGACACAAAAGCAAATTTAAACTACTGAGACTGTACTGAATAAAAAGCTTTTACACAGTGAAGGCAACCATCAATAAAACAAAAAGACAGTGCACCAAATGGGAGAAGATATTTGCAAATGATGTATCTGTTAAGGGGTTAGTATCCAAAATATATAATGAACTTAAAGTACTTAGCCCCAAAACCCAAATAATCCAATTAGAAATGGGCAGAGGTGGCTGGCTTGCTCAATTGGTAAAGCATGTGAGTCTTAATCTTGGGATCATCAGCTTGAGCCCCATGTTGGGCCTGGAGCCTACTTAAAAAAAACAAAAAGGACAGAAGACATGAACAGACATTTTTTCCAAAGAAAAGATACACATGGTCAACAAGCACGTGAAACAGTGGTCAACATCACTAAACCTCAGGGAAGTGCAAATCAAAACCACAATGAGATGTTACCTCACACCTGTCGAAATGGCTAAAATCAAATCACAAGGAACAAGTACAGGTGAGGATGTGGAGAAAAAGGAAGCTTTGTGCACTGATAGGAATGTTAACTGGCACAGCCACCGTGGAAAATAGTATGGAGACTCCTCAAAAAACTAATAGACTTGTTTTCACTACGGAGTCACTACCCAAAGAAAATGAAAACACTAATTTGAAAAGATATATGCATCCCTCTTTTTATTACAGCCCAGTTTACAATAGCCATGATTTGGAAGCAACCTAAGTGTCCACGGATAGATGAATGGATATAGAAGAATGGATATAGAATGGGTATATATAGTATAGAGTATTACTCAGCCATAAAAAATAAGATAAAATCTTGCCATTTGCAACAACATGCAGGGATCTGGAGGGTATAATGTTAAGTGAAATAAGTCAGTCAGAGAAAGGCAAATACCATGTGATTTCATTCATACGTGGAATTTAAGAAGAGAAAAGAAACAGAAAAAAAGAGACAAAGAGAAAAAGAGCCTCATTTAAATATACAGAAAGGGTAAATATATGTGAAAGGGTTAGATGAATGGGGGGATGGGTGAAATAGATAAAGAGGATTGAGTGCTCTTATTATCATGAACACTGAGTTATGTATAGAGTTGTTGAGTCACCATATTATACACCTGAAACTAACATAAAATTGTATGTTACCTATACTAGAGCTAAAAAAAAAAAATTAGAAAGATGTTTAAAGATGCAGGTCTCAAAAATTTCAATAAATTTATTGTCTTATAAATATTCTCATGAAGCATAACTTAATAATTCTCTTTCCACGACATCTCAAAGTAGTTTGAAATGCGAATTTGGTAAAGGATAGACACTATTTATTAATACCATAAGACTGAATTCACTTTCTTTAGAGGGATCCTGTATGTATGTTACTTGTCTTTTAAAGATTTTTTAATGTTTTTATTTTATTTTTTGAGAGACAGAGCCTGAGCAGGGGAGGGGTAGAGAGAGAGGGAGACACAGAATCAAAAGCAGGCTCCAGACTCTGAGCTGTCAGCACAGAGCCTGATGTAGGGCTTGAACCCACGAACACTAGCTCATGACCTGAACTGATGTCTGACACTCAACCAACTGAGCCACCCAGGCATCCCTGTACGTTTCTTATCTTTATTTGTCCTTTATGGTATAAACGTTATAAACCCCTTGACAATTAATTCATGCAAAGTTGCCTTAAATTTTTTTTTGTTTAAAGTTTTTTTTATTTTTGAGAGAAAGAGAGAGACAGAGCATGAGCAGGGGAGACACAGAATCTGAAGCAGGCTCGTGACTCTAAGCTGTCAGCACAGAGCCCAATGCAGGGTCGGAACTCATGAACCATGAGATCATGACCTGAGCTGAAGTCGGAGATTTAACCGACTGAGCCATCCAAGCGCCCACACATTTGTCTTTTAAAAGGCAGTAATATTATTGAAATATATGGAGTAAATTACATTATTATTTATATGATTCTTCTTGAATTGATAGTTTAAGCTTTAATTAAAATAAAAAGTCATATTTAAAATAAAAAAACATGTTTTGCATAATTATTTGTCTTTTTAACTCACATAATAAAAGTGGATCAGGAAAATTCTATGAAAGGAAAGGAAAATTTGCTTTCACGTGATGGCAGTGAAAGATTATTCTCATTATATTGTACAAATATTCAGTTTGTTTTCTGCCCAAGCTATTTTAAATAATTACATTTTTACCATTGTTTTAGCAGATTTAAATTCCTTGCTTTATCAATTTAATGATGGGCACTATATTCAGTAACTACTACATTAATTATACTTAGAAGTGTAAATGATATAAGGTTGTCTTAGTTGTCTTTGTGCTAGGGCAAAACACCTTTGACTGGATGGCTTAAAGAAGATATTTATTTCTCACAGTTTTGGAGGATGAGAAGTCCAAGGTCAAGACACCTGTGGATCTGGAAGTGAAAGTTCAGATAAACATAGTGAAGGGAAATAAAAGAAATCTCAGAATTTAAGTTACTACAAAAATGAGAGAAAAAAAAAACAAAAAAAAAAACAACCAAGTCTGGGGACTAGGGGCAGATCCAGCTCAAAAAGTTGTTCAGACAAATAATTTCACGTGAAAACCAGCAACAGGGAAGGATCAAGGCACAATTACATTCTCAAGTATCATCAACAATAACATCATAAGTAGAAAAGCATGCCAACAGAAAGACATGTTTACAAAATAATTCAAAACAGTAGCTTACAATTTCAAAACTAGATATAATATGGTAGGGGAATTATAATATGTGAACTAGCATCAAATAAAAAGGAGTGAAATTCAGAAGTGAGAGAGTCTACCTCAAGAAAAACCATAGAAATAGAAGAAATAAAACCACGTCCAAAATGAAGCCTAAATTAGAAAGAAAATATGAGCTGAAACATAACAGATCCTGTCTTTAGAGAAAGAGACAGTGAAAGGAATTGAGAAGAAAACATTCTAAAAATAAGAAGAAATGGCGATACCCATTCTGGCCAACATGGAGTAAGTAAGACCAGATACTCTCCCACTTGAAAAGTTTTAATATGGACAAAATGTGTTGGAAAATAGTTTTCAAGACTTTGGACAAGAGAAAATGGAGAGTGATGCCAGAGCAAGAACCAATGTGTTGTGCATGCTTTTCCTATTAGGAAAACTCTTTTCTAAAATATTGCCGGCTATACAATAACCACCCTGGAAAGACAAGAGCCGATTGTTCCATATGAAATAAAGGAATGTGTTTATACCTTAAGACAGAAATTAAGAGTCACAAAAATTTCCCTAATAAAAACGGACAAAACTTTTTATTATAAGCTTGGAAAATAAATTATATGTTGGCAAATATATAATTGGACAATATAATATATATATTGGCAAATAATTATATAAGGATCAACTTGTAGAATTTATCTAGTGCAAGCAAATCATTAGAATAATTACATGTGTTGACTAATTAGGTTTAAAATTTTAAGTCTTAATTGTCTACTCTCTGGTCACATCCAGTTTAGAATAATATAAGAACATAACACTTAATTTTTGAAGGTCTTGAGTTTTTGTTTTTAAATATTTCATGAAATGTGTGATTATTTTGAAGTTTCTATTTCTCTATATTAATTTCATGGGTCAAATGTACTGTCAGTATTTCTGTGAATAATTTAACATCACGAAAATGTTCCAGTAAGTTGAATTTTAATAACGGATGTCTTTTTAAAGCAACTGTCTTGCAAACCTCAGGAAATGCTCCACTGCATATCATTTGGACTTAAAGACGCCACCTCTGATTTGCGGGTGCCAGTTTTAAATAGCATCTCTTTGGGGCTCCTGGGTGGCTCAGTGGGTTAAGTGTCTGACTCTTGATTTTGGCCCAGGTCATGCTCTCGCTGTTGGTGGGTTCCAGCCCCACATTGGGCTTTGTGCTGTCAGTGCAGAGCCTGTTTGGGATTTTCTCCCCCCACCCCCCCACCCCCCCGCCTCTCTCTGACCCTCCCTTGCTCTCTCTCTCCGTCTTTCAAAAAGAAATGAATAAACATTAAGATTATAAATATCATCTCTTTGACTATACTGATTATGTTACTCTGTGACATAATACTACATATGATTTCCAAGATCCTTAATTGACTGTCCTTGGACAACAATAAAATCAAGTGAATTTATTAAGTCATTTTTGATTACTTGGGCATTTCTGAGGTTAAGAGGTTAAGGTAGATAGAAAAGTGCAAATACTGATCAATGTACTATACTGCCCATAGACACATTTTATTTTCTTTTTGTCAATCTCCAACTTAATGATAAATTAAACTAGCAGGTGCTCTTATGATAAAGTGATAAAATGAATACGTGACATGTGAACTAAAATGGAAAATTTAAATAATGTTGTCATTTCACCATGAAATTGATGGCGTATGTGGAAGTACATAAATGTAAAAGTATTTTTACAGGTTTTAAAAATTAAGAATTAGAGCGACAAGAAAACCAATAGATCTGGAAGAAATTTCTCTCTGCTGCTTGGACGCCATGGGTCCCTTCCATCAGCAAAAACTTCACTTCCTGAATCGCTCGCTTTTTTTAGCTTCCATGCTGATTTTTGACATTTGATTCATATGTTTAAAAATGATCTTTTCTGAAAAAGTTAGAGTCCTCATAACTATTGTTATTTGATTCTGTTTGTCTTAAACATTGCCACTCTGATGAATTAAAGCTAAAACTTAAATGATTTTTTTGTCTATAGTTACATACGACCTCACAGCCACCTATTTGTGTAATTAAAAAAAAACCTCATTTGAAAGGATATTTTTGACATTACCTTCTCAATTTGAGTGTGAGGGACTTGTTTCCTATTTTGACTGGTTTCACGGGTATATACACATGTCAAAATTCTTCACATAAGTATTTTAAATATATAAAGTTTATTGTACGCCAATTATACCTGAGTTAAATTTTTTAAAAGTGCCATATGCTTGCATCAGTTTACAATAACATTAAGCAGATATTAGCATTTTGAAGTCCACACATATTTTATTCCTTTGGGATATCTCTGTAGCACTTGATTGAAAGTTGTAGATTAAATATCAAGCAATTGCAGACAGTAACGATTCATATGTATTTTCTGTCTCGCATTATTTTTTTGGTACCATATGCATTTAGGTTTTTGGTTGATTTTTGCTAATGAAAAGATCAGATAAATAAAACCATTTTTATTCTTGGAAATGCTCTTCAGAGTAATATACTATGCTGCTCTGTCTTGTTTTCCCTAGAAACTGTTGAAATGAAACAGTTTCTCATGTAAGGAAAAGAAAATGAAGACATTATTTTACGCCTTAAAGAAGAAATACATGGTCTTTCATGAATATAAGTTTTAATGACAGGTTAATTTAATAAATCCTCCTAGAAAAAAGATGTTTTTAGGATTATTCTTCGGACTGTAATGTCATCAGGAGTGAGACTTTTAAACTTTTTATTAACATAGCTATTTCTTCAATCACTATCAGTTTTCTTTCATTAAAAGGTGTTGAAAACTAGATTGCTTTAATTTCTTATATAAAGAAATGACGGGTAACAGAAATAACCATAAATTTCCCTTTTCATTTGAACTGGTATTTCTTTTCTTTTTTCTTTTTAATAATGTTTGTTTATTTTTGAGAGACAGAGACAGAATGTGAGTGGGTTAGGGGCAGAGAGAGAGGGAGACGCAGAATCCGAAGCAGGCTCCAGGCTCTGAGCCGTCAGCACGGAGCCCGACGTGGGGCTCGAACTCAGGGACCGTGAGATCATGACCTGAGCTGAAGTCAGATGCCCAACCGACTGAGCCACCCAGGCACCCCTTCTTCTTTATTGAGATAAAAACACATACAGTAAAATTCACAGATGTTAAACAGTTTAATGAAATATTTCAACTGTCTCCATTCAACTTTGTCAAGATACTGAATGTTTTCATTCCCGCAGAAATTTGCCTGACCCTTTACAGTCATTTTCCTCTGTGCCCCAGAGGCAATAATTTTCCTGATCCCTTTCATCAGACATGAATTTATCTTGAAAACCTTAAATTTAATAACATCTTAGTTACTTAATGCTGTGAAAACTTAATTTGCTTCTGTAAATATGAGCTTCTTTCTTCCTTGGTGAGTTCTACCCGTTCTACTAGTTTTTCATCACAGCTAAGAGTCATGAAATGACAGAAGCAATTAATCAAATGCCTATATATGTATATATAAAACTATATATAAAGTTTAGATTTATAGTTGATAGTCTCATCTTCTGAATTTAAGGGTAAATAGAAAAAATCATTGGGGATAGTTTTGTTTGCTGAGAGTAAGCTAATGTTCTTCAGAAACATGCTGTCTAAAAGACTCATCCTTTATGTCTGAGGAATAATGTTGTAATTCTGTAATACGATGCTAAATAAAATTTGAAATTTTATAAAAGTATAAGAAAAAGAGCTAGAAAGGGAAAGCAGAAGCTTCATTTGCAATAATGTGAAAAATTATACATATATATATATATATATATATATATATATATATATAAACAGAAAGCTAAAGCATGAACAAATTAATTTCCCTCCTCCGTGAAAGAAATGGAATTTTTAGAACCTATTAGGCTATGTGTATATATGGTATGTATATGTTTTAATACACAGTATCAGACTAAATGGATAGCTCTGGACCGGATATTTGCCAGAAGCCAGATACCCAAACCTGAAGTCCCTATCAAACACTTGGAAATTGGGTGGGGAATTTCTATGCACTGGAGAATATCTAAAATTAAAACAAAATCCCCTTACTCCCCTTACTCGTGTGATTTTGTTTTACCTTTTTAGCACAATAGATGATGCTGCGTTATTGAATACCGAAATATGATATATTCTTGCTCTCACTCTGCTATCACAAGTGGAGAAAGCAACTCAGAAAGAAAGCTTGCACAGCACTCTGGAGGATTTTTTTTTTTCCTAGAGTCTACTCCGTACTCCATTTAGACATTAAAAAACATATATAATAATTTTTTTTCAGAGTTGTATTCTTATATATGTAAAGGGACTTGGATAGAAATGCTTTGTCTGTGTTTTGGGCGGGGTCGCAAAGGTTGAAACTGGTGCACCCAGTGACAATATCTGTGTAACCTAAAGCAAGGAACTGGAGGTTAGCAATCGAGTTTCACCCTGCTGGTGATCACCAAGTGAAGTAAGTCCGTACTGAAGCGAGGATTTCTTTGGAAAAAGTGTTCCATGTGCCGTATGTCCCCACAGCCCTGCTGTGCTGTAGGGGGGAATAGAAGAGGCACCTTTCCCTTTGCCTTAGGCTAAGTGGATGGGTCTTCAAGGTAAACACTTATAGGATCTGACGGGTATTTCCTGGCATTTTGGCCCGAGTTGACAGAGACAAAAATTGTCAGAACTAGCCGTGGGACCAGGTGTGTGAGATTGCTTTGGGCAAAGTGCACCTGGGAGAGGAAGCCCAATCTTGAATCCTAACCAGAAAATTACCTAACGCAGTGATTTTCATGGCCTGGTGCTTTGACCAGCAGCATCGGTACCACAAGGAAGCTTGTGAAAACTGCAAAGATTGAGACCCCCATCTCCGTGTTTGTTTTTGCTTTTGTTTTAATTGAAAGCTTGTGATTAACAGACTTTCCAGGTGATTCTTACTCTTGGTAACACCTGAGGACCACGAGGCTGCGGAAATGCCGCTGGCCTGGCGAGTGCCGCGTGGGGAGGCCCGCCCGTGGCCCGATGCACAGAGAGGAGACAGTAGGTTGCATCAAGAACATGGATGTCAGAAATCCAGCGGGAAGCGCTCTCCCAGGGAGGGACCCAGGGCAGGAAGACCCAGCAGTTGTGCGTCCACAAATTCCCGAGGAATCAGCTCGAGATTACACCGCACTGGCCTTTCCCCTAATCCTACCCCAGAGCCCAACTCAACCTTGATGATGGAGGTGGTTCTCTGACTCCTGGGTACACCTCACGACCAAAGTCCTGAGGAGCTTTACAAACACTTACACAAGGTAAATTGAAGTTGAAACTCTGGGCGGAGTCCTGTTAATTCTGATGTAGTAAGTGGAAAATGCCCTGGGGGTAGCAGGAAGGCGACCTGGTAAAGACAGAGGAGAAAGAAGAAAACGACCTTATCCCATTCTCTGTCCCTTACAGTACCCCAGCCTGAGGATGGGGTTGAGGGTAGGAGGAGGAAGCTTTACTAAACAGAGCTTTTATATTACTAACTTCATTAATATTTTTATTCACTCAGCCAATACTGGTGGAGACCCTCTTGTACAGTGTTGGGGATAGGAAGTGAATGAAAAGCGGTATCGGTGTTCTCCTGGAGCTGGCATTCCTGTTGAATAAGGGAGATGATAAACTAAGAAGAAATATAAAGTGGGGCCAGGGAATAAAGACGGCATGATCTTGCTATCACTCAGACTGGTCAGGAAATACCTCTCGGACTGAGAGGACTGACATTGGAGAAGAAACCCAAATGAAGTCAGGCCTAAATAAATCAGAATGTTATGGCGACTGTAAGAGTCTGACTTTTATCATCTTTGAACACCCGGGAAATCGATGGGACTTAGCCTGTGATTTCTTTCAAGGGCATGAAGAAACTGACAAAATGATTTTAGCAGGGTGTGTTGGGAAATAGTAAAGTTATGTCCTACTTACAATTTATACAATATGGCTCATTCAATAAAACCGCTGCGTATATTTGATGCACCTGCATCGTTATAAAAGAAGCCACTCTTGTTTTAAACACAAACAATAAAAAATGCTCTGCTGAGGCTTTTTAAATATCTTTTTTATGACATTTGTGAAATAAGTATAAGATATTGAATTATACAGCTCCAGTCAAGTTTGTATTCATTTTATAAATAAATACTGTGTGCTTACAGTGTGCTCAGTACTATAACGGGCACTATGGGAAAAAATATGTTTCAGTCCATGCCTTCAGGAAACTCATTTACAACAAGGGGCACATTTAATGGAAGAAACTAGATCTTTTAATTCCTTGCATGATTATTTATTAACCGTCAAGCGTTCTAGCATAAGATGACCAAAACCAAAATCGGATAAGAAAGGAAGAACTTTATATCAGCGTGACCTTTTCTCCACCTTCCAGCAGTTAGCAGATAATATATATGTTACCAGGACTTTGGTACTCGATTGGAAAGACGAGACCAAGAGGGAATAATAGTAGAAGGTAAGGTCAGAGATTTATTAGCAGTTCTGAGTTTTTGAAAAGAGATGGCCTAAGGATTCATCAAGGAAACAGGAAAGTCAAGTCTGAGATTGGCAATCTCTTTACGTAAGGATCATGGTCTTGACACTTTATGTGACTACTGTATGAAGACCAGCTTATATATGTAGTCTCTGCCCTCATGAATCTTACCATATTAAAATTAAAAAAGAAATGCTGCACATGTAGTTCATATTATGAACATGAGGTCTAGGACCAGAGTCCCTGTAATTAAATCTCAGGGTTTTGTCCATTGGTTTTATGACTCAATTTTCTCATCTGTAAAGTGGATGTTCATAACAGTCCACAACATAACAGTTCCTACCTCTCAGTATTATGAAGATTAAATGTGTTGATACTCGGAAAGGCCTCAAGAAATGTATGGAATATTGTCACTGTCCGCTCAACATCAGCTAAGGTGCTCCTCCTCCTCTTTCTCTCTCTTTTTCTGGGTGGTTCTTTTTCCTCTGCAATGACCGTCTTGCTGAGTTGCTGAGGCAATTGTATGTACACCAAGTTTTGACAAATGGCATTTATTGGTGATGCTGAAAGAGTTGCTTTTGTTTGAAAATATGTAAAAGAAGATTTCAATGTCAAGACAGAGAAAATAGACATAAGATGAAGATTTTTCTGAAAAATATTACTCATAGATTATGTAATTGGAGCACTTTTTTACAGTCTATTTTGAAAGTGTTTTTCTAAATCCATCTTTCTTCCTCAAACATGCTGATGACTCATGTAGCAGAGATTTAACAATGCAAATTAGTACACAAAGATTTAATCAGAAAATTCTCTAAGCATACCCATCTATTTTATATAAGAAAAGAAATGAATACATAATCTAATTAAATGTAGAGCCAAACAATTTTTTTTTTGGTTTTTTGATTTTACTGACTTCTGAACAACATAGCATTAGAGTTAGAATTAATATCACATTATAACTAAGTTAATTACGAGACCAACAATAACAACAAAACATTAGTTATAATAAAAATATTAATTCTATTCGCACTGAAAATATTGTAGTTTATTTTTTGCCTTGAACAGAATTCTAAGTGCTATAATTATCGGAAGCTTGTTTTGTCAAAAGTGGTATGAAATTTGTTTTCATTCCTTTCAATAAACACTTTGATTTGAATAGATTTAAAAAAAAAATTTTTTTAACGTTTGTTTATATTTGAGACAGAGAGAGACAGAGCATGAATGGGGGAGGGTCAGAGAGAGGGAGACACAGAATCTGAAACAGGCTCCAGGCTCTGAGCTGTCAGCACAGAGCCCGACGCGGGGCTCAAACTCACGGACCGCGAGATCATGACCTGAGCCGAAGTCGGCCGCTTAACCGATTGAGTCACCCAGGCACCCCGATTGATTTGAATAGATTTTAAACAAGGTTTTGCATATATATTTTCAATATGTAAAAAATTGGATGAATACTCTGATAATAAAAATAGAAAAGTGTAATTTTGATGAAATCAAATGGAATGAAGTTGAAGCATAATATATATGCATTTTATTGAAAATTCCCAGTTATTATGAATTTTGAGATAATTAAGCCATATAATATAAACTGTGAAGGCAGCAGCAGAAAAAAGCAATTAAACTTACTGTTGTCTACAGTGCAAAGTGTTTGCATGATTATGGGGGTTAGAATAGAGGAAGCAGGAGAGTGTTTATGGATTTCTTTTGGCTGTAGCATCTACTCACATTTGAGAAATGAACTCTTCAGTGTGACAGTTTTCAAAGCTATTGTCTCACCATACATCTTGTCTCCTTAAGTGCCACACCACGAACAGAACTGCATTATATCCAGGGAGGATGTTATTTACTTTTACAGCAATGGTTGCTCATGGTAACACTGGCATTTGACCTCATGTGTTTTGATCCCATGTTGAGAAATATTTTCTCTACAAAATGTTAAATTTCCATAGGGCTGCCATATTTTGACTGAATGTGCTGTAGGTGAGGATCTTTTATGAGAGATTGTTGTATATTACTTTGAAGGAGAAAACAATAATCTGTTCCAAGATCAGCTGAGGTACATTAACATTTGCAAGAGTTTCTTTGAGCAGATTCCGAATCCAACTGGACATGCCAAGGGGCGCCTGGGTGGCTCTGTCGGTTGGGTGTCTGACTTCTGCTCAGGTCATGATCTCACGGTTCGTGAGCTCGAGCCCCGCATCAGGCTCTGTGCTGACAGCTCGGAGCCTGGAGCCTGCTTCGGATTCTGTGTCTCCCTCTCTCTCTGCCCCATCCCCACTCACGCTGTCTCTCTCTGTCTTAAAAATAAATAAAACACTTTTTAAAAAGTTTTTAAAAAATTATGTCCAATTTAATTACCGGGCCCACACTACTGTGTGGAAAGTGGGTAAGTATGCTTGGGACAGGAGCTGGGGAAGGCTTTTACAGGGCAGATGCAGAAATAAAGCAGCTTGGCTACAGCTCTAGTGGTTGTCGTATTTGGAAAAATCTGGTGGACTATTTGTAATTAATTATCTTCAGCTTTGCTTTCCCCAGCACAAAAGCATACAGAGGAATTGACTCTGGCTTAGGTTCCAGTTTGCTTACTTAAGCTACCAAGACATTAGAGCCATATAAGTCTAATTAATTATATATAAGTTGTCTAATTAACACATGGTGAAATTAAAAAAAAGTGTATTTTTTAATCGTTGTCTATTTTCAGTTTGGGTAATATTTTCTTACTTCCTATTTTAAATGAAGAAACTAAACCTTATTCTCTTGGTCCGGGACTTTCTGATTTTTCTGAGAATATCCATTCAGTAGATGTTTATATGGTACTCCTAATATAGATACATGACCATTAAGATTTATATGATTAAGAAATAAAACAAGTGAAAGTTTTACTTATAACTCACCTTTCTTTTTTAGTGATATTAGCATATATCTAACTTAAAAATCTGTAAACGTAAAATGACTTTGAATTGAAATCTACAATATTCCATTTTAGGATAGATCAGAAATTGAAAGTAAAGACTGAAAACAAACAAACAACAAAACAAAACAAAACAAAAAAACAAAATCCATGCTGCCGAAGGGCTGATGTGTTAAGAAAAAAAGACCCAGTGAATTTTACAATGTACCTGCCAGATTTACAGTCTTGGAGTTCACCAGTGGTGTGTCTAAAAAATGGCAGGCAATTGGCTGTATTCTGCCTGGTTATTTTCAACCCTTGTCCATCTTGTTCAGATAGAATGCCTGCCTGGCTTCTAGGTTTATTTTAATGCCCTTGAAATACTGAAAGTGATGGCATTCTGTAATTGCTGTCTCATTTCAGTCCAGTGATACTCAAATTTCCCAGTCTTCTGATCTCTGTTCCAAGCCTAGTTTCATGACTTTTGGAAAAGAGTAAAAGGAATTCTCTTAACACAAAGGTAGCATTACTTCCCTTTTAGTGTAATGGCCATGGTACAGGTTGTGATTATCAATTTCATAGAATTTTCAGTTCCTTGGTCTCCTACTTCTCAAAGTTGGAAATCATTTATGTCATGTCATTAAAAAAAAAAATACTGGGGCGCCTGGGTGGCTCAGTCGGTTAAGCGGCCGACTTCGGCTCAGGTCATGATCTCGGGGTCAGTGAGTTCAAGCCCCGCATCGGGCTCTGTGCTGACAGCTCGGAGCCTGGAGCCTGTTTCAGATTCTGTGTCTCCCTCTCTCTGACCCTCCCCCATTCATGCTCTGTCTCTCTCTGTCTCAAAAATAAATAAATGTTAAAAAAAAATACTAACTTTCTGCATGTCTAGCAGTTACAGCACAGATCTGTGCAAATGTAAATTAAGTTTACAGTCCTCAGTGTGCCCTTTCTCCTTTTATTTTTTAGGAGAAAAAATAAAAAGCTGGTTTCTATTTGTGCAGTGCTCAGCTCTTTGCTCTATTGTTCTTTCCTTCTCATCACTGTTAAGTGATGTTGGAAGTAATTACATCCCACCCTCTCTTTTGGCCAGGAAGCAGTTTTCAGATAGAGGACAGCTGGAAAAACATTCACCATTACACGGAAATCCTGTCTCAATGATACCCTGCTTGTAGTGGTATTAGATTTTCTCCCTGTGCCTGGTGAGAGCAGCTCAGACTACCTGGTTAATCATCTCATGCCTATTAATGTGTTAGCCACAAAAATGTGTCTTTATCCTACATTTTATATCCCAAAACAACCTGCCACCCCTGAAACACCTCTAGATCACATTACTCTCTCCCCGGTCTCAATTCCTATAGTGCTTATGTCTGGTGACATTCAGTTTCCCCCTGTGATATATTCACAGGTGTGGAAGATGTCTGGGCAAATGATATCCCAAGATTTCTGTAAAAAAGAGCTACTTCTTAAAGATCCATATGGCTCCTGGAGCTGAGCTATTTGTAAAGTGTTTTGTACAGAGTGTCTCCTAATACATTTTCAATTGAATTTAATTGCACTCAGGAAGCATGGTGTTTTTAATATCACTCACTGGGAACTAAACGTTAGAAGTAGGTTAATAAATGAAAATGCCCAAGGCAGTGTTAATTTCCCCTTCCTTCGGGCAATGTGCAAATTCTGCCCTTAATCATATTTTATTGTGCTTGAGTATTTGTTTTGGTTTTCCCCGATGGACGGTGAATTTCTGGAGGACATCGGACTGGGGCCTGATTTCTTCTTCTCTCTCTCTGTTTTCTCTTTCTTTATTTCTATATTCATTCCGCACACTGGCACACTGCCTACATGAATTTAGTGTTAAATGCCTCTTGAATGAATGATTAATTTAAATTTTAAGCATGAGTCTAAATATTTAAGTTCTCACTGTGCATTCCATCTGTCATGCCTTTGTTTACAACTGAGAGAAGAGCCAGTCAGCAGCACAATTATTAATAAACACAATGTCTCTTTGCTTCTGTCCTCACCTGGATAAATCTGAGTTGGAAAACCTGGCAAGTGACAAATAGAACAAGTGGTGGTCTTTGTCATTCTCCTGAGATTATGGGTTCTAGAAACTACTGGAATCTATGGGGGATTCTCTTTTTCTTTAAATCTGCTCCACTCTCCTTGGGTCTTTTTATGTCTTCCTAGGGAGGACAGATCGCCAATCACCACACTTTATTCTCTTATTCGCATAACAAAGGTTTATAGAATTTCTAGTATTGGCTAGCTGTTATATGGGTGGGGGGGTGACAGCTAGTTTATAAAAAGACAATGGTGTCCTCTGCTGTCATTGTCAGTGTAGGTTAGTGACAACCCACATATTTCTGTGGCTCGGTTTATCAGGCCATTACATTACGGCAACAGATACCAGCTCTTTGAAGCAGGTAATAACATCCATATTTCACACAGGAAAAAAGTGAGTCCAAAAGAGTTTCGCAGACTGGGTCGTGGCAGAATACCCAGTTGCTCTGATTTGACTTCTAACCAGTGGAAATTCTGTTTTGTTTTATTTCATTACACAATGCCACTTCAGTTTCATGATTGTTTTCTTCAGAGGCTATTGTAGTCTTTTACCATTTTTACTTTCCCATAGTTCAACTAATTTTTATGAGTTGGTACTTTTCCCCCCCCAAATTCCTTGTCTTTAATTGTGTTCTGAATGCCTATGTTAATAGATATTTGAGATGTATGGATGAGTGAAAACAAACAGGCAAATGACAAATAGACAATCAGGTGAATACAAGGATTTAAAAGAAAAATCCACATCAATACATACTATAATAGATGCATAGAGGAGTAAAACAAACACTGACCGGATATGATGTTAATTGAAAAGTAGTAGCAACGACAGTGACTTCACCACGAAGAAATGAATGAATGTATGCCATATGCGTTCACTACTTCATTTTATCCTCACTCAATCTTGTGCTATTAGTATTGTGATTCTCACTGGCTTCATAAGAATCTTGACGATGCAGAGATCTTAGTTTACTCATTTTAACAAAGCCTACAATATGAATAACCACAGGGGTGCCTGGTAGGCTCAGTCTGTTAAGCATCTCGATTTCACCTCAGGTCACGAACTCCTGGTTCTGAGATCAAGCCCCACGTGGAGCTCCACACTGACAGTGTGAAGCCTGCTTGGGATTCTCTCTCTCTCTTCTTCTCTCTCTGCCTCTCCCCACCTCGTTCTCTCTGTTTCTGTCTCTCTCTCAAAATCAATAATAATAAAACAAAAAGAATAACGACAACACTTCAAACCTTTGGTACAAGTAATATTTATTAAGGGATTTTAAGACTCAGGGTATGTATTTTGTTTTAATCCCATGATTTACTGTACTTTCCTTTATTTCTTAGCTAGGTGTTCTCTGCATGGCAGTCTCCTATATTCTGCTAAGGTATATTTCCATTAAACAAAAGTGGAAACCATGTAGGATATATGAATTTTTTTTTCATAAAGCTCTGATTCTGAAAAGGCAGAAATAAAACATGTGACAAAAGGGCCAAAGCATTTATATGTCCAGGCGTTGGGCAACATTAACATGATGATTGATTTTACGAGTCAACCGGATACAGGTAAGGGATGCCCAGATGTCTGGTATAAGATTATTTCTGAGTGTGTCTGTGGTGGTGTTTTCAGAAGAGATTAGCGTTTGCATTGGTAGACTGAGTAAGGAAGATCGCCTTTACCAAGGTGGGTGGGCATCACCCGATTGTCTGAGAGCCTGGATAGAACAAAGAGGCAGAGGAAAAGCAAATTTCTCTCTGCTTGAGTTGAGACATCCCTCTTCTCCAGCCCTCTGACACTGGTACTCTTGGTTCTTAGAACTTGGATGGAGACTCACACACCTGGTTCTTAGGCCTGTAGACTTATAGACTGAATTACACCACTGGCGTTCCTGGTTTTCCAGTTAATAGTTGTCAGATGCTGGGCTTCTTTGTCTCTACAATCACATGAGCAGATACCATATAATCTCTTTCTCTCTCTATCTCTCTCTCCCCCTCTTCAGATATATGCAAGTATTGCCTCCTCTCTTCTGTGTTATTGGATAAGAAGTATTATTATTTGATTTATACAAATGGAAATAATAAAAAGGTGAAGATATTAAGCTACTATATTCTCCTTGAAGTTAAATCTACTATTTTTACTGTTCCTTTTTTTTTTTCCAGTACAAGATCTGTTCACTATAAATCATTCTCAATCAGAATAAAATAGTTCATACTTGGGCAGATATACCTCACAATATTGGAATGAACACCCATAATTCTCTAAAAAAATTTATATATTTTTACATTTTTATTTATTTATTTTGAGAGAGAGAGAGAGAGAAAGAGAGAGAGAGAGCAGGGGAGGGGCAGAGAGAGAGGGAGACAGAGAATCCCAAGCAGGGATTATGTTATTTCTTCCAAAACAAATCTACCTCTAATTTTCACAAATTTTTCCCTACTTATTTACCACTTCTTTTGTAACGTGGATCAAAGTATAAATAACCAAGTGTTCTATTTCACATTCTATGTGAAATTTCTTTATCTGAATGGCCTGATGAGAGCAGAAAATTTTTATCTTGATAGATTTCTTTTTTTTTTTTTAATGTTTATTTATTTGTTTCGAGAGAGAGAGAGAGAGCGTGAGCGGGGCAGGGGCAGAGAGAGGGAAAGAGAGAATCCCAAGCAGGCTCCAAGTTGTCAGTGCAGAGACGGACTCCATCTCAGGAGGACCTCAGTCTCTCGAACTGTGACGTCATGACCTGAGCCCAAATCAAGAGCCGGCCACTTAACTAACTGAGTCACCCAGGTGCCCCTTGATAGATTTCTTTATCTGAAAATCCTATAATTGGTAAAGAACCAAAAATTATTATAAAAAAATAGGTATCAAGGAATTAGCTTTGCCTATATATTTTTTTCTGGTTTCTTACTCCTTCCCTTCTCCCCCACTTTTCCTCAAGGTTGAACTTTCCTGCGACAAGGAGCTAACAAACGATACTCAGCTCAGCGGATGTGAATATGGTTCCCAACTCCTGTCAATTCTCATTCCAAAAAACCCCTTTGATCTGTCTTTTTGCATTCCAGTGTCTGCACTCTAACATTTAAGATTCCCTTAACCCCAACACACGAATATCTATTGCCTTTCAAATCAAGTCCCAGTGCCTTGAGCTTGTGCTCAAACATCTCTTTGAACTGCATCACTTGTATTTCTGGTCCAAAGGCATCTTTTACTCAAACTATACCATTCTTTTTTCTTGATATTCTGAATTTTGGCTTTTTTATTTTTTCTAAATTGAACAATCTTGCTTAATTTTCACATTTGCATCCTAATTCTTTCTTTTTTAAAGATTTTATTTTTAAGTAATTTCTACCCCCAACATGGGGCTCAAATCCATAATCCCAAGATCAAGAGTCACATTTTCAACCAACTAAGCAAGCCAAGTACCCTGCATCATATTTATTTCTTTGCATATGTTTCCCCTTCCACCTAGGTTGCAAGAGTTTGGACAGATAACCTGTCTTCAACTCTCCCTGGAGGCATTTCACCTCATTCTAATAAAGATAGTTGATTGGGGTTTGATATCTGTATAAATAAAACAAAGGCTAGGAGTGCCAGGATGGCTCAGTTGGTTAAGCGTCCAACTGTTGACTTAGGCTCAGGTCACAATCTCATGGGTCATGAGATTGAGTCCCACATTGGGCTCTATGCTGATGGTGTGGAGCCTGCTTGGGATTCTCTCTCTCCCTCTCTGACCCTTCCCCACTCACACATGTTCTTTCTCTCTTTCAACATAAATATTAAAAAAAATTAAAAATAGATAGCTACCAAGATGGTCCTGCACACCCAATTTCAATGTCTGAGGAGGGGGACTTTTGTCCACGACAAACCAATGCTCTGGACACCAGCTGGTGTCCTGCAGCTACATTAAATCCTGACACTTTCTAACAGACGACAACAATAGACTCCACAGACTAAGGGCTCATTCCTATTAGGCTACCTCCCCCCAACTTCCAATGCCAATCACAAGCCTAGGTTGTCACCTCTGCTCCTGACCGTTTGGCTATAGATTGGAGATTCTTATGAACTTCCAGTTTGATTAATTTGCTAGAGACTCAGAGAAACACTTAACTTACCTGATCACTGTTTTTGTTTTTGTTTTTGTTTTTGTTTTTGTTTTGCAAAGGGTATTAAAAGATATAAGTCAACAGCCAGATGAAGAGACACACAGAGGAAGGTATGTGGGAAGGGGTGTGGGGCTTCCATGCCCTCTCTGAGAGTATCAGAGTATCTCCCTGTATCTCCACATGTTCACTAAACCTGGAAACTTCTGTTCTTCTGGGATTTATGGAGGCTTCATTACATAAGCATCTCTCATTAAATCATTGGTCCAGTCTCTCTTCCATGGTTAAGGGGGTAGAACTGAACATTCCAACCCAATCACTTGGCTGTTTCCCCTGGTGACAAGACTTTGGGTACATTCCCAAAAGTCACCTCATTAACGTATCAAAATACACCATCCCTCTCATCACTTAGGAAATTCCAAGAATTTCAGGAAACCTGAGCTAGAGACAGGGACGAAGACCAAATATATATTTCTTATTATAAGTCACAATACCACAGCCACTTTAATGCGGCACAAACACTTTTTTGTAGGCCATTCATTATTTTATTCAATCAACATTAAAGTTGAATAATGGAATTCCATGTTAAAAGAGAAAGAAGATGTTGTCCAGAAAGCTAAAAATCTTTACCATATTCTAATCTCCCAAGCATTTCTTCCTTAGCAGTTGGAATTGGTAAGTGGTTTTGTCAGTGGTTATTTCTAGCATTTTATACTGTTTCTATGAACAGTTGGGATTCCATTTGACTATGAGTCACAGAAATCCTGTCAATTCCTCCAACTGATTAGAAGAATTTTGTTTTGTTTTGTTTTGTTTTGTTTTTCCCCCTCACTGAGCTAGAAGTCTGGAGGTGGTCAAGGGGAAGGACGCTAAGGCATTTCTGGCCTTTTCTCCAAGGTTGCCAGATGCCTGCTGTAGCCATCATGACTGGCTGTCGTGTCCACGTTTCAGCAAGAAAAACAGAGAAAAACAAGAAAAAGAGATGACATTTATGCCCCAAAAGGAAAAAAAAGAAAAGAAAAGAAATCCTAGAGGTTCACAGCTGACTTCTTATTTCTCCTGATTAGAATATGGGGTGTGAACACTTTGGACTGCAACGAAGGTTGAGGAATGTCATTTCTCAATGTATAAATTGCTACACGGAACAAAATCAGTTTTGTTAGTAAAGGAGAAAAGGGGTCAGTGGATATTTTATAAGACATATTTTAGTAGAGTCCACCTACTCTAATTTTGAACTTTTCCTTTGTAATTAAATGTATGGTCAAATGGATTAACACCAATATGCAAAAGTCAAAGAGGGTCCTAAAGCTTATTAAAATTAAGCGACGTGATTGTATCAAACTAGACTTGTAGCATATTTTTTAAGATTTTTTTTTTTTTAGAGCAGTTTTAAGTTTAAAGCAAAATTGAGCAGGAAGTACGGAGTTCCCATACCTCCATCTCCATACACAGCCCCTTTCTTAGGAGCAACGTCCTCCATTCTGCTCCAGAATGGTACTTTTCTTACAACTGATGAAAGCACATCGGCACATTGTTCTGAAACAACCTTATAGTTTATGTAAGTGTCACGCTTGGTGGTGTGCATTCCATGGATTTTCATAAGTGAATAATGACATGTATCCACAATTATTATACCATACTGAGTCGTTTCACTGCCCTGATTATCTCCTGTAGACTTATTGATCACTCCTTCCTACCAAATCCCTGGGAACCCCTGATATTTTTACTGTCACCATAGTTTCCCCTTTTTCAGAATGTCATAGAGTTGAAATTATACCGTAAATCTTTTTTCAGTTGGGATTCCTTCACTTAGTAAGATGCATTTAAGTTTATTCTATGTGTTCTCATGGCTTGATAGCTCATTTCTTTTTAACACTAAATTATATTCTGTTGTCTATTGGACCACAGTTTATTCGTCTGTCACCTGCTGAGGGACAAACTTGGTTGCTTCCAAGTTTTGGCAATTATGAAACAAGCTGCTGTAAACACCCATGTTCAGGTTACCAAGCAGCATAATGCTGGGTCATATGGCAAGAACATATTTAGTTTGTAAAAATTGCTACCTTGCTGTATTATATGTTAAATATAACTTTAAGGGACTCTGAGTGTTGTCATTGTCTGATATGCATGCAGGGATTAAGCTCCATATCTAATCACTGGGTGGAAATTTCTTGAGTTATGTGAAAATCCCAAATTGAATTTTTCCGGCTGATGCTACAGTCTCATGATTCAGGAAGTGTCTAGGCATTTCCACATATTTTATGTAAGGGGCTCGATGTATCATCCCAACATATCATATACAGGGAAGTCACTTTGAGATACAAGTGTGCTACAATTTGTCCCAGCTCTCATATTTAAATAATATTGCTATAGAACATCTAATTACATATTCCTCAGTGGTATCTTAATTTCTATCTCCCTGAAGTTTTGCATCATAAAGTATTTCACTGAATTACATAAATAAAGGTAAACGGTATATCACCAAGGAAATTGTATGAAATAAAATTTACACATGTAAATTTCTCACTGTTGTTACAGTGGAGTAAAATGCATTTGATTTCAAGATGTTCAAGCATATTGTTGCAGGGGTTCAGTACATACTGATTCAAACTGTACATCAGCAAAAAACATGCTGTTCAGAAATGACCATATTCACTGATGGATTCCTATACCTGTGTCAAGATGCAAAGTAAGGACCAGTGTTGAAATATAGCAGAAATATTTATGGCTGTTTTGGTTGTATTTTCCTACCTCGTTTCAGTGCTATCGTGTGGGGAGATATGAAACTATAATGGCTTTTTTAAATAGTGAAATATTTGGTCTAGTTACAGGGTCAAAATTTTTCATGTTCTCTTTTGGAAATCAAAAGTCATGATTTCTTTCTCAGCAGTAATTTGGGATTTTTAAATTGCTTTTCACTTATTTTTCTAATTAAAAAAAAATTCTAATGTTTATTTATTTTTGAGAGAAAGGGAGAGAGACAGAGTGCGAGCAGGGGAGTTGCAGAGAGAGAGGAAGACACAGAATCCAAAGCAGGCTCCAGGCTCCGAGCTGTCAGCACAGAGCCCGAGGTGGGGCTCGAACTCATGAACTGTGAGATGATGACCTGAGCTGGAGTTGGACGCTTAACCAACTGAGCCACCCAGGTGCCCCTCTAATTTTTAATACATACTCAATTTAAACAATTAGAATGATATTTCAAACCCACCCCAGTTCAACCACAGTGGTAGAAATAAATGCTCTTAACAGCTTGTGATGAATTCTAACAGTGTTTTCTGTATAGGCACATATATGTATTCACATATGCACACACAAAGAGTTTAGGTATTTTTTACATGCTGTGACCTGAAACCTTGGATTAATAATATATTGTGGAGGTCTTTCTATTTTATGACCAAATGTTTTATGTAAACATCATTTCCACATATATGAATATCTCTTGATTTATGTGAGTATTATCTATAAATGGACATGATGTTGTCACCAATTTCTTTGACTATATATTCTTAGACTAACATTTAGTTTTAAAGGTACTTGTACTTTGTCAGAAAGATACTCAGAACTATAATCATTCATCAAACCATCTATGTGTTTTAAAATTTGATGGATAACAACAAATCAGCATGTACATGATTACATTAAATTTTAGCCACTAAAAGAGTAAAAAATAGACCTTCCATATACCTTCTACCCACCCTAGGCTGGCTGGATATTGTCAACAGTATTATTTTTGTTAATTTCGCAGGTAGAATATTATCCGTAAATTGTATTTCGATTTTCATTTCCATAATTATGATTTATTTTTGAGCATCATTATTTTTATTTACTTTTTTAAATATTGATTTTTGAGAGAGAGACAGTGCGAGCAGGGGGAGAGGCAGAGAGAGAAGGGAAACGAGGATCTGAAGCAGGCTTGGAGCTAACAGCAGACAGCCCCATGCGGGGCTCCGACTCACAGCGAGGTCATGACCTGAGCCCAACTTAACCGACTGAGCCACCCAGGTGCTCCTATTTTTATTTGCTTTTGTTTTTCTGTGACTTGCTTACTCATTTCTTTGCTCATATAATAGTGTTTTTTGTTTGTTTGTTTGTTTGTTTTTTACTTTTTCATACTGCTACTATCATGAATATTAGCCATTATCTGATTCTGTGGTTTTGTCATATAAACTTTTACATAGCGTCTTTCCATAAGAAAAACACACTGAGGTTTATATTTCAGGTTAATAACAGTATGCTAAATTTAAGAGTAGACACGATAATGGAAAGTATATTTTCAAGCAATTCATTCATACAACAAATACTCAGAATCATTTTTATCAAAAACCCATTGGCCAATAGGTTACAGATAATACTGCAAAAGAATGCCCCTTAATTTTAAGGAGACCTACTGTCTTTCTCTGTCTCAAAAAAATAAATAAAGGTTAAAAAAATTAAAAAAAAAGGGGTGCCTGGGTGGCTCAGTCGGTTGAGCGTCTGACTTTGGCTCAGGTCATGATCTCAGGGTCTGTGAGTTCAAGCCCCGCATCAGGCTCTGTGCTGACAGCTCAGAGCCTGGAGCCTATTTCGGATTCTGTGTCTCCCTCTCTCTCTCTGACCCTGCCCCATTCATGCTCTGTCTCTCTCTGTCTCGAAAAAATAAATAAAGGCTAAAAAAATTTAAAAAAATAAATAAATAAAAAGGAGACCTTGATATCATGAGGAAAACCGAGAATGAAACCAATAATGAACCTACTGACGTCAGGTAGAGGACGGAGGGATTGTAATGAGGATACATAGAGAGGACACTTACTGCACCAGAGATGAGCATGGGTCAGGATGAAGATTCAGAACAACATCCCAAAGGAGACATTTTCCCAAAAATACAATGAATATTAAATGTGATCCAGTCATATTTTCGTAATTCTGAAAGCAGTTCAGCACCTTGCCATTTCTGTAATAACTATTAAAAGGTTTTACAATTGTTTGTAAAATTATTTTTGTTATTGGAACGTCAATTTTTTTAGAAAAATAAGAAATTGCATAAATAAAGTGCATTCAAATTATAAAAAAATATTAAAGATAAGCATTACAATTGGGGAAGTTTTTGATGTTTGTTTCTTTATTTTGAGAAAAAAAGAGGGTGGGAGAGGGGCAGAGAGAGAGGATCCCAAGCAGCCTCTGTGCTATCAGTGCAGAGCCCAATGCGGGACTGGATCCCACGAATCATGAGATCATGACCTGAGCTTTAATCCAGAGTCAGATGCTTAACCAACTGAGCCACCCAGGCACCCCTGGAATATTTTTAAACAACACGAAAAGTAAGCAAAAATTACTTTGACGAAAAAGTCACAAGTTTTTTGTTTCGTTTGTTTTTGTTTTTGTTTTTGTTTTAAAAATTGGGCATTTTCTAAGTGGGCAATTAAAATATGTATATGACTGGGCACCTGGGTGGCTCAGTTGGTTAAGCATCTAATTCTTGATTTCGGCTCAGGTCAGGATCGAGGGGTCGTGGGATCGAGCCCATCATCAGGCTTTGTGCTGAGCGTGGAGCCTGATTAGGATTCTCTCTCTCTGCCTCTACCCCTTTCCCCCGGCTCCTGTGCTCTCGTTCTAAAATAAATAAAGTGAAACAAATTTTTAAAAGATGTATATGAATAACTGGTAGAAGAAATTCAAAGCATAAGTGAGTTAAAAGTAAGTGTAATTTTCAGCAACTTCAACGATCTATTTCACAATTATTTTGTGATATAAAGATCTTTAGAAGGTATTATTAGAACAATACCTTTATTAAAAAAAAAAGTCTTAGCATCACGAAGCTACATTACTACATACCAGTATCTATATTTATAAATGCATCTCCTGAATTATTACCACTGATAAGGTGCCTAACATTGGACTCTTCTGAAGAAATATAAAATAAATTCTTAGAGAATGGGAGTGGAATCATGATATCATGTAAATTAACTGAGTGTGTGCATTCTTTAATTTGTGAATATATATATGCAAATAAATCTATATAAACACCGTCTCAAATCTATAACAGTTAATTGCGTGTGGAGCAGAACTGAATATTATCCATTTTGAATCTGATACAGAGAATGTGATATAGAATTATGATATTATTTCATATTCTACTGATGCTGAGTTTCAATAAACAACTAAATTCAGAAGGTGTTATTTACATTTATAGTGCTGATAAAATAAATTATTACTGAAGAACAAAATCATTTTAGCTTTAATTAATTTAAAGACTAAGCACAAAACAAATAATAACTCCTAATATTTTCATACTCCCTAGGAAACTAAAATCTGTGGACACATGCAATACAAATAAGACAGAGTTGCATGACTAGATGGTGACATAGGCCCGGGAAGTCAATCAAATCAGATATTCAGACCTCATGTGCATTACGCATATTCCTTTTTCTGAGAAAATATGACATTTTTGGCAAGACATAGAATAATCTGTTCGCTCCTTATGGTCCCGTACTAAACTGAACAGTAAGTGATTGAAATATGGTGTCTCTGTTTATAAGTATTTTGAGGATTAAAACTAACTCAATTCAGGCAATTTATTAAGCAGGGATCATAATTCATGAAGGAGAAATAGATGTGACGTATAGATAAACTTGGACAGGCTCACTTCCTCTCCACATAACATCTTTTGGAAACAAACATTTGAAACCTATGGGGGGTTGTAATTGATGTAACAATCATAAAACTTTGACTTGGGTTCCTCTTAAAATGTCTTTGAAGATAGAGTTCTGAATTAATTAACTAGGTAAAAGCATGACTCAGATAACATTTGAATCAGCTCCTCGATCTTCCTCAAAAGTTTGATTTAACAATTTTTCTCCTTCTGTCTGAAAGATTAACTGTGCTTAATATTTCCCAGCAAATTAGTCATCACATTTTTGTTGGATTTGGGTTTTATTTTTGTCTTTCAGGTGCATAAATCACACAGCTTATTAGCTGGAGAAGTCTTTGATGTCTTTAATGAACTCCAAGTTTGAAAACTGAAAATGAAATCAGATCGGCAGGCCTACTTCTGAAGATTTTTAAAATATTCTCTGGTAAGGAAGGCAAGTTGAAAAGATGGTCATTTGGCAATGCTGCCTTCAGAGAAATATGTCTCGCTGAAAAATGTGTGCCTTAGTACTTGGAAATGTGTTTGATAAATAGTCTGCTTTCATCAAAGATGTGCCTCATGTCTGTGGCCATGTCTAGAATTTGAAAACGGAAGTTGACAGCTTGCCAAACATCCGCCATCATTAAAATATTAACATATATTTCTTAGGGTGCTGTTAAATAACCATAACTGAAATTACCTAATATACATACATAGGTACATACAAAACTGATAACCACCTTTTGTGATGTATAAGTTATTCAGATAAATATTTGAGTTAAACAAAATAAAATATAAAATATATAGTATACCTCAGTTCTTTTTAAAATTAAGAGTAGGATATTATATTAATCTTTCCCATGTTTTCTAAGCTCTTAAAAATGAAAATCACAGAGGTGTAAAACATAGAAAACATCAGGGGCACCTGGGTGGCTCAGTTGGTTGTGTTCCAACTCTTGATTTTGGCTCAGGTCTTGATCTCATAGTCATGACATTGGCCTGTGTAGGGCTCCGTGCTGAGTATGGAGCCTGCTTACGATTCTCTCCCTTCCCCTCCCTCTGCCCCTCCCTCACTTGTACTCTCTCTCTCTATCTTTCTCTCTCTCCCTGTCTCTCAAGAAAAAAATAAAGAAAAATAAAAAAATAAGAAATAAAACTTAGAAAACATCAGTAATAATCTAGCATCATTCCTGAACAACCTCTGTGCAGCTCTGGGAACTAGACATAAGTGCCCAATGGGCACCAAGAGTATGAATATGGCCTAGAAGACAAATAATTCAGCCTGGTTTTAGTCACAAAGTGGCTCTTTCTACATCAAGCATTTCCATAGCAAACATCAAACTAGCAAACAAAATAAAGAAACAAACGAAGCTTGAAAACCTGGAATGGATGGAGTCCAGTGATTCTCAAAGTGGCTGTACAATGGAGTCATCCTGGGAAATTTTTTAAATTACTCAGGCCTGGTTGGCACCTCCAGTGGGTTGATCTGGATCTGATCAAACTGGGTTAATCGTGGTTGTATCCCAGACATTTGTGTGCCTTTTCAGATTAGAAAATATTTGTAATTGGAGGTTGCCATTAAGTACTAATCCCATCTGAACTTTCTTATTTTTGAAATAGGACCAGAGACATTTCAGTAGACAACAAAAATAAATATACATAATACAAGAAGAAAGAAAGAAAGAAAGAAAGAAAGAAAGAAAGAAAGAAAGAAAGAAAGAAAGAGAAAGAAAGAGAAAGAAAGAAAGAAAGAAAGAAAGAAAGAAAGAAAGAAAGAAAGAAAGAAAGAAAGAAAGAAAGAAAGAAGAAAGAAAGAAAGAAAGAAAGAAAGAAAGGAAAGAAGAAACTGAGTTCACACACTCACCTTAATTGAAATAAAATGAGTTAAAAATAAAACTAATTCAAACTTGACAGTTTATAAGTAGGAAAATAAAATCAGATAATGTAAAGGGCTTAGCCACTAATAAATTTAACAGAAGTCGGGAAAAAAAAAGATACCTGATAATAGCCATCTGGGATCATTTCACATATTGTAATTATGGCAATCTCCTCTAAATTAGGTTTATTTTATTATCTTCCTGTCTTTTCTTTGTCTGCAGTCCTAGGACACAAGAGCTATTGAAAAATATTATATATAATTATTTCAGTGCTATCTCTAACATGAGAAGGAGGGGCTATTAAAGTAAAGACCCCAGCCCATTCTCCCAGATAAAATAAATATGTGTCCTTCTCAGGGGCAGAGAAGGATAGATGCTCAAGAACCTCTCACAGGCTTTGCTGCTGTTCACAGCTGGTACTAAATGCGCTTAGTACTCACCCTCTTACACTCACACAAAGGGAACATGGGGGATTGCTCTATTTTTCCGTAGAATATAAGAAGTTTCAACTCCAAATTCTTAGGATATGATGGGCTGTAGCTCATGGTTCCTGGAAGGTGAGGCTGATGTTTGGACAGCAGGTCTCCTCAAACATTAATCTTAATAAGAATCACAGCGGGGGCTTGATACAATGTAAATGTTGACTCACTAGTTATGAGATGGAGGCTGAGATTCTATATTTTGAACATAGTCCCAAGTGATGCCAATGGTACCGGCACGCGGACCAGACTTTGGAAGGAAATGGTTTCTTTGTCAGCAGTCCAAAGATGTCGTGGAGTTCGGTCCACGTTCAGGTCCGTGCTTCAGCACTGTCGCCTGTGTGACAGAGCACACATCCACACCTCCTCGGGCATGCCTTATCATCACTCTCGATCGAGAGTCTTCAAACTTTCCTGCGCAATAATTAAGCAACTCCTCCCATCGTAGTCTTGTTAAGATCGTGGGACATGATGGACATTGTACAGTCTAACACTCTGGAGCATATGGCCAGTGGTTGCTGGTGATGAAGTAGGACTGGCTCATCTAAACTGTACTGAACGATCTGCTGTCAGGGGACAGATATAGAGGAAAAATGAGCAGATCAGCAACTGCTCTGATGTGGCCCCTGAAAACCAGCTAGATTTCTCTAGGGTGTCAGAATAGAGGCTGCCCACCAGGTTGTGGGGAAAGGTGAAACCTGCTCCACGGAAGAGTGTCCCTGGCATAGGGATCCTAGGATGGACATGTGCCAGGCATGTGGCATAGGCCTCATCAGTCATGGTGACTAGACTGTGCACATGCTCTATGTCTCTCATTGGTCATCTGTTTCATCTTTCCACCATCAGAGGAAATACTGGGTATTCTTTTGAAGGGAACCTTGAGAGCTACTTCTCATGTACTTGAGGGTTTTCCTCTTTCAAGACGACATCAGATTGGGCAACGAGGGAAACACGTGCCGGTAGAAATGGAGGTTTCAGGAAGATACATATTTGAATTGCTTTGGGCCCGAGTGTGGCCAGCATCTCCAGGGATGGAGGCCCAACTTGAGGCCCAACTTGAGGCCCAACAAAATAAATGTGGGGGTTGCTATAGTAACCCTATGAGTTGGGGCCAGAGCTGAGACAGGGGCTGGGCCTGGAGACTGGAGGGTGAACCTATAGGGTAGGAAAGGAACATAGAGGAAAATGGCTGAGCAAATATGCAGATGATACCTGGGACCCATTAAGGTCACTCTGTTCAATAGAGGACACAGTCTTCAAGTCAATGACACTCTCCTTCCTGAGCCATCGTTGGTTGAGGCAGCTTCAGGGAATCAGTCCCTCTCTCCCCATCCAGCTTAGGTGAGGGACAACACAGAACAAAGGGGGAAATGGGAGTATCCTTCACAGAACAGCTTCCAGACTGGTCTTAGGAAGGGGGAAGTTTCATAAGGGGAAACCCAGGAGAGATGTCACCAGCTCTCTCTCTCTCCAGAACCACTGGTATGCTCTGCGATCTGGGAGATGGATGGGGGGAAACCTGGGGTCTTCTAGAGCACCAGAAAGAACAGGCGTTGAGTTATTTACACAGGCTAGGATGTTCTCCATCTTCTTAATGCAATAGTTAGGACAATAATCAATATTGCTTGATGATACCCTCAAGTTACAGCCCTACCTTAAGGCAGCCTTTCCAAGGAAACAGCGCTGGGAGAAGGAAGTCCAAGGGGATCCTCTCGTGGAGAAAGAGTTTAACCCTAGTTGCCTTTCTAACTTCTAACCCACAAGGTCTTTGACAAATATCAAGACGTTATTAGTTATATATACAGGATAGAAATACTTATTTAATGTCTTGGAGATCTGTGTGCCAAATATGGAAATTAAGAGAATGTTCTTTATGTTTAGGAACCTATTATATTTTCGGAAATTAAATACATCATGGGAAGCAGATCCTCCTTTTTACATACTGTCCTGTGCTGTAATATGTTCCCATTTCTTCTCGTAGACCACAGTCATTGATATTATCCCCAATACTTGATAATAACAACACTTTACAACAATAGTACCTGTCACTTTTACCAGGATTGAAGAATCCAAAAGAAAAGAAGATCTTTATCTGTGTAGAAAAATCGGATTGTATTTATACAATAAGTAACTAATGAGAACCAGATCATAAACAGTATGCAAAAAATTGGTGCATTGCATGTTAACTGATGAAGAATAACCACATTCTTATGAGTCAGAGTTTTTAGAGGAATTTTTCCATATTTTTTGTCTTTAGTTATATGCCTTTGCTCTCTTTTTATTCCCCTTCACTGTTTCTAATGAAAACCTTAGCTTCTACATTAAGGTTAATGAATTTTTTTTTTAAATTTTTAACGTTTATTCATATTTGAGAGAGAGACAGAGCACAAGTGGCAAAGGGACAGAGAGAAGGGGAGACAGAAACTGAAGCAGGCTCCAGGCTCCAAAGCTGTCAGCACAGAGCCCAATGTGGGGCTCGAACTCACAAACTGCGAGATCATGGCCTGAGCCGAAGTCAGACGTTTAACCGACTGAGCCACCCAGGAGCCCCAGGTTAATGAATTTTTAAGTGTTACCAAAGAAAAAGGAATTTGATGGGGCGCCTGCGTGGCTCAGTAAGTTAAGCATCTAATTTCGGCTCAGGTCATGATCTTACAGTTCCCAGGTTTGAACCCTCTGGTGTCGGGATCTGTGCTGACAGCTCAGAGCCTGGAGCCTGCTTCAGATTCTGTGTCTCTCTCTCACTCTGCCCCTCCCCCAGTCGTATTCTGTCCCTCTCTCAGAAATAAATAAAACATTAAAAAAATTAGAAACATTATTCTATACTTATACAATGTCAAACTTATAATGTAATAATTTGATTTAATTATGATATACATTACTCTCTTCAATGACAATAAAGTTTGAACCATACAAAACTGTCATCATCGTGAGCCAAAGGGTTGAATATATTAATAACTTTTGATTACTAATTCCAAAGGAAGACTTTAGGAAAATGAGATCAGTCATTTGGTTAGTAAATAAAATTGTCTCTACTTTGTAATCTATTTTACTTTAAAACATGTCCTGATACTTGTTATGCAAATTTCTCCTGTAAAAGACCTTAATGACATTCAGTTCCTGTGTTTTCCTCTGTGAGACATTAGAGGAAAATGACCTTGTTTTCCTCTGTGCCAAATAAAAATGCTAACAGAATATTTTACATACCAGCTGTCAATAAACAAATGATGCATATGTCCTTTATCAATGCCTTTCTTGTTCTTTCAACAGATTCCAGGGATTTGATACCAGTCTTGGGGGATTGTAGTGAGGAAGTTTGGAGCATGGCTTTGCCAGAGAGTCCTGGATGGCTGTGAGCAACAAAAGAGGTGTAAAAGGGAAAACTACCAACCAGTAACCCTCTAGAATTCGCCCCAAGGGACCTGAGAGTTTCCCTGGGTACTAACAATAAAAAGAAAATAAATATAATAAAATATTTATATATTTTATTTATAATATATACATATATTTTATTTATAAAAAATAAAATAAAATAAATAAAAATAAAAATATTTTTGTAAATCTAAATAAGGCCCCCAGATCCAGGAGCGTACTTGGCCCCTGTGTAGTTTTACTGTTATTCTTGAAAGTTTTCAACTTCCTGAATAAAATATGCTTCTTAAAACCTCTAAGGGACTTTTAACTATTATCCATGCATGGTAATATTCATTTACAATATTTTCATTTAAATGTATTACTTTCATGTTCTTTGTCATTTATGTTGATTCTTCACAACCATAGTAATTCACCTAGGGAATTTTTATGGTTTGATAATGACGAATGAACATTATTAAGGGCAGCTAATGCTACTGATATTCTTAACAACCACCTAGGTGTGTCCTTCTTATAAGGCTCTAATGCTCACACTGTTGTGTTTTGTAACCTAAGTAGTGAAGTAAAAAATTACTGCGTAACAGGATCGGACAGCTTCATTGGTTTTAGGCAGTGAATTGCTCCAAACATTGCTAAGCTCAGGAAATTCTCATTCTATTTTTAGAAAAAAAAAAATGTTCACAAAGGGACAAATACCAATTTAGTGACTAAATGGGAAGAAAATGTTCTGGAAGCAAGAATAGAGTAAATGATTTACTAGGCTCCTTATCATGTCCTAAATTGCCACATTTAGCCAGAATTGGAGATGAAAGGAAGGCCACAATGGATGAGACGAATAGATAATTCTCAGAGATAGAGATTTAAAATCCGGCAAAGCCTCCCCTCAATGCATTCAATAAATAAATACTTCTTGGGAGCTAAGTTTACAGTGGGTCAGGGCACAAGAAAAAAAGAGTTCTTTCCTAACTCAGAGAAGTTGAGCCAAGTGGTTAGTCTTGCTGAAGCCAGCCCGCTATATAATAGTCTCATTTCTATGGGGAAGGGCACACTGTGGTGTAACCACCCAAAAGTACTGAGGCTATGGACACAAAGTGGCCTTTGAGGAGAAACGGGAAAGCTGTGTAGGCATTTCTGCAGCACGCGTCGTAGTGATGTTTTTTATACAGAAGAAGCCATGTGTGCAAATACAGGAATGAGGGATGGCTGGCTGCGTGTAAACGTGTGCAGCGAGACCGGTGAGTGGTTGAAGTTGAGGCAACAACCAGAGGTATTCGCACAGGTCCCTTGCTAAATTTGCATGCATTCTCTCCTTTCATTCTAACAGTTATCCCGTGAAATAGGTACCATCCTGCCGTCCGTGTTGCAGTAAGGGAAACGGGCTGAAATGTTTAACATGATCCCAGTGGTAAAACTGTAGTTGAATTCATACCCCCAGATGTCAGAGTCCTTAAACACTAACTCGAATCATGAAAGTGCTTGTATGGCAATTAAGTAAGCAGATTTTATTTTATCCTGTCACAGAGCAGCAAACTGGCTCTGCAGAGGGCCAGGTAGTAAACATTTTAGGCTTACATACGGTCCCTCATGAGTAAATTCCACTTGTAAATTTCTCTCTTCCTCCTCCTGTTCCTTCTTCCCTTCAAGACTATAAAAAACATTCTTAGGTCGTAGGATGTACAATAAGCTATCGGCTACCTTTGGGTGGGGGCTTTCGAGGTGAGGAGAGAGAAGATACGGATTAGTTGCTAAGCATGCAACTGGCTAGAATGTGGAAGGATATATTGTATGGGGACAGGAACTGATATGAACTACACGGTAAGCAGCCTCCACAGGCTGACCCTGGGAGGACAGGAACAGTGATAACGGAGAAGAAGAGACTCAAGAGTACTTAACAGTTCCTTGTATGCAGGACTTGAATAAGAGGGAAAGCATAGCGTAAGTCATAAATAGCTGGGCTGGACACATGCACATATAAAGACAGAAAGGATCAGAATCAGCTTTCCTCCAGATATTGCAATCCTGATTTTATCCTTGCAAATTTAATAAAGGCTTCTACAGAGCAGAATTTGGTTTGTTGAGTTCTCTTTGACTCCGGAATTCGGCGTAGATTTTGAAAGACACTTGGATTTACTAAATAAAGTCTTGTGAATAATACACGAGTGAATGAGTGAGCGAGTGAATGCTTTCTTCCTCAAGTGGGGGAAGAGTAAACTATTATTCTGAAAAAGAATCACCACAAACTGCAAACTCTGGGGTTATTGCATAAATGTCTCTTATCTGACCCATGCTCTGGGTCTTTTGTGTAAAAATGAACTTAGAGATAAAAAAAGAAAAATGCACTTGAGGTTAGCTCAAAATGACAATTTTAAATTGGAGAGCTACTTAGATAGAGCACTGCACGGCAATCCTTTCTAGTCCATCTTGACATCAGCTTAAATCTGATTAAATAGCGTAGGGGAGAGCTGGCTCTGAGAGTTAGGAAAAGGAGGCAGGTTTCGGTGAAAGATTACACACCCAACCTATCACAGCCTCCTTAGTGTTGGCAGGGTGGGTGGGAAGACATCTGAATAAACGCAGGTTTAATAACCAGAGATCAGGCCACCATTTTAATTTATTCCAGAAGTATACTTGCCATTAACCTCACATATACAAAGTCTAGAAATTTATTAAAAATTCTATCAGATTTTCAGAATAAAAAAATGCATTTTTTTTAAATGAAATTCTCCCTGTTGGTGGGGTAGTGCACATTTTTATTTTTCATCATGTCCATGGATGTGGGAATCCTTGAGTATGTTTAATATTCAGATTCTCTAACAGTTGTATATGATAACTAACCATGCTTTAAATATAAAACCACTAAAAATGTGCTGGGGCTTAGTATAAACTTCTGAGACCAGTTGCTTTTAACATCCACATCTGTTGCGTTAGATGAGTTTTTCCATGATTTCAGGTTTGACATAAGATGACCCATTTCTGGGTCATGTAACAAGAATTAATTGAGATCCCGCCAACGGTCAGACACTATTCTGTTGGGTAGGGGTGTTGCAGCTGTAAATAAGATAGGTAAGAGTTCCAACCTCAGGGACTTTACATGCTGGCTCCATTCTGTCCAAGATAGTAGCTAGTGGCCGCATGTGGCTACTCACACTTAAATTTATTTACAATAAAGAAAATCAAAAATTCAGTTTCTTAGTCATGCCATGTTCGCGTGCTCAATAGCCCCCAAGGAGCAAGTGACTATCAAATTGGAGAATAAAAATTTATAAAACATTTTGTTCATCACAGAAGGTTCTGCAGGGTCATCCTGTTCTAGCGTTATCTGGAGAAGTCCATTTGAAATTATATTATTTCATTTTAAATTATGTATCATATGGGAGTTTTTTTCTCAACAGTCTGTGAATGTTGAGCAAGGATAAATTAATCAAACTGACAATGACTCGCTTTTAAATTACTGCTTTTTAAATTATTTAGTCTAAACATAAATCTTAGTTCTATCATGAACTACATTTGCTGTGCTGGGCAACCCACTTAACCTTTCCATGCTTTAGTTTATATACGGTTATAGTGAGGATGGGATAAAATTACATAGAAAGTATTTAGAACGACCATCAGTAAGTTTTTAGCTATTGTTGTTATTATTATTTATTATATACTCATCGTTCATTTTATAAAATATCTCCCAAACAGATTTACTTTACTTTTTTCCCCTATATTTTCTATCCTTCTATTTTGAGATATTTTCTAAACCTAGCCTCTGTGGCTATAATGCCTAGAAATGTCACCTCATCTATTAAAATTGAGATACAAAATATGAGCACCTTTTTTTTGAGTGAAAAAAATTTAATAGAAATTGTATTTAAAGATACTTCTTCATTATCGTGAGGTTGGAATAAATAATATGCAGACACATTATATCCTTTACCCAGTTCCCCCCAGTGGTAACGTCTTGCAAAACTAGATTACAATATCACAACAGATACTGACATCAGTTCGGTCAAGTTACAGAGCATTTCTCTCCCCACAAGGATCCCTCATGTTGTCCTTCTAAATCTACCTCTATTTCCCTTCTGCCCCGTACTACCATTAATCCTTTATAACTGCTAACCTGTTCTACATCTCTATAATTGTGTTATATCAAGAATGTTATAAAATGTTATATAAATGGAATCACACAATATGCAACATTTTGGATTGGCTTGTTAACAACACAACTCTCTAGAGGTTAATCCAAGTTTTGGGGTATAGCGATGTCCATTTCTTTTTATCACTGAGAAATATTCCATGATGGATATGCCACAACTTATTTAAACATTCATTCAGTGAAGGACATCTCAGCTGTATCAAGTTTTTGTTTATTACTAATAAAGTTGCTTTAAACATCCACGTACAAGTGTTTGTGTGAACATAAGTCTTTATTTCTCTGGGTTAAACGCCCAGAGACTCGATTAGGGTGGTATATGATAGCTGCATGATCCGTTATTTAAAAAACTGCCAAACTATAGTCCAGAGTGGCTATATAATTTAACAATTCCATCACTAATATATAAGTGAGGTAGTTTCTCTGTGTTCTCACCAGCACTTGATGTTGTCTTCATATATTTTTAATTTTAGCCATTCTGATTATTGTGCAGAGATTTGTGTAGGGATATTTTGTAGGGATATCTAAACATGGTTTTAAAACTTGTATCCTCCCAATAGTTAATGATGATGTTCAATATCCGTTCATGTGTCTATCTGGCATCTGTATATTCCAGCTTGCTTTCTTTTTATCCTGCTTTTGCACAACCAGTGTATTAGCCTCATAATTTTACCAGTTTGAGTAAAGCAGAGAAACCTTACCTCACTTTATGGCTCTTTTTCTTCCCTCTCTTATAATATAATGTTCTTAAAGGTTTTAACAAACTTCCCAGGATTTAAATTGTAAATAAAATCTTTTCAACCAATTGAGCCTTTTTATTTGGTTTGTTACCTGGAAAGCCCTGTCCAACAAATAATGATACACCTGTATTTATTTGTGTTGCTTGAGTAATATCATAAGTGCTCAGGTATATAGATATAGATAGATATAGATCTAGATAGATAGATATAGATAGATATAGATATAGATATAGATATAGATATAGATATAGATAGATAAAATTCCTAAAGTTTTAATATGTTTTTGTATAAGGTTATCACCCAATATTCTGATAACCAAAGTGTTATGTGTCACAGAAATAATCGAATTTCCTTGTGAATTGTGTCGTAATGAATTCTCATATCAGATTGTTAACCATGTCCATTTTGAGTCTTTCGTCATTTACAGTTATTGTCCTGATGCTCTTACAAAAATGTGCTTCATCTTCAAGAAGTTTAATAATAAGAACTTTTTTAAAAAAATACAGGTATTTAGTATCTTTAAGGTCATAAAACAAATGGGTAAAAATTTCTAGAACTAAAAAGCTGCATCCAAACTGAACAAGAATTAATAAATGGAGAAAGATTATAGATTTTGTGACTCTTGTTGGAAATATTGCTTGTTCTCTAATGTTTTCTCTATCAGATTAAGGAAACTTTCTCTCAAGATCCCCATAACATACAGACATGTGATGAAGTTTTCATTTGTGTCCAAATTGAGGCGTTTAACTTTTCTCTCTACCTGAACCTTCTGAAATTCAAAAGCTCTCAATAAGTGTTCTTTCTTCCATGGTGATTACAGTTGTTTGCAGAAGTTCAATAAGAATCTGTTCTCCTTGTAACAAGTCACCATTGGAAATCCTGGCTTTGACTGGAACGTCATATTCGAGAATGACATGCATAGACTCAGACAGGACCAAAGAGTTTTAGGGAACTAAGGTTGACTTTATGAAACATGGAGTCATAAAGCCCCTTGGAAATGTTGGCCTGATAAGTTGCTTACAGAGTTCCCAGCAGCCTCACCAGGTGAGTAAAGAAGGTCACTTCCTGGCAGGTGCAGGAACCTCAGGATATCTTTGGCACCTTGTGAAAAGAAAATTGCCCAAAACTACAGGTGTTGCAGGCATGTCTGACAGCAAGTACTTGACTTGGATTCTGGCCCAGAGAGGCTACTAATAGTTCAATCTAGTGATTCCTTATAAAAAGTTTCAGCAAAGCAAATTTTAAAAGATCTGTATGACCAATCGCTGTTCTTGCTGAGCTTAGAAATACATAACAAATGTATATAAATAATTAGGCCAAGTTTGTTGAAACTGGATTTGTTCTACAAACAAATTAGCCTTGATTTGGCTCTCTCTGGAAATGAGGGTTATTAGAGAGAAAAATGATGTTTCAATAGCTCACCTTTATGCAGGTTAAATTCCAGTTCTGGTTGTCTTTAAATGCGTGTTGTTTGCCTCAACTAGACAACTTATAAACTTCAGAGAAATTGTCACAAAACTCATGTTTAGACAATCTTTGTGCCTGTTGCTATGGGCCATTCAAAAAAATCACCACAGACATTTCAGTTACGAACCAGAAAAAACCCTCTGATTCCCACTGCCTTTCCCCTCCCTCTGAGCGTGCTGCAAGCCTGACATCTAGAAATCTCACTGGAAACACTTGAGACTCAGACACTCGGTTTATAATTGTGCTCTAACCATCGCCCTACATTTTTCTTGTTTCTATAAAAGCGCCTCTTACTAATTACCTGATTGCTTACTAAGCACAACAGAGTCCAATGATGGTTAACACCACCTACTATGCGATCAAGGCCTTAAATGACTCTCAAAATAACATTATATTATCAAACACTAAAATAACTCAAATGCATGAAACAGTTCTACAAAACAAAATGGCTTTAGATGTTTTAACTGCTGCACAGGGTGGAACTCGTGCTCTCTTAAAAATGGAGTGCTGTGTATACATTCCAGATTACCGCAAACACATTTCTGAGTTTCTAACTTGCAAATACTCAAATTCTCCATTTCCTTGAATAATTGGTTAAATGCCTGGACTAAAGAAAGATATTTGTCAATATCAAAGGACTCTTATTTGGGCCTCTTTTTTTTTTTTTTTTGTTATCATAATCATGTTTTGCTGTTTTCTCCCAGGTCTCTCCAACTGGTGCAAAGCCCCCTTCACTGCCACAATTTCAAGCCAACAGATGGTCGTTTCTACTCAAGAAAACTCCCATATGTTATCAACTGTAGATACAGATGCCTTAGCTTTTCCTACCTCCTATTAAATTCTCAACTGACCAACCTTGATCCATAGGTAGGGACACGTCCATGCCTCTACGAAGCAGGAAGAAGCTTCAGAAGATAAGATCGTCCACCTTCAACAACCTTAAAGATTTAAGGATCAAAGTTGTTCAGGGGAGAAAACCATGAGGGAAACAGAGGCAGGAGAAATGTAGCCCAAATTAAATCTGCTTACAGCTGCAGCCCACTGTTAGACACCTGAAATCCGTAGAGTGTGACCTTCTTCAAGCACCTCATGGCTGCCTTACTTCCTTCATGTTTGTTTTATTAAAGACTAAAAGTAACCCGATCTTAACAGCAGCTAGCCCCTTTAGGTCCTGAAAGCCTTGCTTTAAAATTCCTTAGAGAACACTATCCCTAACCCCCACTAACTTAAAAGTATATAATCAGTCACTCCTCACAACCCCAGTGCAATTCTTTCTGCCCCTGCCCATAGGTCCTGTCCTCCTGGTTTAATACCATCACCTTTTTGCACCAAAGACCTCTCATGAATGCCTTCTTAACCATTTGCATAAGAACCCCACCAATTGCGCCCCTTGGTGTCCAGCTTGGCCAGCTCTGGGGGTGACAGCTATGAGGCAGAAAGTTCATCACTCCTCAGGTCCCAAAGCCCTGGCCAGTCCACCTTCTTCTCTGCAATTTTTAGAGTCATATGTTTGTTTTAGACACAATGCCCAGGAGTTTTAGTTACAGTTTTTGAGTGAAATAAAGAGAATTCCACATATTCCATTTTGCTGGAAGATAAAGTCTCCTCACACTCTTGATAAAGGGACTCCACTTGTCACTATGGAACTTTTTCATTATTGACCTTTTCCAATTGTTAAATATTTCTTAATTTTTTTCTAATTTCAAATTGACAAGAGAGAAGTGAATAAACTATTTCTCACATGCAAGTCTTAGCTTTATTAAATGAATGTTCAGATGAGATATCCAAAGCTGGAAATGAGCAATACAACTATACTATGGATATTTTATTTCTCAATTAGTTTCTACAACTACAGAGGAGACATACCCCTAAAGAATATGCCAACAAATTGCCTTATTAATATTAGAAATTTTAACGTATTGGTTAATTCTTAGCCAACAAAATGTAGTTATTAGTTTAGTTATTTTTAATAGGACATAATGACAGTCAAGGGCCCCTAGGAGATGTTACAGCATAAACCTTAGGATATTTAAGACTACACATGGCTCAATTTCTAAATTTCTAGTAAAGCCTGGATTTGGGGTGGAGGTAAGTGGAGCCTAATCCAGAATTCCTGCTTTAGTTAGATTAAACGGGAATAAAAATAAATTGTCTTCAATCTACTAGGTCAGATAAAAAATGAGTCATTCTATTTTTATAGTTATCAACATGGTGTATCATAAACAGATTAAAACTGGTTTATCAGAGTCATATTCTTCATAGTCCTAGATGTAGAAGAAATTTGTTGTGAGGTGATAGGTAAAATATTCTCTGAAATTCCTATCCTTATTCATAAAGTTTAAAAATTGAGTTTTACTGGAAAGATAGCTCTACCATGAATTTCTGTTTTAAATATGAATCATATCTAAGGATGTCAAAATACAACTGAAATCAATTTAGTGATCAATTTTATATGACCGTTTTGTTTTAGGGACTGCATGTTAAACAACTTTTTCTGTAGGTTATTTCATAATAATTTGATAGGCAAACTATGATTTTTCTCAGATCTACCATAATTCCTTATTCTTAAAATCATCTCTTTAACAAATACCATATGCTATCACTCATATGTGGAATTAAAGAGAGAGAGAGAGAGAGAGAGAGAGAGAGAGAGAGAGAGAGGCAAACCAGGAAATAGACTCTTAACTCTAGGGAACAAGTTGATGGTTACCGGTGGGGAGGTGGGCAGGGGAATGGGCTAGATGGGTGATGGGTATTGTGATGGGCACTGGGTGTTGTATGTAGGTGTTGAAACACTATATTTTACACCTGAAATTAATATTATACTGTTTGTTAACTAATAGGAATATAAATAAGGGGCGTCTGAGTGGCTCAGTAAGGCATCCGACTTCACCTCAGGTCATGATCTCACAGTCCTTGAGTTCCAGCCCCGCATCAGACTCTGTGCTGACAGCTCAGAGTCTGGAGCCTGCTTCAGATTCTATGTCTCCCTCTCCCTCTGTCCTTCCCCTGCTCACACTCTGTGTCTCTCAAAAATGAATAAATGTTAAAAAATTTAAAAAAGGAATATAAATAAAAAGCTTGTAAGAAATGATCTCTTTAAAAAGTGTCTCGCTTTTCCAGTCCGTGTCAACTACATTGTCAATGTGGTTAAAATAGGATAGTTTTACGTAGGTAATAGTTAGTTATTATAGGTAATAGTTTATACCTATCCTATTAGGTGCCCTTTTGAAAATTGACTTTAACATATCTCGTGGCAAAGACAAAACACTCAAACATTTTTTATTAAATGAATATTCATTGTTACATTCGATTGATTTTCCAATTAGTAAATCAAAGGTAAGTGTGCAAAAATATTCCTTTACTGGGGGTTTACTATATGTCACTGACATATTATCTCACTTAATAGTTTTTGCTTCAGTCAAGTTGCTTTCTTTAACTGCTACATCAGTAGATTTCATATGTCTTTCCAATGACTTTTGAATGTCTTCCTGTGTCTGTTTTCATCGCTTCCTTAAACCACACTGGTCGAAACAATTAGTCGTCTGATGTCATTAGGTTTCAAAACATCCGCATTAAGCTCTTGCAAACCTTTACAGAGTACAAATCAATGTTGAGACTTTGTCAGGATTATTTTGTCTGCTTCTTTTAAGTGAGCTATTAACTGCACCTCTAATAATTCCAGTGCGTGTGTGAAGAGAAGAAGCTAAATCAAAGCCCGAGTGTAGCGAGGTGAGGGTGATCATTAGTAAAACCAGGAGAAAGCTGGGATAAAAGGGTAAGTGATTTGAAAAGCAGACAAGCATGACGATCTGATGATAAACATTCTGAGAGTGTAAACAACGTGTTTAGAGAAAGAAAGAGGGGAAAGGCACATGCCAAGAAATTAAAAAAGCCTAGAGGCAGAGATGGATTAATTGGATTCACAGAGAAAAAGAAATCCTGCAGCTGTCATATTCAGTCAAGAGATAAAAATGTTGTTTGGATCTATGATAGGAAGAAAAGCATTAAAGCAATAGAAAGGGTCTGTTCCTGTCAGCACAATCCTTTCAAATCACATGGCTTAGACATAATCACACCAATTTGAAGCAAGTGCCAGTTACAACTTTGGAAAGTGACTATTTGGAGATCTCCATCACCCTTAGGTGACATATTCACAGCTTCTAGATAGGGCGTTATGTTGAGGGCCGTATCATAAATAACAGCGCTCCAACATGACTCCAATAATTCAATAGTGCACGCTTGCACATAAAGAAGGCGTTGTTCCCATTCAAGCAGGAACCAAATCACGGAGGCAAAGAGAATGGAAGTTAGGGAGCAATCATCTTATGGAAGTGAAACGTACCGCAATTTGTGAAAGGCAATCAAACCACACGAGTACACCCGATGAGCAATGCCAAGAACAGTTTCTCTTACCTGTTTTAAAAACCTGGGGCAAGAATGCTCTGAGATGCTGACACAGGCAGAAAAACACAGCCCTGGAATGTCCACACAACTCCTTTCCTTGTCCAGTCGTTAGCCTTGCTCAGCCTTCGGCACATTATTATGCTCCTATTTTCTTCCTGACCTCTCAACATTTATTAATTGCTTAGTAATATTGGCTCATCTTTTCTACCCTTCAGAAATGCTTTGGCATATTTAGCCTAAAGTGGAGGGCACAGTTAGATAAACCATCTGTCTTATCCTGGTTTTATACACTCTATGATTGTGAGTTTGCATTTTCCAACCTGAAAACCCTGTTTTTCCCTCCTTCCATCACAAAACTTGTTCTGCACATTATGAAGAACCCCAGTGATGGATGAAATTTATCCATACACCCTCATTCATGCAAAATAGTACTTTCCCTGTAGTCCTCTCCAATGAGAGTTGCTCATTATCCCCCTGTGCTAGTCAGAACACAGCCTTCAAAATAGGTCACATCTTAATCACCAGAATCTGCTAATATGTTACGAGATAAAAAGAGGGACTTTGCAGATATAGTTAATGTTAGGGGTTTTAACACCGATTATTTTAGGCTGTTGAATTGGTGCTGGTCTAATCACAAGAAGAAGCAGAAAAAGCTGGAATCAGGGGGTTGCAGCAGAAAGGGGAGATCTGAAGCACACGTTTACTCTAGCCACTGTTTCTGGAGAGGAGCCCATGCATAACAGCAGAAGGAATGTGGGCCGCTTCTGGGAACAAAGGCTGCCCCCCACCGACAACTAGCAAAGGAATCCAGATCTTAGTCCTATAAGGACCTTAGTTCAACAAGTGCAAGAAGGTGAAACATCCTGAATAAGTTTGGGGGCACACAGTGACACCAACCCCTTGATTTAGCCTTGTGGGGATTACTGCCGAGAACCCAGTTGAGCTAGGCTACACTCGGGCCTCTCATTTACGGAACAGTGAGATAATAAATGGTTATTGCTGATGGTAATTTGTTAGGGCAGCAGTAGAAAGCCAACACACCCTGTTCACCTACTGATGTAGAATGGGGGTGGATATTCCCACCCTACACTGTTGCTTCCAGATCATTCCAGGAACATCCAGAAACGCCAATCTTCCTTCCTTCTTGGTGTTGTAGTTATGTTTTTCATTTTGCTATGAATTCTCTTTATTAATTGCAGGCTTTGGCCTCAACTCTTAGTCAATAACATCACTCTGCCAACAGCAAGAAAGCTCTCAAAGGCCACAGGCGTGGCATGCTTAATACCCTGTATTTTCATTTTTTTTTTGATTTTCTTGTATCCAACTATCATCACTCCAGTCCATTTCAGCCACTAGTTCTATATGCCATGACCCGGAATTCATCATCGTAGAGAGTTGCTTCACTTTGAAAACATTTTAATAGAGAATGCTCTCTAGCCATATTTTCACATCTTTCTCATAGGATAACAATTCTTCATGGGTCTCTCATATTTCTTCATGTGTTTGACAACTTTTATCCCAGATGATTTTTATTAGGATGTTCCTATAACAACACTGAGGGATAGAATAGTCTCTCTTTGGGGGGCAGAAGGCAGATTTTGTGCACATCAAAATAGTAAAAATAATGTTTCTCCCAGTTTCTTTCTGTCTCTTTTTTACCGTTGGAGGTTTGCTAAACTTGGGGTCCTTAGCCATCATACAGGTCCACTTTCTTCAGTGGTTACCCAGAATCCTCGCTATCACCCCAGAAGACTGGGGGGAGAAAGGAAATAATACAGCCATGAAGTTCATGCTATTATCTGTGCAATAAATAATGGGTAGTCAGTCCTTTGTCTTTGTCTGTGTCTCCTGTCAGCTTCCACGAGACAGGCTTACTTGTTAGCTTGTAAGTAGAGCAAAATCTCAGCCCTTTCTCCATTTTTGACATCTCCTTCTCTTGCCATCTTTAGATTCTTAAACTTTCTCCCTTCTACTAACCTCCTCATATTGTAGATTATTTCCTTATCCAGTTGTATAAGAAGAAGGTTAACTCATATATAAATATATATGTTATAAGTTATATATATATATATACATATATATAATGTACACATATATAAATATATATGTACACATACACATAGAATTTAAATGTCAGCCTTTGAATATGTTTACTCTGTTGATTTATAATGTTATTCTATTGCTTGTTCTTGGCTGCCGGGCATTGACTTAATCACACTTTGCAATTCATAGCACTTTGTCATCTTGGATCCTTGCAGGAGGCAAGAAACCTCTTCTAATTGATCTATTCATCTATTCATTCTCGTTTATCGCCATTTTGCAGTAACCATTCATCATTCTGCTTCAAATCCTCCCAAAGTAAGCTAAGTTTTCCTCAAAGCTGACCCTAAAACAAGGACTTGCGTGCAAGTGGCTTATTTTGTCAAGGATCTAAGGAAGCAAAGCTGGGGAGTATGGGAGGGAGTGAGACAGGGAGGTTCAGTCAGGCAAGCATCCGGCTTTTTGATTTTGGCTCAAGTCATGATCTCACAGTTTGTAAGATCGAGTACTGGCTCCTCACTGACAGCGTGAAGCCTGCTTGGGATTCTCTCCCTCCCTCTCTGTCTGCCCCTACCCAGCTCGTGCTCCCCCACCCCTCTCAAAATAAATAAATGAACTTAAAAATAAAACACTAAGCATCTTTTCATAAGTTTACTGACCATTCGGGATTCCTTTTTGGGATGTGGCTGTTTAAGATACTAGCCATTTTGTGTTTCTATTTTCTTACTAATTTGTAGAGATTTTTTTCATATGAGAGGGAGATTATGAAGGTATAGTGAAAAGTTCATCTTTCATGTTATGCCTCAGATTATTTCTTACAAATAATAGAAAGGGACTTTCAGAATTGAGGGCAGATTTGAGAATAAAAACATATTTGCATAACCAGCAAAAAAATAAGTGAGCATGAACTAAGATCAAATTACTGAAAATAAAAGATCTTGAAATAATTCACTGAATACAAAGGAAAATGACAAAATTTAAACTATTAATGAATACACACACACACACACACACACACACATATTTAGTAGAACATAAACATATATTTTTTGGAATATAAAGATATTTATGGGGGTGCCCGAGTGGCTCAGTTGGTTAAGCATCCAACTCTTGATTTCAGTTCAGGTCATGATCTCCCCGTTCATGAGATGAAGCCCCATGTGTGGCTCTGCACTGACAGTGAGGAACCTGCATGGAATTCTCTCTCTCTCTCTGCCCCTCTTCTGCTCATACTCTCTATTTATCTCTGTCTCTTTCAAAATACATAAATAAATATTTATTTTAAAACAGGTATTTTATGACCCCTATTTGCAGAATTCAATGAATGGAAGAGAAAATGTATGCAAAGATTTACTGCATGAAAAATTTCCTGGAGTGTAGAAATAATTTAGAGAAAATGTGTGCATTTCATATTGCAGAAAATTGGATATAGAACAATTAAATAAACTATATTTTACAGTTATCTACCCTCTAAAAAAGAGAAACAAATCTTCAGGGATTCACATAGCAAAAGTGAGTCACCCACAAGAGGAAGAAATTAGGCTGGACTCAAGCTCACTGCAGTCATCAGCCACAGCAATCGCAGTGCGAAAAGAGAGCAGAGAAATACCAAGTTCAAAGGAATGAATGTGTGATCCAATAATGGTACTATAGCAAGACCCCCCTTAAATGTAAAAGCAATCAGCTATTATTGTCAATTGCCTGAGAATTTTAAAATGTGATGATTATGATTTCTTCTTTTAAAAATTAATAATTGATAACAAATTCAGCTCATCAAGAAATAAATAAAATTAAATAATTCTTTAATAGAGAAGATATGTGCATAGAAGATGTAAGGGGCATTATATATTATTAGAGAAACAAGAAAAAAAACAACTAAGGGGGTTACTGTGACAGATTGTAAATTTTATAAAGCTGGACGATGGGGCGCCTGGGTGGCTCGGTCGGTTGAGCGTCCGACTTCAGCTCGGGTCGCGATCTCACGGTTCGTGAGTTCGAGCCCCGTGTCAGGCTCTGGGCTGATGGCTCAAAGCCTGGAGCCTGCTTCCGATTCTGTGTCTCCCTCTCTCTCTCTGCCCCTCCCCCATTCATGCTCTGTCTCTCTCTGTCTCAAAAATAAATAAACATTAAAAAAAAAAAAAAAAGCTGGACGAACTCTGAGTAATGATATACTTACCCAGCCAGTGAGTGAATGTGAGATGTTGTGTAGGAGTGCACACTTTATCATGCATGGCAAGAGATCTAGTTAGAGTACTCCTAAAATTGAAGTAACCATTTACAAATCCATGTTATTCGAGCCCCCTAATATTCTTGCACACTCTATACAGTGGGAAACCTTAGAAAGAAAAATTTCTTGTATCAATAAAATGTCTAGAATTAGCTTTAAAGGAACCATTTCATTTTTAATTTTCTCTAAATAAAAGTATTATAAATTCCAGTCTTGTAACTTTGTGTATACAGATATATAATTATACTATACTAAATTATATAAAATTATATAGATTTATAGTATATATTATACACACACGCACAGATAGAATTTGTATCTATATCAAACTTTGGCCTTGGATAATTTACTTAGGAATTTTGACTGATGTGGCTTTACCCTGGTACCAGGAAGCAGGAATCAGAGGATGAGAAGAGGGAAATATGGCTTAGAAGTTACGTAGCTGCAAAAAGTTGAGGTACGTGAAGTAAAGTGAATAAAATGATCAACACACAATGTCTAAATGCCTCCTTATATTAAACCAGAATATGTACACATTTCCCTTTTATTTACTCCATACAAGAAATGATGTGTTTCTATAAATTATATTTAGGCATTTCAATATATGTTCTAGTACAAACGACTATCATAAATGCCTGCACTTCTTCTTTGTATTAAAATAATTCTCCTTTGTAAACAAAGTTGTTAAACTTCCACCTGACCCTGGAAACTGAGTTTCACTTCCTATCGGGCAACGCTGATAAATGTTGCTCGAGAAATTTGCCAGTGGGAGGTACATTAAGTGGAAGATATCTGTGACAAAGTCCTAGCAGCATCAGCAAAAGATTAATGCTGAAGCTGTGGAATAAAAGAGATATGAAGCCAGACCTGGGGAGGAGCAGTGGGCAGGAAGCTGCGTGTTGGACGGTAAAGTGAACAGAACCGCAGAGTAATAAGAATAAATGCCCGAGTGTCAGGAAACAGTTACAAAGTGAGAATATGGTTTTGGCATTTGAGTGGGTAAATTATTAGTGTCGTAATAAATTATGACAAACTTGGTGGCTTCAAAGAACACAAAGTTATTACTTTATGATTGTGGAGGTCACAAATCTGTCATGGGGCTCCCTGGGTTAAAACCAAGGTGATTACAGAACTATCTTTCTTTTTCTGAGGCTCTGGGGGAGAATCTGCTTCTTGCCTTTTCCAGCTTTAAGCCACTTGTATTTCTTGTCTCATTTCTCCTGATTCCATCTTCAAAGTCAGGACTCTGGCCTCTTGAAATTTCTGTCAATGATCTGCTTTTCGGCCTCCCTCCTCCACTTTAAAATATGTTTTTGAGTACATTGAGCCCACACAGATAGTCTAGAATAATTTATTTTTAGGTCAGCTGATTAGCACCATAATTCCATCAGCAACCATAATTCCCCCTTATCATGTAACATAAAACACTCAAAGATTCTGGGGGTTTGGGGGTGGCCATCTTTGGAAGGCCATTAGTCTCTCTACCACAACGGGTTGGGACTGAAAATTAAAATTTGATGTCCATACCTGATCTATCTCAAATTTTATGGTTGCATTTTGTAGGAGGAATTCTGGGTTCTTTCCCCAACGCTCCTAAGTAGACTTTTTAAAACTCAACTTTTACAACTGAGCACATGTGTGAATCTGTGAGACCAGATGAGAACATCGAAAATGTGAGTGTAGATCGCAATGAGTACAGCCTGAAGAATTGAGTTCTGGCACAGGAAAATAGTAAGAGGTCAGGTGGAAAGGGTTACATCAACAAGTGAGGCTTCAAGAAAAAAAAAAAAAAAAGCTACCAGAGAGTGAGGAGGAAAGTCGACAGACGTTAGCATTCTGCATGCGGGGAGAAGATGGTGTCAGTGAGGAGGGAGACATCCCTGATGGCAAATATCGCTCATTAACCAACCCAAATGAAGTCTCATAATTAAAGCTGGATTTATCACTGACCATTGAGTAGTCAATGCAATTGACTCTGGGGACTTGTGAAAAATGTTTCTTGTTATCAAATAGCACTCAGAAAGAGTGTTGCTTCAGTAAGTGACCTCTCCTCCAGCAGTCTCAAACTTTCATGCTTGAAACACGTGGATATGCTAGAGACTATAACTGGCTACCACAGCCTCCTTTGCTACCAGCCTGATGGGGTATTTAATAAGAATTTAATTGGTTTTTATCAGATTAATAAATGAAATGAAGCAGATCTGATAACTCCCTAGTGACCACGAGCACCTAACGCCCCTTCATTGATCTTGATGTAGCAGGTCCGGGGCCAGCAAGTGGGGCTAGTCACTGACTTCTTTTCTAGATTGACACACTTTTCGCCCTTGACCTTCTCACGTGACACTGAGTGTCGGACCTATAATCTCCCAAACAGGACACGATACAGTATGATGTCCATCTGACTTTTAAGTATTACTTGCCTTGTTATTGTGTTCAGCCTCAGAGGTAGGCTACCTAGTGACTTGGAACCTTCAGAACAAAGCTGACTGAGCCAGGATGAGGTCCTTGCATCTTTTCAAACCTGTGCCTGTCTGCCTTGCAGTGGTAGCTGGACCCACAGGCTACTCCTTTGAAATCAGTAAGTATGTCCCCAAGTTTTCTAAATGCAATGAAACCTTGGCTAGCTTGCTCTGTGAATGTTCCTCAAGACAAGCAAACATTTCTAATGAATTTTAACTTGATAAACGGGCCATGTCTTGCAATACAAGTAGTACGTGACTATCACACCTGAGCCAATGGTTCTCAAAATTGGGTTTGATATACAAGTGCTTTGGATTATAAGCATGTTTCCAGAACAAATTATGCTCTCAAACCAAGGTTTTACTCTATATACTCCTGCCCTTTCTCTCTTTCTCTTTTTGCCTAGTTTCTGGCGCCACAAGAAACTCCAATGGTTCGTTTTTCACTTCCATGTCTATACATATAAATATGTTTATGAGATGTTAAAAATATCTCCACAAACACTCATTTGCTCCCATGTGGACACATCACTGGAGAGCTAAAATGAGGTGGCATTTCTTACTCTCTTCCTTGTGTTATTGTGGTAGGAGAGACTATTAAGGCATCACCTGAATTTGTTTTTCCTCACTTCTGCTCACTGGTGTATTCTCAACAAAATATTCCATTATGCCGACCTTTCTTGCTTTCAAGTAGCTACTTGACTGTAGGTAACAGTGATCAGAGTGATATAACCATGAAGGAGTTGATTCTGAAAATACCTGGCTATACACTATTAGCACTAAAATGAATTGGACAGATCCTAAGCCAAACCTTCACTTTACAAAGCAAGTAACTGAGTCCTGTAGAGGTGTTTCTCTTTTAAGATTCTTCTCTTTTAAGATTCTATCAGGCTATAGAGGAGACTTGGCACAGACTGTTGTTTATAGCGTTGCATGTACAGGGCATGCAGGCTAACTTAAAAGCTTGGGAAGTGTGGTACTCGACAGATTTTAAGCATCGTATGCAGCCCGTGGGGTGAAGCATAATGTCTTGGGCTCTTTTTGTCATTGATGGCATTGCTTGATGACTTTAAAATAAATTTTAGCTGCGTGAATTGTGTTCAACAACATCTTACATTGAATTTTTCTCTTCCTGTCAATTCACAATGCAGTACCTGGTACCTCGTGGGGACTTAATAAATGTCAAGTAAATGACAGATGACTAGGTTTATGAAATCAGGAATACAATATACACAGGATGTTGAATAAGTTCCTGAATTACAGAACATTTTTTATAAATGGCGATTTTCATATAAAAGTCAAAATTTAATGCCCACAATGATTAAGAATAGTGACAATTAGGGACACCTGGGTGGTCCAGTCCATTAAGCATCTGACTTTGGCTCCGGTTATGACCTCACAGTTCACGGGTTCAAGCCCTGCATAGGGATCTGTGCGGTCAGTGCAGAGTCTGCTTGGGATCCTCTGTCTCCCTCTCTCTCTGCTCTCTTGTTCTCCCTCTCTCTCTCTCTCTCTCTCTATCTGTCTCTCTCTCTCTCTCTCTCTCTCTCTCAAAAATAATAAAGTAAACATTAACAAAATAATAGTGACAGTTATATACATATCGATAGCTTTAATATCAAGTTACTTTATACAGGGTAACACTGATAATGCAACTAAGAGTCTAATTGCACTTCCAAATCCTAGTTGTTGTGTGCTCATGTGTGGTAATGACACGTCTGGCTACGTCGTATTTATCCACTGCTTTATAATCAGCACTGCTAATGGGAAAATAAGCAAGCTTTATAATACTGCAAAAATCATGATTGGTGCAACATCTCCTCTGTATTTACTTAGCTCCAGACTTTACTTAAAGGCATTACTCACATGCGGAAATGACCTTCATGTATCTTCACACTATGCAAAACAAGTAAAAATCCCTTAATTGATTAGCCAATTAGCACAAAGCACTGGTGCTTATTTATCTGCATATTTAAAAGTCTGTTAATTAGACCATGGTAGAAATAAATAAATCAAAGGTAAAATACGTCCAAATATTTTCTGGAGTAACCATGTTACACAGGATAAAAGTGATAATAGAGATACAATCACTGTAGGGGACTTTAAAGCAAACTATATTTAGGCATCAGTAGACTCCCACGGGGCCAGTGATTTAAATGCTCCCTTATTGGGCAAACAGGGGTTAAAGCAATAGACTGCCGAGAGCTTATGCCAGGCATTTTCTTTGGAATGGTAAGTCCAGGTGGCTTTCATAGACTTTGCTCTTCTACTCTATTCCAGCTGCTATCATTCCATCAGTCTCACTATCAGATTCTGTCTACATTGGGTTATTTAATTAATTTTCCTTAATACAGAATAAAACATAGGAGAATGAATTATTCACAATTCCTACCCCTAGAATCTTCATTCATTCATTCAATCAACTTCCCACTTGGTTGGCTTGAGGAAGTTCTTTAACCACCTAATTCCTGGTTTCTGTGTCTACAAATCTTGACATATTTGCCTCTTGATTTCTTTCCCAGAGAATACATGTGATAATTAAGGGAAATCCTTCTTTAAAGGCAAAATCCTTCAGGTAAATCACTCAATACTATGTCTAGTATGAAGTAATCATTATATCAATATAATTCTTCTTTTTTATTGAGATATAATCGACATACAACATACTGTTAGTTTCAGGATGTCTGAGGCTTGCCGTTAGAAAAAGATGCCTATAGGGGCACCTGGGTGTCTCAGTTGGTTAAGTGACCGACTTCAGCTCAGGTCATGATCTTGAGGTTGGTGAATTTGAGCCCTGTGTCGGGCTCTGGGCTGACAGCTCAGAGCCTGGAACCCATTTCAGATGCTGTGTCTCCCTCTCTCTCGGCCCCTCCCCCGCTCACATTCTGTCTCTCTCTCCTTCAAAATAAATAAACATTAAAAAAAATTTAAAACGAAAAAGATGCCTACAAATGTGTCTATGAATATATACTCTAAAAATGTTATAAGCACGAAAGACACATATACTAAAGGATTTGACAAAGGAAGCTTACATATGGCTTATACTGTGCACTGATCATCACATCCCAAGTTACTCCTAATGCCAATTCGAGTCCTGGAAAAATGCCGTTACTGCATTTAAGCTTTACCTGGATTTATCCATGGCCTTCATTGCAGTTGGCCACAGTTAGCCTTCCCTCCTTATTTTCTTACCTTTGCTTTTCTTCATTTAAAAAAATAATAATAAAGCTGAATTATAATAAGGCCATTATCTCCTCTCCTTCATGCCTACTCCCACCTCATGTGACAGCTAAAGTCGCTCACTCGCTGTCTCTGGGAAAAGTGAGGGATGGATGACTGTGTTGACTGATCAGTGCTGGAATTGAACTTCCAAAATGTTACCCTGTATACACTATGATCCTGGCTATACCAATTTCTCCTCTGTGAATTGGTTGTTACTTAATCATCCTTCAGTGTTTTCATCTATAAAATGGGAATTATCTTATATACCTCCTAAAGTCATGCGCCTTGAATGAATTAAAGCAAGTAACACATTCAGATCAGTGCCTGGCAGAAAAGATGCCTTCAAAAACTATCATTTTATTAATAATATTGTCATCATCTCCATCATCCTCTACACTTTTATTTGTATTTCCATCTAACACATTTAAAACTTATATAAATAACCTGTTCTTCTTTTCTCAGACTGATTAAAAATATATATCACATGAGCATGAGAAGTATTGTTTTCATTGTCCACTACTGTAGTCTCTCTAATGGAAACATGCCTGATAATCAATAAATATTTGTGAATGACCACAATTTATAATGTTGTAAGTACATATTACTTCTTATTCTTAATCTTTTACATAAACTTTTTTTTTTCATGGAACTCAGAGCTGATTCACTCTTAACTCTCAGTTCCCATCCTGATTCTGAGTTTCATGTCTGTAATCTACAACACAATCCTCACTGTTTTCAGAACAAAACACACACAGAAGTCATCAGTTGGATCCAGGCGCAAGAAAAAGAGAGAGAGAGAGAGATGACCTCTCTCATCCGGGGAGAGAGAGAGAGAGAGAGAGGAAGAGGAAGGCTTCAGTTTACTCAGTTTACAAAATTAGGCGATTTACCTACTTGACCATTACATGATTCACAAATACATTCAGTGAATACATATTTGTACATAGAATATACCGTAATTGTTGTTATTAATGTATTCTGTCCTACCGTAATTATACTATCTATTAGTATACTAATAGACATCAGAGAACTAAATAAGCACTAGGAAAGACCACTGGGATTGGAAAAGTTGTCTTGACTTCCTGCCAAAAGTAACTCTGGTATCATGGGCAGAAGAGAGTACTAATACCATGGAGACAAAAATCTCAAAAGAAAGAGTTGATATAACATTCATTTGTTTTTCATCCCCTAGATGATAATTTATAGGTAAGATTTATTTTCAAATATTTACTGAAGACTTGGGACAAAGATTTAAGCATTCAAAGAAACTTGCTTGGTCTCTGAGTAAGTATTTGATCTACTTTAGTGTAGCTGTTAGATATTGAACTGGGACAAATAATCATTTTAATGACTATGCAGCAAAGCTATAAGGCCAGGAAGCAGCAGGACTGAATTTTCAGGATAACAAACATGATAGGTCAGCATGCAAAAGGATGAACACTGGCTGTAAACTCAGGGCTTTGCCACTTACCAGTTACTTAGCCTTTCTGGCGCTCCGGGGCTGCGGTCTACCTGGGGGCCTACTCACATGCATTGCAAAAGGACAAGTAAACAAATGCGAAGGAGCCTTCCAAAGACAATTTTGATGTTATAAAGATATGTGGTCATAACGGGAAATAAGGCTTAATTAGCATTGCCTACACTGATTTTATGGTTTAGTATTTCCTTGTAACTGCATACGGAAGTATACAAAAAGTCTTCTCAGCCCGTCAAGCTTCTAAACATCTTAATCCTTTTCTGTGACCTTCAGTGACCTCATACATAAAATGGGAAAAATACCATCTACCTTTCATATTTGCAATAATAACCACGTGAGCCAAATGACTTGCGCTGTGGTTACCCTCCAGCAGATACTTAACAATTTGTACTTTCCCAAATATCTTGGGCTCTAGAAGATCATGTAGAATATTTAACAAAAATGATACGAGTGCGCTTTAACGTGTAGTTTAGGGAAGTGTTGGGGCTGTTAAGGTTTAATAGCAACATCCATCCTTCCCACTGAATTCAGAATTGATTGGGAAACAGAGATGGCAATCAGCCCTATGAGTATTAATTTTAAGTTTATTCATAAAAAGTATGGGTTCCAGGATGTGATTAGGTATATGGCCATTTTGGGTCTTACTGTCGGTAAGACTGTCTTACTGGTCTTATTGTCGGTAAGGCCATTTGGGTCTTACTGACACTTACAGTCGGTTAAGTGTTGGACTTCAGCTCAGGTCACGATCTTCCAGTCCATGAATTCGAGCCCCGCATCAGGCTCTGGGATGACAGTTCAGAGCCTGGAGACTGCTTCAGGTTCTTTGTCTCCTTTTTGCTCTGCCCCTCCTTGCTCAAAATCTCTCTCTCTCTCTCTCTCTCTCTCTCTCTCTCTCTCTCTCTCTCAAAAATAAGGAAACATTAAAAAGGAATTTAAAAAGAAGCTATCATCAGTCTTGTTGGATTTCACAATCAACTGAAAAATAAGCTTGTTTTTGGAAGTGTGTGAATCTATGCTTAAAACATTAGAAAATGTTGTATGCTCTCGTCTAATAATTTCCTTATATAGTTTTTTTTACCAACAGTTGACATCATTTGAGTTTTTTTTACGCCAATTTCTGTCATTATAATTTGATTGAATACAATATGAAATGGAAAGCAGTAGGACATAATCAAAAGTAATAATCCTTGCTGCTTGGGTGAATCATAGGGCTTGGTGACATTTAGATTGCTTTGGAATTTGTGAGTTGTAATCTTCTAAAATTTATTCTAGAAACTACTTCAAGAGTTTTGCTCAAATGACAACTTTTAAAATTTGATTTGATTACAAGAGGCAAATGTCCTTTATTATAAATGACTTATTTTAGCTTATAAATGCAGTAAGATGTCTTGTTTAAATCTAATATTAGTTTTGATGTCTTGTTAGACATCATTTCTAAAGAGTATCATTTGTTGCATGTTAAATCTGAAAGCAGGGTTCACAATACCATACAGGGCAACCAATCTATTTATCTTACAAATGATTGAGGAATGTTGGCCTGCAAATTGTCAGATACCTGCACCTATGCTGGGATGCCTGATGATTGACTCAGCGAAGTAGAGAAGGTAGGACTTTTCACTGATCCTTTCTCTTCCCTCCCTATTATATATATAGAGTTTTGTCTATAAATATTTATTGCAATGCTAGGTTTATTTTTGTACATCAAATCTGCATGGAACAGAAGGTCCATATCAGCTTTTTCGATCTTGGAAAGGAAATGCATCACTAAATAATAGTTTTCTAGTAGTAAAGGCTTAATGGGAGTTATCAAATATCAAATTTCTATCTAAAGTAGAAATTATCCTCTTTTCTTATCATTAAGGCCACCTTGAACATCATGTTCCCTGTAAATGGCAATGTCTGGAATTCAGTAGTGATTTTCTAGAGAAAGAATTAGAGTTAATTCATTCTTTTGTGTCTAAGTCCCAGGTCTTTGCACTTTAAGTGTGCCTATCCCTATGTAGTTTTACCAACGTTTTATGTAGACGGCTTTGGGGCTTGGGAACAAATCTTCGTGTGGCAATGCTAATATAACATAACCATTTTATATATAGTAGAATTATAATGCAATATATAATAATAGAATAGAATTATAATTCTAATAATTATATAATAATTAATTATAGTAATTAATAATATTTAAATAATTAAATAATTGATTAATTGCTAAAATCAATTATTATAATAATATAGATAAGGCTATTTACTGGGTTTTAATTTCCCTGTAAGAAAGAAGAGAGAAGTAACTAGGGATCTAAACTCTCTGTAGTTCAGGGGGTTTCCCTAAAGATGAATGGATGTGTATTTGCTCAGATTAATAGGGTAGTAACACGTTATGGACATTTAGCAAGAACCATATCATGTGCAATATGCTGTCAGGAGTTGTACATTGAATAATCCAATAAAATTGTGAAAATAATCGTTACACTTATAAAAGAATAAGAAGAATCAGATTGTTTATTTTTGGGTATATTATATGAAGAATAACTTTAACTATTAAAATTAAATTTTGTCCAGATGAAATTAGAGCTTCTTTGCTCAGGATCAATGTGACATTAGTAAGGACACGAAGGGACTGGGTTTTCCCTTTTATTCTCAGAAAAATGACACGGAAGCAGTAAGGATAATTGTGCAAATGATCCTGTAAAAGTTCAAGGCCTCTCTTACACTTCTCTTCAGAAGCATCAGTGTCTCTGCCTTCTGAGTGTTTGGCTGTTACACTCACTGAATTAAAAGAAAACAAGAAGTCAAACAGAAAGGCTCAACTGTCATCAAGTATAAGATCAATTTATTCTCTTTCCAAGCTTCACATTCTGACTCATATAGGAGCATTTTTTGCTCACAATCATTGTAGTCAAAATACTAATGAGGCTACCCATGTTAGGAATGAAATTTTTGTACAATTTATAAATATATTAGCATATATTTAGAAAATCATTGCTAATTCTCCATCCCCTGAGTGTGGTATAAGATGGTGTTTGGGAGGTTTGCTTAGTTGTTAAGTAGTGTGTGTTGATAATTTATTATAGATCCAAAATTTAGGGCTGGGCTAAAAGTTTAGACCAAAGAGGCTCTTTTTCTAGATAGTCTTGCCCTACTGACCAGAGAAATAAAGTTCTATATTGGAATTTGGGGCCTGAGACAACTAATAACAAGAGGTGTCTTTTCAACCCATGTCTTGAGTACAGATACTCTTGTTGAGATTCCTGGGGGTTGGTAGGTACATATCGTAGATATTGATGGGTCCAGTTCCAAATGCCAAATCTTTTTTTTTTTTGCCTCTTAGGAAACAGCTTATAATTTCAAATAAAGTTATTAAAATTTGTGATGCCTCATCTCATAAACAAGTTCTTGGCATTCATAGATCTTTTGGTCATTGTTGGAGAGTCTTTAAATGGTTAACGGATCCCTACAAATAACGTGTAAATATTTTTTCCATGCATTTTCTTAGAAAGAAAATTTAGCCGGCATAACAGCGTCAACAGTTTGTGACATCTTCCTCTTAAATATAAGAACATTTAATTACAAACAATAAACAGAAACAGAATCCATTGCCAAATAGAAATCACAAATGTATTGTTGAATGACCTCTTTTTGAAACACTCCAGGTTCACAGTGCTTAGGATTTGTAATCTGGCCATCCCGCAAAGCATTCACTATTACTGTTAAATACCAAATGCCGTGAATAATACATATTTGGCTGAATATAGTAAGAAATAAGACTCACTACTGTCAACAGATTCATAGGGTAGTAGCAGCAGCATACAAATAGCAGTAGTGGTAATAGTGACGTGAATGTGATCATTTTAAAAGGTGTTTAATCCATAGAATCTCAGGGTCATTTACGTGTTTTTATGTAATACATTAAGACAAACATGCAGACGTTGCGTCATTAAATCATATAATCGGTGTTACTAGTAGAATAACTTCTGAACCTTCGTTTCTTTACCTTTAGCATAGCATAAAGGGTTGTAAAGACATTAAATTAGAAAATCAAGGTAATTTGTAAATATTTGGCACAAAGGCTTTAATAGAGAATAGACATGATAAAGTTAATCATAATATTAGGAAACGTAGTTTACATTGTTACTGAAAATAATTATTCTAGTGTGTACTATTTTTCCAAAATAATGCAATTTTAACAAATGCATTGGGCTCAACTTTCAATTTTTCCACATAGAGATTACACCCAAAATGCTAATGAAATTTGAAAGATGAATTTGTAAAGTAGATATGACTCCAAGTTTCGCTATGAATTATTTGGGGTAAGGGGAGCCTCAGCTATTTTCTCTTTCATACCATTTAAGTTGTTTGATAATAAAAGTGGGTTTAGTTTTAGAGACCTAGGAGAGTGAGGAAGCTTTGTGATGGATTTGCATCTCAAACATTAATTTAGTATATTAAGAAGGAAAACAATTAATGGAATGATTTAGAATTCCATTAATACTTATATTAATGGTAAAAAGCTAGTATTTGCAGTAAATATCTCATATGTAAGTACTATGAAAACATACTACAAACGATAAATTATGAGAAAGCTATTTGGTAGCAAAAACTGTAGTTCTTCTCTAAGAACATAAAGTCCATCACTGATGCTACTTTCAAAGGTAATATTTTTTTCTAACTCCTTTAATTGTTAGTTGAAAAACAAAACTTCTGTTCGACACAAAGACGTGCATGCATGTACACACGCACTTCCATGTACTATGGATAATTTTCATTAAAGACAGTTTATAAAAACATATCTGTTTTCAAGAATAGGCTTTAATCATGCATCACATATAAGGATGATATCAGAAAACAATTTACTATGGTATTTACTTGGACAAATGATATGAGAAGATTTGAAGGAAACCATAGATGCCACAGCAATGACTTTTGAGCAGAGAAAAGAGATGGTTGTCATTAGAAGTAAAGTTACTTAAAAAAATCAGGTTATCTTCTCCACTGGAAATCCCTCAAAACTTACACTAATAAGAGAATACGAGGTCAAAGGAAAACTGGACATAAGTATATCAAGATCTCTATAATATGGATCCCCAGAACATTTTCAGTAAAAGAATTCTACCTCAAACCCTTAGAAAAGTAAAGGAAAGTTAGAAGTTAGTTGGAATATATCTGAAGAAATCTCTGCATTTATAAGTTTTTATGTAAACAACAATGGGGTAACCCATGTAGTTCCAGAAAAATGTATCCAGCATGAGCCTCATGAAAACAGACACATGAGGTTGAGTTCTAGAAAAAACTGAGAGGATGTGTATTTAAAGCATGTGCAAAAACAAAAACAAAAAGTGCCCAGTGTGGGCACTACAGATAAACACATATGTGTATAGACACACACACACACACACACACACACACACACACACACACACACATCCTGCATAAAAGAGGGTTAAATAGTTCGGGTTACTCAAGTTCATCATGATCCAAGTGAGATAGAAATGGATAATTGAATACACAGTACCTTGAAATTTAATTTTCTTTCGGTCTCGTATAATGTGACTGTTGCTTTATGTCTATAAATATTGCACAAAATACAACTCTAGGTATACAATATATTCTTTAAGCTCCAGTCAACTATAGTATTCAGGGCCTAATTTAAGGAATAACAATCTGTTATGGAGAAAACATTGGCTGTACAGTACCTGGAATTACTGTTAGAAGATGTGTTTTATGACATTCATTTTGGGTGATTTAATAGGCATCCAAGACAAATTTTGTCTAGGAGGGATTTTGCATTATATACTGACTTTTAAAAAATACCACCGTTAGCACCCACTCTGCCCGAGACTCAAAAAATCTGTTAAATGAAATAGTATAATGAAACTTTCTTAAAGACTGAGGTTACCCGGAAAAGTTTTGTGCCTGTATATGATCTTTCACATAATTTTGGATGTAAATTATGTGAAAACAAATGCCTTGTTAAATCAGTGTTTAAATCTCTTTCTTTCGTCAGGATGCATATTTATTATTTAGAATATTTCCAAGGGCCTAGAGAAATGCAGGGACAGACAAGCTCACTTAGAAAGTGCCAGGAAATCAAGTACTTGTAATAATTTCTATTCAAATATACTAATATTGTTCAGAAACAATGCTTTTTTATGATTTGTGTTAATATGGAGACAGTAGTAATAGAAGATGATATTTAGGTTAATGGTCCCCTTAAAACCTCAAAACTATCCTTGACAAAATATTCTTCTCAATCAACTCTCCAAGGAAAATTCAAACACAAAAGGAAAAGCTAAGAAACGATCCTTCATTGAATACAATCAATTCAGATGGCAGAGTGAGAAGTCTATTTTGAACCTGGGTGTAAGTAGAGTTGTCTGATTCATTTTTAACAACAACCAAGATTCTATTTAAAACTCTCTATGACACTTGCATGTTTTTTTCCTCAATTGGTTTCTCCATTGAGCTCAAAGGGAGAAACCTAAGTGCCTTTCTATTCTAGTGGGCAGAACTACAGTGGAATATCACATCAAATAGTGGGCTCTTTGTACTGTCTGTCTTATAAGTTCAAGTAACATCAAATTAAGGCAAGCTGAAGGTCGATGATTTTTATCTTCAATGGAGTATAAAAAAAAAAAAGAATGTATTGAATCTTGTTACGAAGGGGACAAGAGTCACATTCACCAGTGTCAGGAAACAAGACAGAAAGGAGAAATAGTTGCCCAACTGCATACAGCAGAGATATCCTTGGTCACAAATACAGATGCTTGCTCAAGAAGGAAGGTCAGTTTCCAAATTTAATCACCATTTACAATAGAACAGAGAAGACAAAAGACAGAAAGACAGAAAGAAAGGGAGGAAGGGAGGAAGAGAGGAAGGGGGGAAAAGAAAAAAAATTAAAGAAAAAAAAAGAGAAAAGAAAACAGCTGAAGAAGTCTCCTACGCTTCCAAGTCCTACTTAATTCTCTTTGAAAAGGATGATCTGTAAGCACGCAGGGATCTCCTTGGCCAGTTGTGTCAAGAAGGAAAAGCGCAGGCAAAGACGTTTCTTCCTACATTCTAACTGCCGAGAACTTGCAGAAGGTCATGCCCCAACACATGAGGACCACTGACTAAGGAAAGTTTTTCAGATCCTAAATAGAAGAGATTTAAGCACCCATGAGCAGTCCTTAAAGGAATTAATGAGTAATGTTAAATGGAAGACACTTGACTAGGACTGATACATAACAATTCGAAATGACTTATTCTTTCATTTGATTGATTTCATGGATTTTGAAACACATAATACTATTTAAATAGGAATTATATTTCATTAACGTATAGGGGCAGTGATATTGGAAAACTGGGCCTCTTGACTGAGCCAAGGGAAAAACTCAACTTGAGTATTTTGATAAAACACATCTTGAAGTTGTTAAGAAAACAAAATAAATAGGCTATTTGAATGACAAATTATTTCGTTGTTAGATAACTTTGATTTATTTTTTATCTGTTATTTAAACAATAAACTAGCATCTAAAATAGAGTGTTGAAGCTATACTTTGAGTGGTTTTTTTTAATCATTAGTAAGAACAACAAAATTCCTAAAATAATCAGTTAAACAATACTTTCCAAAAATCAAAACGATGTAAACTGTCCAGGTTGATTAGGAAAAAAAGATCTGTGCCTTCAACGACACATGATGTTATCTTTGCTTTCAAAGGATATGGCATAAATAGTTACCTAATGTCCCCTAAGAGTCTCTGGATGATGCTCAGGCATTTGGCTATGGTGTAAATATGGTCAAGAATTTAAAATATATATATATATATATATATATATATATATGTATATATTTATATATATGTATATGTATATATATATATATATATATATATATATACAGAGCATGTAATGTGACAGTATATATACATATATGTATATATATATATACAGAGCATGTAATGTGACAGTAGACATACCTTAAAATAAAGCTTGATATAATGCAAAAAAAAAAATAAAGGCATACTAAATCTTAATTTTACTTTAAAACAATAAAGTGATTCCCTACTTAAATGATATGAAATGCAGAAAACAGTATTATTAAAATTTAATGAAATGTTTATGTGACAAATTATAAAGAATTTGAATGTTAAATAAATAAGATTTTAAATATTGTACACATTTTGGTGAAAAGCCATAATAAAACTAATGTATTGCAATCTAGTTTTCTCATGAGTGCTACTTTAAATATATTTGTTAGTTTTAAAATGACATTTAATTACATAAAAGTAAATTTAGCTTACTATATCTTATGATTTTTTTTTCAAGTAAAAAGACAAATAGGTTAAAAGCCAAATGTTTTTCAAATATGAAAATTCAAGAGCCGCCTGGATGGCTCAGTCTGTTAAGCATCAGACTCTTGGTTTTGGCTCAGGTCAAATCTTGGCTCAGATCTTGCCCTTCATCAGATCGAGCCCAGGCACTGAGCTCTGTGCTGACATGAAAGAAAGAAAGAAAGAAAGAAAGAAAGAAAGAAAGAAAGAAAGAAAGAAAAAGAAAGAAAAAAGAATTTCATTCCATGCAACACAACTAACGTCTTAATGGAACTATTTTTTTAAATACTCCTGATAGTAATATCTACTTTTCAAGGAAATTTTAAAACTCCTTTTATGAAATGGTAAGTTTGACCAAATTTAGACCTTTTTATTATTAAAACTTTTTTTTTCCAATTTACTTATACTCACTTTGAATACCTACACTCAATTGTTATTTCAGATAATTCTAAAGAGTAAACATAAAATATTATTCAGGCCACATATTTCTAAACTGTTCTCTGCCGAAGACATGATTTCTTAGGCTGTGTACATTCTTCTGACTTTTCATGTTTAAGTCTTAAATAGAAACAAAACACCCCCTTTTCTTCTCCTTCTTTAAGGCTTAAAGAAAAGTCCGTAATTTTGATCACATTGGGTAAGTCTTGACTTTCTGTTGGTCCAAGGGGCATATTTCTAATGAAAAATAGTGACAATATAGCAATAGGAAAAAAGAAAAGAGAGAGACGCTTTATGAAGTGAGGTTTTCTATCTCCCTCTTGTGTTTCATTTGAAAGAAAACATGTCTAGCAGTTACTGATTCCGTGTTTCCAGCCTGATACAATTACAATCAGAGCAGCAAAGAAAGCCAGTCTCCGTAGTTCCTCTGGACATTAGTTAAATAGCATCACAAAATCAATTAAAGTTATGCTGAACAGTTTACAGTTCACTTTGTGTTTGTATCCTGAGATGTTTGGAAGCTAATAAGCAAGAAAAATGATATTGACTCTGTTTTCCTCCTGTTCTCAGTAAGCTCATTTTTCAGACAAAACCAAGAACATGCCAGCAATATGTCTTATTAGTAAAACAAATTGAAAACCTTACTGGTTTAGGTCACACTGTAGTACAAGTGATAGAACCTACTACAAGAAATATAGAGGAATAATTTACTTTTCAGCTGAGAACTGAACAGGGAAAATAGTAGCCCCTCATAGGCACCATAGACATGCTACTGTTGGATCTAAAATGAATTACCAGGCTTAATAAAATTTCAACCTAATTATATCCACTTAAGTGTAAGTTATTTGCCATAGAAAATTTTAGCACATGAAACTTGTTTAAGACTATTTGAAATATGGAAGCTCAATGTTCTATTAACCTCTCACTAAAAAAAAAAAAAAAAATACTTAGTTCTGGAAAGGAAGAGATAAATTTAGATGTTAGTTAACGTTTTAAAATACGATCAAATAGGGCACCTGGGTGGCTCAGTGGGTTAAGCTTCCAACTTCAGCTTAGGTCATGATCTCATGGTTCCTGGGTTCAAGCCCTGCGTCGGGCTCTGTGCTGACAGCTAAGAGCCTAGAACCTGTTTCACATTCTGTGTCTCCCTCTCTCTCTGCCCCTCCCCTGCTCACGCTCTCTCTCTCTCTCTCTCTCTCTCTCTCTCTCTCAAAAAATAAACATTAAAATAAAAAAATATGATCAAATAAATGCATACACATAAATTACTAATGCAATCTCTATCTAAACATTCATGCTTGTCCTAGAATTGAGGAAATTATAAGTCGGTTTATATGGTGATCTACCAAAACAGAGGATAGGTTACTGCCGAGTGATCCTTCCATTTAATTATTTAATCAACTCATACTATTCACAGAATTTATGCTTCCATGGTACTTTTTTTTTTTAGAAATTTACTTTAGTGAAATTTACCATATAACAAATTATCCCACAACTCGGTGGCTGAAAGAAACAGGAACAGCCATTTACTCTAGTGCATGTGTCTGCAGACCAGCTGGGGCTCAACACATAGAACACTGTAGAATATTCTTTAAGCACTGTTTTACCTTAAGCACTGTTTTATCTGCATTTCACACATCTGCTATACTGTAACTTTATTTCTATTCAGTTGAAATATTTTGGAATTCCTTCTCAATTTTTTCTTTGGTTAAAGGATTACTTAGGATTTTCTTACGTAATGTTTAGATAGTTGGGTGTTTTATATTTATGCTTTTATTACACTATCCGGTTTAATTAACCAAGTGGTGAGATAGTATATTCTGAATATTTCCAGGTACTAATACTTGCTTTATGCAGCAACATGTTAGATAAGGATATATATTCCATGTGCATTTCAGATCATATACTTTGCAATCGTTGCTATCAATGAAGCCAATGAGATCATTGACCTTTTATCTATGTTGTTTTTTGTCTTTGGGGGTAGAAGGCTATCCTATTTCCTCTGGAGATTTTACATCTTCTCCCCTCCCCACTCAAATCTCTACTTTCCCATACTTTGAGGCTTCCCACAAACCCTCCTCATCTACAAGTCTTCTCAAGAAGTTAAATTGCTCCCACCTGTCTCTCTAGGCGTGTAAAAACTCCTCTCTCTTTTTTTTCACGTTGCGCTACCTAGAAATCGTCTACCTAGAAATATACCAAGAGATCCTCCTCCTTTGAAGCTGGGCTTGCATGGAATTTCACGGAGCTCTCGGGAGGTGGAACCCTGACACAGGGGTTCTCGGTTCTCAGTGGGTTCTTAGTTTATCCCTCATGGGACACGGGTTTCCAGAGAAATTCCCTTTCCTATCCTGCTTCACTGCTCCGCTTTTCAGCCCTGAGACTGTGGACCAGGAGGGCTTGGTTGTGGGTTCCCAAAGAAGGACGTCAACCCTTGGACGCCCTCTGAAAATGCATTTCTGTTTCCAAAGGCCTTTTCCGCTTGTTTCATTGGAACTGTTCCACAAGCTGTATTGTGTGTGACATAGCTCACAAACTTCCTGGCTTAAAGGTAAGGTATCAGGAACCGAGCAAACATCACTGTTCCGTAAGAAACTTGGTTAATAAAACTATCGTTCCTATACATACAAACCATGTCAAAATTTAGACTCAGAGCTAGAAATACAAACTCTTATAGGAGATTTTATTGACATTTACCTACAACAATCTAGTACAAATATTGACTCAAATGCTTATATATTTTTGTCTAGAAAAGGCAGAGAAAATATTGGAGAGTGCACCTATTTTATATAAAATATACTTCTGCTTCGGGGCACACTTGTAAATATTGTGAATGTAATTATTTTGAATTTAAGCTAGGCACTGAAATAGAGTTTCAGAACCAGAAGTGTGCATAAAAATATCTTGCTTTACCTTTTCAATGGATAAGAACATTCAAACACTGAGGTTTTAGGTGATTTAACATCTTAGTTCTTTTTTCCTCTTCAAGAACTGTTTCCCCACTTACAAATATATATTTGGTGCAGTTTATAAATTTTATCTAGTTTTTTTTTTACCCATTAACCTATATGTGTGTTTGTTTTTTTTAAGGATTATAATATAATCTTTATTTTTTTAATGTTTATTTATTCTTGAGAGAGAGAGACAGAGCATGAGGAGGGGAGGGGCAGAGAGAGAGGGAGACACAGAATCGGAAGCAGGCTCCAGGCTCAGAACCGTCAGCACAGATCCTGACGTGGGGCTCAAACTCCCTAAACCTGAGATCATGACCTGAGCCGAAGTCAGATGGTTAACTGACTGAAACACCCAGGCACCCCTTAATGACCTCATTTTAATTTGATTTTCTCTTGAAAGACCTTATTTCCAAATATGACCATATTCTGAATTACTAAGGGTTAGGACTTCAGTACGTATTTTGTGGTGAAACGCACTAAACCTCATAACATCTAGTCTATATATTGGACTCCCTACTGTATTTGGTTCAAAGCAAGGAATTCATGCCTAAAGTAAAGTAACCCCATTGACAAAATTATGAAATTTTTTTAACCAAGTGGTACCGAGGTTAGTACAAGTACATGTGTTTTAGAAAAAAAAAATTAGAATATATATTAAAGAGAAAATGCACTCACTCTTTGAATCGGAAATGCCACTTCCAAATATTTACCCCAAATTATAAAACAAAACAGAAACAACAAATTCTTATATATATATCCACAAGTAAATATTCACAGCCATGTGAGTTGCATCATTTCTATAAAGCAGAAATCAGGTCAAATAGCCAGGAACAAGAACATCTACAATTGTGATATAGATGTGAAAGAAAATATTACAATTATCTAAAATGTGGAAACAGGGGTATATGTATGTACCAATTTATTATTTAAAAAAATTATGTTTTATTTTTGGGAGAGAGAGAGGAGGAGAAAGAGAGAGACATAGGGTGAGTGGGGAGGGGCAGAAAGAGAGGGAGACACAGAATCCAAAGCAGGCTCCAGGTTCTGAGCTGTCTGTGCAGAGACCGATCCAGGGCTCCAACTCAAGAACCTTGAGATCATGACGTGAGTCGAAGCCCAACGCTTAAACCGACTGAGCCACCCAGGCGCCCCATATATGCACCAATTTAAATAAGACTCACAGACCACGTGATGTAATGAAAGTTGCAGAACCACACAAATAGCATGATATTATAACAACGACACATGCAAGTAGTTGATGCTAAAATATGAAGTTCTAACACTTGCACAAAAGAAATAAATACTCCATGTAGGATGGTGATTACTTTCACAATGTTACCGCTGGAATGAGAGAGAAAGAAACCAGTTTTGGAACACGAAATTGGTCTTCAGTTTTGGGATGTGTAATATTCACTTACAAAGGGGTGCCTGGGTGGCTCAGTCGGTTGAGCGTCCGACTTCAGCTCAGGTCATGATCTGACACCCCGTGAGTTCAAGCCCCGCGTCGGGCTCTGTGCTGACAGCTCAGAGCCTGGAGCCTGCTTCAGATTCTGTGTCTCTCCATCTCAGGGCCCCTCCTCTGCTTGTGCTCTGTGTCTCTCTATCTCAAAAATAAATAAAAACATTAAAAAATATATATTCACTTACCAAAAACTGAAACAAATATGGCCATGATTAAAACTTGATAAAGCTAGGTACTGGTGATTTATGCCTTATTCTCTATGTTTTATTATCTACACTTTTAGATGTTTTATTGTGTTTAATCTAAAATAACTAAGGAAGCAAGTTCTTCCAATATTAAATTTTGCAGATTTTAATTTGGAAAATAAATATATTACTATAAGCAAGGCAGACAACCTCTGTGTGGTTCTTTTTTTCTCATTAAAACAATATTTGCTAAGAAGTATTATGAAGAAACAAGGTGGGGGGAAGTGGCTTGAAATTTTAAAATCCCTATTTAAAACTAAAATATTCATGGAAGCATAGAAACAATTTGACCAGAGGTTTGTAAAATTAAGTGACGTATATTGGTTATCTGAAGTATGGAGAATTATGGTAGGATTTAGTTAGTATTTTGGAGCTATTTACTTTTTATTCATGGTTCATTAATTACTTATTGGCTAAAGTCAAGAGACATTAAATACAAATTAGACCAAAAAAAGCTGTATAAAATCATTTTATTTGTTTCAGCCTATGATGAATGCAATAGTGTGCTCTTCTGAAGATTTCTCTTGATGGGATCATTTTAATTAGGTAAATGTTAGGTTCTGGAATATAGTTGACTGATTAATAGTGAAAGCTTGCCATCTGGCGGACAAAGTGAGAACTGTGGCATATTCTTGGATAGTTAACTAGTAAATCAATGCCTTTTGGGGTTAAGCATATGCTTTCTATGTATTTATTTGTAGCTCGTGGCTGAATAGCCTGAGTTACACACGCACAGGCACACACGCACACACACACACACACACACACACACACACACACACACATATTTATATACATGTACACACACACCCAGCAGCCCTAATATATTTCCGTTTGTGTTCAGACAATTACTAGTATGAAGTAATCTAAGGAGGATGATATTGATTAATTTCTTCACAAAATGTGATTTTCCTTGAGATCTGCTATCTCATCAAAACTGTTTAGATGCTACTTTTGAAATAATTTGAAGAACTTGAATTCAGAGCCATTTGCAAATAAATGTGTCCTGTATAGCTCGTATTTCTTTTGATGTACCCTCCCTTTTTAACTCCTGAATAATTCGCCTAAATGTTATGTCCACACCCTCAATCCCCACCCCTGCCAAACTTACATCCACACATTGAACGTAATGGTGAGTAAATAGGGTGAGTTCGATATTGTCCGCTAGACTAGATTGTTTCAGTGGGGGTTCGGTAAAACCCTTAAGATTCCACAAACTTCCTCTAAGCGGGGACTAGGATGGAAACAAAATAAACACTCTTTTCCTTTTCACTTTGCATGCCTCCTGGCCTGGGGTGACAGAAAGTTAGAGGTCTCTCAGCACTGATAACAGCGCACATTAGAACCATGTTTCTGTGCTTGAGTCCCATCTGAGCTCCAGGACAGGGACCGAGATGCCCGTTGACAGGCAGTGGGATGGCACTGGACAGAGGACAGGTGAGCAGGCCACCAATGTTGCTCTCTTCCTGAATTAACTCCCGCCAAACTCTCTGTACACACCTTTGGCTGTTTTTTATGAAACAAACAAGGTCTGCAAGTGTAAAATTAAATACAAGTGGGTTGGTCTGTATATGCAGCCATTCAGCACCTCCCTCTTTGCCATTTTGTCGCATTATATGACTTGTCAACCTACACGGTATGGGTCGGAGCTGAATTGTACAACGATGCTTAAACTCCTTTTTTTGTTTTGCCATTTTCTCATTTAGCTGTTTATCACTTCCTTCTGTTTATATTTTCTTAGGAGTTGTGTTTTACAAACACATGTCGCCCAATGTGGCGACTTCTGAGACAACGTATGACACACAAGAGGATGATGATGGTTATAGGCCTCGGCGAATGGACAACTCTAATTAGGTCATGTCGTAGAGTTACTCTCCTCTGATGCATTTCATCTCATGAGTGTGACAAGGGACAGAGACAGCCAAGAGAACCAAGAGAACCACTTGCCAGTGGGGTTTACATGAGGCAGTGACTCATGTTGTACTTTCCATTGTGAACTGCCTGTAAAGCACAGCATACAAAGACAACAATAGTTTCTGCAAAATCTGGAAAGACTGAAATACAAGCCAGAGCTATTGAGCAAATAAAAGTACTGATTATTGTAAGTGGCCGATGGGACCTCCAACAGAGGAAAGATTTTGTTAAACAAAGAGGTCACATTTCTTAAAAAGCCTTAGAAAACAAGTTATTAGCAGAACTTTTGCCCAGAAGAGGGAAGGTGTTGGGGGGGGGGGGGGGAAACAGAACCAAATAATATTCACATGTAGATTAGGGTGAGTATACGAGGGGACAAAATGCAAAGTGAGAACAAAAAGATTCTATTCACAAACAGTGCAAGTATAAGTAAGTAGAAGCATAGAAATAATGCCCAGGAGATTTAAAGAAACATTGGTTTCTCTATCTCGATTGATTGTATCAATAAATGTCATGTGTAGCATTTGTAAGATTTGCAAATAATGGTGAAATTCAGAAATTGTTTCTTCTAATAAGCTTCCCCAAACAAGCGGAAACATAAATATATTTCAAGTGTTATCTTCATCTGGAAACAGTGACTATATCTTCTAGGAACTTGGTGTGTGTACTCTGGGTGCCCATCGATGTTTGGCTTTGTGATGTTTTCCCTCTCGAGTTACAAAAGTTAAACTGAAGTCCTAATGTTTTCATAAAACACTGCGTTCTTCACAGAGAGACGTCATTGTCAAAAACTGTTGGGTATGCAATGAAAAATAGATCTGGAAGCCGTTACCTCGTGGTTAATGTTATAAGTCTACTTCGACTCAGGATGTTTAAAACTATGTGGAAGCCAGAATAACAAATGTATAGTTTTCCTACGACACTGAGTAATCTAGTGGCTTAGCAGAGGAAGATTTCTCAGAAGTGAAAGGTGAGTTGCAGGAATGCTTCTGTCAAAAAATAGGCCATATATTCTGTCTGCTTTGAAGAAGAAGGATAGCCATGAATGTAGCCTACTTCAGAGGAAAGCCTCATCTTGTGAACTAATTGGAAAATTCTCTTTATGACCCTAGAGAAAATGTTTTGTCTTTGAGTAGATTTAGAAAGAAACCCAGTTTGTGGAAACCCAGGTCACAAAAGGAAATTCTGAAAAGTTTCCATTCTCATAGGGATTCAGTGTGAGGAAAAGTCTCAAGTCTCAAGTCTTATTGAAAAGCACTTGGACGAACAGCAGAATCAAAATTGAAAAATAGCTACCCTTCCTCTCAACACAAGTGTGAGATCAGATGACAGACCTGTTCAGAGAACTTACACTCAGCCTCAGAAATTGGTTTTATGAGGAGGGGAAGAATTTTGTGAGGTAAAAGCTAGCATGGACTTTGGATGAAAAATATTGATCTTTCCTTCGACCAGTTTTGGATTTCAGTGATAACAATAAACACTTTGCTTCAGTGTTCAAACTCTTAAGCATGAACAAGCTTCTTCTCTGACTAGCACTGGGAGCCAGGACAGATATTGACTTACTTCCCCTGAGAATGAAATCTGTGTACTCCCCTCTCAACTTCTACCAAGAATTGAATATTCATTCGGCAAAAAGCAAGAACACATTTTGTATTAAAATGAAAATTTCATTATTAGTTTAGATACCAGGAAGAAATTGATGGCTCGTTTGATTCTGTCTTTGAAATAAACTATTTATAAAGATGAAGGCGTGGGGAACACGAGGGATAGTGTCTAATTTCTGGATTAGAAGCTGCTAGTCATTAATGCCCATGGTCTGAAGGAGAACTGTGTAGGGATCTGCAAGAAATGGGTCTTACAGAGCAGGGCTTCTCAAAATATCTGTGGTGAAGAATTTGGTTTAGATTTTTGTTGGTTGGCTGGTTTTCTATATTTCCGGTGAGTTGAAGAGCGAAACTTGAAAATTAAAGTAAATTAAAAAGGAAATAAATTACAAGACGTTGGTGAAGTTAAGATTTGCAAAAATGAAAATAAACCACTAAAAAACGAGGTAAAAAAAGATAGTCTAAATACAAGTCTAGTTTTGGTATCATCAGATTCAGAAGATAGACATTTACCCTGTGAATTACTGTAACATTTTCTAAATTCTGCTCATGATGTTGGTACTTAGTTCATCGCAGGTCTGTAGCAATAATTGGGAGAGTGGTACTGGTCAGCAAGACATAATGTGAGCTGTAATGCAGTAGGGGTCACCTCCTTGTTGGAGTAATGACACCATGGACAACATAGCACCATGTGACTGAAAGGGTAACAGGGACATAGACATGTTGACCACATTCTCCTCCCTCCCACCTCTCTGGGGAGGCCCACTGGCCACACCCAGTGGAAAGCTACATGGTAGGGGAAGCCACAGCAAACAGGGGGGAGAAGGTAGAGGGGGTTCTATAGTGATACAAAGAAGGAAATCGATACAGAGTGTATTTTTTACTACTTAATCACTGCTAAATGCCTTGGCATCGAAGGACTTTCTGGCTAGCTTTTTCATAGTGTAATTGGGGTTAAAATTTTGCCTTCCCTGAATTTATTCATTTCTTATTTTCTGCCCTCCATTAACTACTAATACATGATTTACTGTTTTTTGATACCTGTATCAACAAAAATGCAAAAAAAAAAAAAGAGATGAGTAGATACAGAGTATATCAATTCATGACACATCCATGAAGTCTTTTTAAATATTTAGAGCCAAAGAAAGGGAAAGGGAGATGTCTAACAAACCTATGCATTTATGCTTTTCTGCTCTCTATGTCATTCACAGAAATATAATAAGAAAGGTCCTATTCCACATCCTTATTTTCTTTTTTTTAATGTTTTTATTATTTATTTTTGAGAGAGAGACACACACACACAAAGTACGAGAGGGGAAGGGGCAGAGAGACGGGGAGACACAGAATCTAAAGCAGGTTCCAGGCTCTGAGCTGTCAGCACAGAGCCTGACGGGAGGCTCGAACCCATGAACCGTGAGATCATGACCTGAGTCAAAGTCAGATGCTCAACTGACTGAGAAACCCAGGTGCCCCTCCACTTCCTTATTTTCTACACCTACATAGAACCAAACCAAATACAATCGTCCCTCGTAATCTTAATTTTTGTTTTACTTTCTCCCAGATATTTAAAATTGGCAAATACTAGTACTTTCTTCATATATAAAAGAAAAACCTTCTTTCTTTCCAGCCTATTATTCACTATCTTATTTGCCTCTCTTCCAACCCCAGTCAGCAAACCCCTCATAGGTATTTTCATAAGTTTTTATTTAGATTCCAGTTAGTTACCATACAGTGTAATATTAGATTCAGGTGTACAATTTAGCAATTCCACACTTACATGCAACACCCGGTGCTCATCATGACAGGTGCCCTCCTTAATCCCCATAACTTAGTTCACCCATACCCCCACCCACCTCCCCTCTGGTAACCGACATTTGTTCTCCATAGTTAACAGTCTGATTCTTGGTTTGGCTCTCTCTTTTTATCCACTATGAACGTTTTTGTTTATTTGTTTCTTAAATTCCACATATGAGTGACATTCTATGGTGTTTGTCTTCCTTTGACTTCTTTCACTTAGCATCATATTCTGTAGTTCTATCCTTGTCTTTGCAAATCCTAACTCATTCATTTAACTTGAATACTTCCTCCAACATGTGTTCTCCTTCTATGTTTTATTTTTCTCCAACTCATATATTATTTTCTACCCTACTATATAAATATAGGCTGTGTCCCCAAGTAGACTATAAATTTCAGAAATGTTTAAGATTTCTGGTACTTAGTTAAATGGTATATTCATAACCAATCCTGGTGAATCCCAGTTAATAAAATGTTGAATTAAAAAAATAAAAGTCCTGTTCAACACTTTAATATTTTTTCACTGAGCAATGGTCCATATTATGAGTTCTTGAGTGATTTACTCAAAACAAAGTGGGTGTTACGCCTTTTATAGATTTTTTTCTAATATCCACCATATAAAAATTACCACTATTATTCAAAAGTAAAGTATAACAACTATTTTAGAAACAAAAATACTAATTTTCAACAGGAGTTACGCCATTCTATTTTTTTTTATAAAAGGAGGTTGAATTTTCTGCCAACTGGTTTTCATATGCTGGTGAATGGCAAAAACTATTTTTGTATTGCTTCCAAACTTTTACAAATAATAATTTTTAGAAATCTTGAGATCTTCTCTTCTGTTTCCAAAACTACAGCTAAAAAGATGAGCAAAATAGAAGCTACCTAGATCTTATTCAATTTAATAATACAATTAACCCTTTAACAAAGTGGGAGTTTGGGGGCCAACCCTCTGTGAAGTCAAAAATCTGTGTATAACTTTTGACTCCCCCAAAACTAAACGAAAGATAGCCTACTGTTGACTGGCAGCCTTACCAATAACATAATATTTGTAAGTTATCTGTATTATGTACTAGAGAAAATAAAATGTCTTTCAGAAAATCCTAAGGAAGAAAAATGCATTTACAGTACTATACTGTAAAAAGTTCAGAAATAAGTGGACCCATGCAGTTCAAACCCATTGTTGTTCAAGATCAACTGTATATTTTTATACACAAAATTTTAAAAACTTGGGGCACCTGGGTGGCTCAGTCAGTTAGGTGTCCAGTTTCGGCTCAGGTCATGATCTCACAGCTCCTGAGCTCGAGACCCGTGTAGGGCTCTGTGCTGACAGCTCAGAGCCTGGAGCCTGCTTTGGATTCTTTGTCTCCCTCGCTCTCGGCCCCTCCCCCACTCACACTCTGTCTCTGTCTCTCTCAAAAATAAACATTAAAAAAAATTTAGATACCCAATCTCCATTCAACTTTTTTCTCGTGAATCATTTCTCTCTATCTTAGCTAAGTTTATTGTTCAATGACTTAAAGTGAACATTAAAATTAAATACAATTAAGATTTTTCTGGGTTATAAAGATATATTCATCCATGAAAGTAGCCAAATATTTTAATTAATTATGATATCTGTCTTGTAGCCAATTACCACCGATCATTAAATTTAATCAAAAGATCCATTATAAAAATTATGTATTAAAAGTAACATTGAATAGGGGCGCCTGGGTGGCTCAGTCGGTTGAGCGTCCGACTTCGGCTCAGGTCACGATCTCACGGTTCGTGAGTTCGAGCCCCGCGTCAGGCTCTGGGCTGATGGCTCAGAGCCTGGAGCCTGCTTCCGATTCTGTGTCCCCCTCTCTCTCTGCTCCTCCCCCATTCATGCTCTGTCTCTCTCTGTCTCAAAAATAAACATTAAAAAAAAATTAAAAAAAAAAGTAACATTGAATAACTTATTCACCATAATTATCCATAAATGTAACTAAACATGAACAGTATCTAAATGAAAGTTCACTTGCTATTGACTTAGACTGTAATTGTGCTTTATAATATTCTCTTTCCTAACTCAACCTCCCTGCTGTATTTTATATCAATCACTACCAAGAAAATCAAACTAAATCATGAAGAAAATCAAACAAATGTACAGCCTTATGAATATTTATCATTTAACTTAAAACACTACTCATAACATTTCTAAAATCTTAAAGCAACTGAAGAAAAAGTCAAATTTGACATTTGTCTCCCATCAGTCCCTTGTCATTAATTTGTTGTAATTTTCAAATATTTCCAATACTATATATATGTGTGCACGTATATGGACATCATATATCTAATGGAGTTTTACTGAAAATTCAAGTGAAATTATATAAGAATATATTAAAAATCATATAATATTATATTAATGGACTTAAAAGAAAGCTATGGTCTTATTTTGTAGGACAGACTGTACACTACATAGAATATTATTAAAACACCATTGCGGAACTCTAAGATACTGTCCTGGATGAGAAAAATATTGGTGATGTGATTACAAAATGACATACACACCAAAATTTTACAATTAGAATATTCCAACTTTCCTTAAACCCACAAGTTGCAACCAAATTAAGAAATATTTAAAGGAGAAAGAAAGTAGGGAAAGAAGGAAGGAAGAATGAAAGCAAAAGTGAGGGTCAGAGGAAGAAATACAAAAGACCAGGAATTAATAAAAGGCTCAGAAGACTTTCACATTCTACATCTATAGTCGATTTGGTGTTTGTTCTTATATTGAGGAAGATAAAACAGCAAGTCCATTAGGACTTAGTGTCTTCTTTATTGGAAGAGTTTTCTATATGGATTTAATTTCTTTAGTAGTTATAGGAACATTTAGGTATGTGTTTAAATATGTCATCTATTTTTTAAATATATTGCTACATTTTTCTTATAACCCTGTTATTTTTAAAAGTGTATCTGCAAATGAAGTTTCTTCTTGATAGAGTTTATTTGTGCCTTCTTGACTTTTTTTTTCTTTTTTTTTTTTTTTTTTTTTTTTTTTTTTGGTTTATCAGGCTTACCAGGGATTCAATAATTAATGAGTCTTGCAAAGAAATAACTTTTTTCTGAACTATTTCATCCACTTTATTTGTTTCTATTTTACTAATTTCATCTTTATTTTATTTTATTTTAATGTTATTTATTTATTTTGAGAGAGAGAGAGAGAAGAAGGGAAGGAGTGGGCAAGGGGCAGAGAGAGAAGAGAGAAAGAGAATCCCAAGCAGGCTCCCCACTGTCAGCACAGAGCCTGAAGTGGTGTTCCAACTCATGAACCATGGGTCATGACCTGAGCAGAAATCAAGACTGGCACTTAAGTGACTGAGCCACTCAAGCGTCCCTCAACTCTGTTTAAAAAAAAAAAAAAAAAATGCAGTAAGCAGTGGTAAACCAATTGTTGCCTTTGGAAACATACATGACTTGGAAACATACTTGCTGAACTTATAAACCTGGACAAGGTGGTTTTCAGGAAGAATGTTGGAAAGTAAAGCTCGTGCCTGTTACCTGTAGTTGATAAAATACAAAGAAGTATGCAAACAAAATGAGAGGGAACATAAACATTCAGAATAGAAAAACAGAATTGTTTCACACTTCCATCTTCTTCAGACACTAAGAGATGATTAACTGGAAATACTGACAGGGCAAAAATTCAAATCATGAGTCTGATCATTAAGATGCACGTTGTGGCATGAATCAAGTCAAGTACAGGGCTATCATTCCTTTGTTAAAATGTTTGAATTAAATATCAGGACCCTTGTTGCTTTAGGCAAGATCACTTTTTGAGTTTATCTATAATCCAATTGTCACACTTATTTTCCCTCAAAAAAACAAAAACAAAAACAAAAAAACAAGAATTGTTTTCTTAAACATGTTTTGGAAAAATTATATACTTTTTACCAAAAGTGATTTAAGGTAGACTGACCTATTGAGAAAGGAATACTTGGCTATTGGCTAAAAAATAATAATCTGAAGAACCAATCTCTTCTCCAGTAATTGACAAGAACCAATATTGCCCAGACTGAGTAGTGTTGGTTCATATCTTTGTGAATAATTATTATTCAAATGAATAATAAGCTTACAGATGCATTAATAAATTATAAAAAAATAATGTAGGACTATGCACATCAAATATTCAATAGTTGTCTCAGCCATAACATAAACCTTGGCAAACTCTTATGTCAGTCATTCAAAATTTCTTGGAATAAACCTAGTACAAAAACAAAATAAAACAAAATAAATAAGTAGCATTCCAAACAGAAGTGTAATTGTTTTTCTCTGCATTGAAACAGCAAGGGATTACATTTATGAGCCTATTATAATTCACCCTAATTTTTCTAATTTTAAGGACATTTCCTAAAGACCAAGGTTCAATAAGGACCTTGTCGAAAGAAGGACAAAAACTCCAGTGGTCTTTCCCTCCATTAGCGCTCTGTGTCTGAATCCACATGGTTTAGACCAAATACAAGCTTCCAAAATTTCAGAATTTTTTAGAAACAGAATGAGACGTAATCTCTATAAATACACACACCCAGACACATACATACACAGCTATGAAATCAGTTATTTTGCGCTTCAGAAATTATGGGAAAACATCATGGAAGTTTGACGAATTATACTAATATTATATGACATATTAAAAACAAGGTATCGATTTTTTAGGTGTTTTTCCCTTCTCTGTACTTTGTTGTTATTGTTGCTTTATTTTAGAGAGAGAGAAAGAGAGCACAAGTTGGGGAGGGAGTAGAGGGAGGGAGAGACAGAGAGAGAGAGAGAGAGAGACAGAGAGAGAGAATCTTAAGCAGGCTCCATGCTAAACTTGGAGCCTGATGTGAAGCTTGATCCCACGACCCTGGGATCATGACCCAAGCTGAAGTCAAGAGTCAGACACTCCACCGACTGAACCACCCAGGTACCCCATTCTCTGTACTTTTGTCATTGATTTGTGACGATGATGTGAAAAGGAAGAAGCTAAACTACGTGGGTAAAGCCTAGCACAAGCTCTGTCCTTAGGACAAACACAGCCTATGGAACAGCCCCACCAAGGATACTGTAAATGTAAAAGCATGCTCAACCCATGCCAGCAGGAGTGAGTCGAACCACAATGACATGCAATGAGTTCAAAGAAGTGAGCACACTTATATCTTTGCTTCTCTGAGAAATCAATGTTCAAGTTTCTCATGATGTTTCCTAAGGTCATAGAACAATGCATGACAAATGGTAAGTTTTCAATATATATTTGTTGAATTGTTGGACTCTTCTTTAAGCTACAGAAATGGCTAGTCAAAGGAAAGATTGATTCTAAAGTTTAAATAAATAGACACAACTTAATTGACACGATATTATAGACGTTGACTATATATTCATCTCTTGCTGTTGTGACTTCACCAAGTTATCAAAAATGACATCATAATTGTTTGAGATAGCCAACAATTGCTGCAAAGCCCACAAAAACAAAACAAAACAAAAACTACTAGCCTTCTTTAGCATATATCGACTAGAAACAGCCCTGACTATCTCAGGTGTCTGTTTTGTGTCATGGACCAATGAAGGGGAAAAATAAGGCCCGAATCTGGGATTCAATAACTACCAGTTCCCTAAATCTGTTGCATGAAATGCTACTCTCTTTGAATTTCAGTTGCTAGATACTTGTGCCTTTGTTGGAGAAAAGCAAATTTAGCAACCACCAACACTGTTACCACCACAACAGCAGTAATAAGACTCATCAAAGGACTTTGAGTCTGAAATCCAAACTTCCTGTATGAATTGGATCACTTCCAGCTCAGCAAAGGACAGCTGCGTTGGTAAATGGCGAGAGTGCATTAGAGCTTGCATTATGGTTGGCTCTTGAAGCATTTCTTTCAGATTTCCATGGGGTAGTTTCTACACTGCAGGGGGTAACCTGTGCAAGAAGTGATAATATTAACACACAAGAGATCCCCCAAATGTGTGGGTATCTCTTCTCTGTGTTATTGTCTTGTGACTGCATATCTGCTTTTTCTTTTCAACAGCCTGATAACCACTGCTTCTGGAAAGTAACAATATGAGTAGAAATCTTTCTTTACCTTGGTGTGCAAGAACAACTATAAGAGGATAACTTGGATCTCATCCCTTTGGACTAATCAAAGTTCTTACCTATGACCTTTATAATTATGGAATAAATCCTTTTTTTTATAATGATTATCACCTCACTGATTAGAACATATGTAGACTACAAACATAGGTAAGGAATACATAGTTTCTCTTGGTAATCATTTATTTGAAAATTTTCTGAACTTGTTTGCTTCTTGATGTTTTATCTCTTCCCTCTAATTTCTTCCTTTTTATCTCTCCATATTTTATGTATCACATTAACTTTGTTTACCAAAGGCCTCTCTTCTTTCCTCCTGTTGTCTGTTTTGATAAGTTCTAGCTTAGTTAACTGTTACACATTTTTATCATGTCACCCCTGTTGTATGGTTAGGAGTGTGATGAGACATGGTATTATAACAATTTATATTTTATTTTATTTTTATTTTTAAAGTTTATTTATTTTAAGTGAGAGAGAGAGAGAGAGAGAGAAAGGGGGGGGAGGGGCAGTGAGAGAGGGAGAGAGAGAATCCCAAGCAGTCTCCATGCTGTCAGTACAGAGCCTGATGTGGGAGTTGATCTCGTGAACTATGAGATCATGATGAGAGCCAGAATCAAGAATCAGATGCTTAACCAACTGAGCCACCACGTACCCCAACAATTTTTATGTTTTTAATAGTTTTTGTATGTTTATTTGTTTTGAAAAAGAGAGAGAGAGCATGAGAGAGTAAGGGGCGGAGAGAGGGGGAAAGAGTATCTGAAGCAGGCTCTGTGCTGATTGCAGAGAGATATGGGACTGATAGGAACCATGAGATCATGACCTGAGCTGAAGTCAGATGCTTAACTGACTGAGCCCCCTTGGTTTCCCAGCTATTTGTATTTTATTGTTTTATTTTATTTTATTTTATTTTATTTTATTTTATTTTATTTTATTTTTTATATTTCACATTTTATTTTATTTCATTATTTTAGTTTTTAGATGTTCATTTCATTTAAGTTAGAGAAGCATGAGCGGAGGAGGAGCAGAGAGAGAGGTAGACACAGAATTGGAAGCAGGCTCCAGGCTCTGAACTGTCAGACCCCAAAGCGAAGCTCAAACTCAAGAACCATGAGATCATGACCTGAGTAGAAGTTGGACGCTTAACCAACTCAGCCACCCAGGCACCCCGACTTTTCCTTTTTTTCAACAACCTGTTCTTTGTTGTGTTCCAGATTTACTTTACTTGATATAACACATTTACTTTTCAATTACGTACGTTCTGCTCTTTTACTCTATCAGTTTTTAGTGAGATGATCACGTGATCACCTTGTGGTTCCAATAGTATTATTTATCTTCCATAAGAATTTGTTATTTTATGGGTGTAATATGAATTTTAATTGAGCATAATAATTACGACTCTGCTATCCCAATTTTCTCTGGTGTTAACTTTTCTCTACTACAGTGACTGAGATGCCACTGAATTAACTAAAATACTATTTCGTGTGTCTACTCAAATTTATATCTGATCATTGTACATCAGCTTGTGAGATTGTAGTCTACCACTTCTGACTGTGGGGGAGGAAAGCTGAATTTGTAAGTGTGGGACGCTCATACCGCCTGAGGCTTGTTAGAGGCAACACAGTCCCAAATCGTGTTTGCCTTCTCTGCCATATCATGGAAGTCAGTGTCACATTTTCTTTCCATTCTGCATAGATAGAAAGTGGAGTATGAGGACACACCTTGTTCCCTCAAGAATTACCCTCTGATTTCTTCTTCAGGAATCATACATTCTCCGTATGTGTGCTAACTCTAAATTAGTGCCTTCTGGAACTGATCTTACCTCCTCAGCAGTCTGCTCCTGTGCATCTATGGGTTGTTGTTGTTGTTGTTGTTGTTGTTGTTTTTTCCCTTCCTCGTTTTTGTTTGTTTGAATAACCTAATTATGTTGGTATTTCATCTGTTCCAGAAATTCTTAAAACTGTCAAGTGTACTTTTAGAGGTTCTTTCTAGTTTTACTGCATTCTTATTGATCAACTGATTAAAATTCCCTTTTCATTATTGCACGGTATTTTTCCCGGGAGAAGATATAAATAATGATGTTGACACTGATCTAACAATATGATTATAATTTTAGTTTTATGTTTTTAACTTTTTTAATATGACTGTAATGTTAATCATGAGATTCTCCCTTTGAGCAAGGATCATGAGTTATTTATCTTTCTATCTCATTAAACAACTAGGAATTGATCTTGCTTATGACATAGTTTTAATAATAATAATGGTGATAATAGTAGTCAAATTTACTGAGCTTTTGCCATAATACCAAACCCTTGCTGGGGCACCTGGGGGGCTCAGTCAGTTAAGCATCTGACTTCAGCTGAGGTCACGATCTCTCAGTTTGTGAGTTCAAGTCCCGTGTTGGGCTGTGTGCTGACCGCTCACAGAGTGGAGCCTGCTTCACATTCTGTGTCTCCCTCTCTCTCTGTCCCTCCCCTGCTTGCATTCTCTCTCTCTCTCTCTCTCTCTCTCTCAAAAATAAACATTAAAAATTAATTTAAAAAAAAGACCCTTGCTAAGTCCTCAATTAATCATCCCAACAGCACTCTGTGTTAGGTACTGATAGTATTCTCATGTTAAGGAAACAGAGGCACAGAGACACGAAATAACTTGTTCGAGGTTAAATAGCTACTGGACATTTGATTCAGAATTTGAACCCCGACGTTTTGACTCTAGAGACTGTGCCACATTATAAAGTAAGTCCTATTCCCCAAGGCCAAGCCACTAGTTCCCTGAATTCTCCTCACCTGCATGTTATACTTATCAAACACACAGTCTTGTACCCTCCCTGAGTCCTACCAAAACATGAGCTAGGAACATTTTGATTTATTACTTATTTTTATTTGCTACTTTGATAATGGAATACTTCACCCACAACTATATGACATTAAGAGCTCATTCTAGAGTTAGAGACTAACAGTCTTTACAGCTAACTTCAAGGATGGGAATCCATGCAGTCAATCAGATGCAATAAGCAAATTTAGCTGAGTTTATAGTACAACTTCGCTCTCACGCGTCATATAGTCGCAACATAAATATGTAAACAAACAGCCCAGGGAAAGAATATTTATTTTACTGACATCCTAGAGCCCTCATTTGATAAACAAAGTTAGTGTTATAGCTGAACATAGCAAAATAAAAAACTCAAAAAAACTCCTAATGCACGGTTCAAACGATTATCAGTTAAACATAACTCAACTTTTGAAGACATAACCTTTTATTTCACCAAAGCGTTCCTATATATGGTGACTTTACATAAAATATTTTAAATTCCCACACTCTGAGGCTAATCATTTACTGGTCTACAAATTAAAGGCATTGGTATGGTGTCGTACTTTCCTGGCATAAAAAAGCAATTCACTATCTCGCTAGGAATCCAAAAGTAATTCTCAGAAATATAATTCACAACCCATTATATTTTAACACAACATATTTCAACACATACATCAAGTTGTCTGCCTCTTCATCTCCCCAAGTCACAATTAAAATGAGTTAATGAAATCATTATCCAACTTGCTCACTCTTATCAGTTATATATGACAGAGCTTGTTATTTATGATGTTATTGGTCTTCTATTACATACTATAAAAATAAATTCTGCTTCTCTTCTCTTTTGTATGGTTGGGGTAATAAAAAATTTTATTTTAGAAACTGTTATATGTATCTAAAAATAAAATGAATTGGTTATATAAATTTTATTTAAATATTGAGCTAATTTGATAAAAGGAAAACACCATCTTATTTCTATTTAAGCAAAATTTTCAGTTTCTTATTATGTTTGATAAAACAGCAAGGAGAATCATCAAATTGTGAATACTTTCCTGTGATTGGCCCAAGAAGATAACCTCCAATCATTCTAAAAATTGAAATGGATAGATGAATGTCACGACAGCTGAAATGTTTGACAAATAAAAATGAAAGGATAAAATTCTATTGAAAACATGAATTAGATTGAATATATTTCTTCATATATATTTGAGCCTATGAGACCTTAAGTTTCAAAGATAATCTTCTTGGGTTTGATGCTTTGCCTTGAAAATGCTCTGGGGTGGCAGTCCTGTCCCCAGAATCCACTAGAGCAGACAAAATTTAATCAAAAGAGAAGTCAAGAAGCACAAAAGACACATAGGTTAGACTCCAAGATGCTTACAGGTATATTGTACAGGAGTACCGAAGTGGATATGACCTTGGCAGATGGAGTGGTCTTCATGCAGTTGTCAATCAATCAATCAATCAATCAGTCAGTCTTTGATGAATATTAGCAATGTGTCAGACCCCATATAGAGCCTGATGCAGTCTTCTGAATGAATCCTAACTGGGCATGGGACCTCCAGGACAGGAAGAATTTTTGTCTATTGTGTTCACTGCTATATGCCTAGTGCCTAAAAGAGTGATTGGCACGTGCCAAAACTTGATAATTAAGCAATGGTGTAATGGATATTGTTGAACGAAAGGATATAATGTATTGGTTATTCAGGGTTAAGAAATGTGTGTATATCTATGTGCATTCAAAACCAAATAATTCTAGACTTCTGAAAAACTGTTGCTATCTAGACATACTCTAAAACATTTCAATTAAAATTTAATTTTATAGCCATTGTATATAATAATATTATTATTGAGCTCTTGTTATGCTGATATCTTATCCATATCATCATATATATCAACACTACGTCTTCCAAACTCCTTTTAACAGTGTGACTTTTATATTATATAAAATGTGAAATCAAAGTAATTGAATCAGTATTTTTAGTAGTAAATCATCATCAGGTTTTGTGTTTAAAACCTTAAATGAAAGCAATGTTCAGACATAGTCATGTTTAATAAATCTGAAACAACTTCAAGTGTTTACATGGAATTATATGCTCATTGATAAAGCTTATTGAAAAAGAGTAATAAATTTCTCTACCTGTATTATTAAAAGCAAATCAATTGAAATGAATAAGATCTCAGAAAAAAAAAAGACTTTAACAATTTTTTAAATATCACTTAATTCTTAGCATGTAACACTCTGAATATCAGAATTATGACAGTCAAATGAATGCTTATAAACACTTATGTTAAAAAGATACACAGGCATATTTATTAGCTTGTGTTTTATGACTGCTCAAACGTCAAATTGCTTTATTTTGCCCTGGATAGGATTCCAGTTTACCATATCCATTCCTGGTCTTCAAACCATGTCATTGATCAGTTCCCACTGTAAATTTATTTATTTATTTATTTATTTATTTATTTATTTATTTATGTTTATTTTTGAGAGAAAAAGAGACAGAGTGCAAGCAGGGGAGGGGCAGAGAGAGGGAGACACAGAATCTGAAGCAGGCTCCGGGCTCTGATGTGTCAGCACAGAGCCTGACATGGGGTTCAAACTCACAAGGTTTGAGATCATAACCTGAACCGAAGTGGGAAGCTTAACTGACTGAGCCACCCAGGTGCCCTTCCCACTGTAAATTCATTTATTGTAGACTTGACTTTCATTACATGTCATAAATCATATATATATATATATGTATATATGCATATATGTATTTGTTTATATATATTTGTTTATATATTTATTTATATATTTTAAAGACCATAAAATCCCCACAAAAAAAAGATGCCCATTATATTAATGAGAAACAAACTCCATTTGCTTAGAGTTAGTGACAAAGTAACATATAAATAAATGGAATGTTGAGTAACTAATACACAAAACAGTTCCATTTTGGACATGATGACAAGAACCTATCAGCATTTGATGATTAAAGGCACCAAGTTATGCCTGAGCACATATGCACTTTTGTCTGCATTTATTGACTTTTCTTTAGCTAAGGAATATTTTCTTCTATTATGTCTTTATTTATTTCTTCCTGGGCACCATTCAAGATTATCACTCATTTACTTGTTGACTCTACACTGTCTGACTTCCATATCTACCATTATTTCCAACTCATAATTTTTTTTAAAAATTTCATTTATTTAATGAGGTTTGATTTTTATTCCATGTATCCAGCAATATGCACTTTTCATTCTTCCGTATTTAAGCAAAACTTGAGAAAACTGCATTGCCCATGCATTTCTACCAAAGTTGTTCTTATTTATGCTCTAGATAAAATGTTTTCCAGGAAAGTTTTATTCTCTCATAAATCAAATCACTGCTATAATATTTTTTCTTAATATATTTCAATTTTTCAACATTAGTTTTCTTCTTTAGGCTTCTGAATAGATAAATATCAAAAAAGAAGATGGAAGAATTATATATTTTTCGATGTCACATAGACTATGGCCCTTGAGTGGGAATGGGGTATAACTTCTTTGTTCTTCAATTATTCATACACAAATCTATTACTTGGGAATTGATAGTGAAGGCACACGATGTCTTCTTGTTTTTCTTTCTATCTTTATTTCAATAACACTTAAAAATATAGTACCTTAAAGCTTGTATGGATTTTTCTCAGTCTTATAGTTACATAAGTCTATCAGAGAGATAGATAAACTTTTGGCAATCTTCATTTTTAATTGTGTAAGCTTGTGTAACCTTTAGTTTGGAATTTATAAAAAAGTAAAGTACTGCTAAATTAAAGATGCTAGCCAAATACTATTTTCAAATGAAATCTCATATATATGTTGTCACTTTATCCCCACAAAAACAGATTTGTTTTCCTTTAAACTATCAGTAAGCCTTTTTATAATGATAAAATATATAACAAAATCACCACTGTTAATATATGGTTAAAATTAAAATTTGATTTTCAACTTGAAATGTAATGTGACCTTGGACATTTAATTTACCTGTCACTGAACTCCACTAAGACTTTATAAAATTAAAACTCATCTCATAGGGTTGCATGAGATTCATGGCTTGCCTCTTACTAGTGTTCAATTAATGCAAATCACTATCATAATTGTTAATAACCATAACCTGTTTTATTCATTTTTGTTAATTATGTTTGTAAATGGAATATTAAATTGTTTTAGACACAAATTATTCTAAATAATTTCTAAAGTCATGTTTAATAAATGCCACATCATGGAAATGATTTATCCGATTTGAAAAGTAGGCTATTTTATGCTTGTTAACAGAGACTAAGATATCCCTTCATTCCTTAAAACAGTATAGAAATTATATTTAAATATATATGTTTATTTCATATTATTTTGCAAATAACCTTTGAATATTCTTTTATTCATTTATGCACTATAAAAATATTCATTTGATGAATCTATAATTTCAAAATTCTGTTATTGTATGAATTTTATATTATGTAAATTAATTCACTTAAAATATTAACTCAATGTAGTATATCCAATAAAACATACAGAGCATTTATCTAATAAATTGCATTATAATAATTATAGTAGTTATTATTACAATCTAATATTTACCATTTGAAGAATTTTAACTTTCCTAGCATTGACACATTCTAGGTCAGATAAGAAGTTACTTAAATATTGCTTCGGAAATTTACATCACAGAAATGGAAAACTGTGTGCGTGTCACAAAAAAAAGACAACCTGTCTTTTTTTTTTTTTTTTTGGAAATGACCTTCATTATTGATGCTATGGATATATTTTTTGAAGCATTTGAAGCTTTCTATGGATGCATTTTTTTGAACAAGCAAAGACATGTTTTCCTATGTTAATAACGACATACATTCATATAATTTTTATGAATCCTATAAACCTGTATGAACATTTATGTGGTGAAACTGAATATCTCAGAAAGACCACTAGATGTCTCCACACTACACTTCTTGGAAAGACTACCTAGCAATCACTGTATGGTGAATAAATTGAGAATAATACTGACAGTGTACAAAATAAAGTGCCAACAAAATAAAGTGTTATTTTTTTTAGAAAAATTAAGTAATTTTATACATGGACGCAGTTATAGATTTTTCATTTTTTTCAAATAAATATAGCCATGCTAAGAAGGGCCTAAAGCCTCTGTCACCATGAATATTGGCCTTCAACAGCAACGACTGAAGGATGAGTACTCCAGGGACTGGAGTCTACAGAAATGTGGGTGCATGTGGTTACAATCAAGGACACCATATGCAACCATGGAGATACAATTGCATCCCTGATGTAGAGGAGGAGCCTGATTTCAGGCAGGTTTGACATTCGAAGGGGTGCTATAAAGGGGTTTGGTAGAACATCAAAAGGGATTTCTTGGAATAATAAAGGTGGTGCCAATTTACTAGTTAATAGGGGAACACACAAACATGGACACACACTCATACACACTATGAAAGGAGAGAAGGCATAGAAGAGGAAAAACAGACTTGATTATGGGGATCAGATCTAGAAAGAACTAATCAGGAAAATAAAACCGTAGCAAACTATCTGGCCCAAGAAAGATCTCCCTAATGACCTTCACATCACAACTCCCGTCATTCAGGTGACACAGACCCTGATAAACTGCAAGCTCCCTCTAGACCAGCAAAAGAATCAGCTTGAATAGGACAGTCCATTGATTAGAAATAACCCAGTTACTGCCTGAAAAACAGCGCCACCAACACAAAAAAGCAGTTGGTCTTAGAAGTGTCTGTATTACTCCAAACATGGAATAGGGTATATGGAGCATCTTGTATTAGAAAGAAAGAAAGAAAGAAAGAAAGAAAGAAAGAAAGAAAGAAAGAAAGAAGAAAGAAAGATTAATTTTTTTTTTTTTTTTTTTTTTTAGAAATAGAGCATGTGCAAAGGAGGGGCAGAGAGGGAGGGAGACACAGAATCCGAAGCAGGCTCCAGGTTCTGAGCTGTTAGCACAGAGCCCAACACAGGGCTCGAGCCCACAGACCATGAAATCATGACCTGAGCCAAAGTGGGACACTTAACCAATGGAACCACCCAGGCGCCCAGGCATCTTTTAGAGCACAGAGCACTAGAGGCCTCCCTCACCCCACTCCAAATGCACTGCTAGCAGAGTTAAAATGCATGGATAATAGGCCCTATTGGATTTTTCTCAATCTGTTATGAGTCAGAGCCGGCATCTGATGCCTGCTTGCTCATTGCAAAAATAAGGAAAAAATGGAATGGCTCTAAAATTATAAGCAGCAATTGAAACTCTCATTTTAAAGAGTAAATGTAGAAGGAGTAACAAACTTTTGTTTGGAGCATATTACAAGAATGTAAATTTCTTTTTAAAAAATGTATTTATTTTAGAGAAAGAGAGAGAGGGAGAAAGCATGAGAGAGGGGCACAGGGGGAGAGAGAGAGAGAGAGAGAGAGAGAGAGAGAGAGAGAGAGAATCTTTAGTAGGCTCTGCACTCAGCATGAAGCTCAACACAGGGGCTTGATCCACCAACCCTGGGATAACGACTTGAGCCAAAATCAAGTCAGAGGCTCAAACAACTGAGCCACCCAGGCACCCCAAGGATGTAAATTTTTTGTATTATAAGTAAATTCATTGTGGGGCTGGGTGTTTGCCAAGAAGATTGGTAATCATTTTATTTATTTTATTTTATGGTCATCATCTTAACAAATGATGAATCTCAAGCTTCCCCAAACTTATAAAAGGTACGCAGTCACTTATGTTTTGCACTGAAAGCATTTCTCATGCTAGAAAGTGAACAGCCTTGAAAAAAAATCTGCACAACTTGACATTCTCAATCTGAAGACCTAATTCACTGCTGTTAACGATAAAAATACAATTAAATATTGTCTTTAAAAGTCTAACTTTATTTTTATATCAATGTCATTCATAATTTCAGATTTTTTGAATAACCAGAAGAATTCACCAGTAGCCGTAACTTCCAAAAACCAGAAGGAATTATTTTGCTAAGTAGCTGCTCAAAATGAATAAGCCTTGCTATAACAAAATTCTGTAAGGGATATCAATTTCTCAAGTTCCCCCCACCTGATATTAAACATTTATGGGCAACAGGTTGAAGGTATTGAGAATCTATTTACAGAGATAATGTTTTCTCATGTGAATGAGGCAAAAATGTTCCTCTAAACTATTCTTCTTCGTGGATTATTCTGGATGTACAGATGTGCTTATGTGCCGTTTATTTATTTCTCTACCAAGACTTCACTGTTTCTGTGTTTGAAGAGCACAGATTGATTATATCTGAAGATGCTCAAAATTTATTTATTGAGATTTGATTGGACTCTACCAATTAAGTGTGATGTAGGTGTTCTGTTAAGGGGCATAGTCTTTATGCACCACTCTAAATACAGAGAAAAGATGCATAGCAATAGAAAATGAAATGCAAAAGAGAAGATTGAAAGCATGACAATTCCCATAATAACTGATTGGAGGGAGAAAATACCTTGAATAACTTTGCCATGAATAAAATAATGCAAATCATTAGATTCAGAGGAATCTTCCTACAGTATACAAGCTCAAGTCTTTATACAGATAAATGCTGCCATAATCTTTCTGATAATGAAGAAGAAACAAACATTTCCCTACCCATTATATTAGGCTATTGATCCCTTTGCACAAAAATCCAGAAAAATATTTTTAAATCACAAGCATGCTTATCTATACACAGGTTTAAAAACCCTAAGTAAAATATTAGCAAATTAAGTTTGGCACTGTATACATAAGAAAATATATTTTAACTAAGCTGTGTTTGTCTTGAGAATGCAAAAGTAGTTTCACATTCTAAGAACTATAAATATCATTCAGCACATTGACATTTTAATTTGCCAAAGTATATAAGCAACTCAATAGCTCCAAAGAAGTTCTCATTCTTGTTAAAACTCTTAGTAAAATAGAAGTGAATTTACCAAAGCCTTACAGCAATTTTCATTCTTCATAGAGAAATACTAGAAACAATTATATGAAAACCAGAAACAGAGAAAAGATACCTACTACCCACTAATTCTATCCCAAAGTTTACTGAAATTTCTAGTCAGTGCAATGATAGAAGACAATGATTTAGAGATTTCTCCACTGAAATGAAAAACCAAAACTTCTTATAGTTGCAAATGTATAGAATTTGTGCAAAATTTAAAAAAAAGTTAACAAGATTAATGATATAAGCATATCTATCTGTATCTATCTAATCTATCTATAATCTATCTATCATCTATCATCCATATAGCTATGTATCCCTTATCTATCTAATCTATCATCTATCATCTATATATCTATGTATCTATCTAATAGCAACAGCAAGGAAAAAGGTGTTAATACAAATAAAAGGTATCTGAAAATGTTACAGTGATGGATTTTCCAGAACCTTTTGGAAGCAAATATAAAATCTTTGTAATACATTAAATAAGACCTAAATATTTGAGAAAGTATATGCAAACAGACACAGAAATATTACATCATAAATATGATCCATCTTTCAAAATTTGTCTGTGCATTTAATGCAATTTCAATAAAATACAATAGGTATTGACAAGCATATTTTAAAATTATATAGATGAACAAATAGCTGAGAATAGTTAAAATGCTTCTCAGGATTATGAACAAACTGGGGAGTATTTCTTGACCTATATCAAACATATCTTAATATGTATTTATAGAATGTAAATCTACAATGTGACGTGGGTACATAAGTTGACCAATTAAGGAACAGAGAGGCCTCCAGTATATGAAGAGATGATCATAGTAGAAATTTGAATTGTTCACAAAAATTAAAACAAAAATTCTCAAATCTACATTGAATTATGACTTCATCTTACCATAATTCCACAAATGTTAAGGATTTTGATGGTTTTTTGTTTGTTTGTTTTTTTGGTTTTTTCTTACAAAGCAGTGGTGTTGCTCTTTAAACACACACATACATACTGGTAGATATATGCTTGTATTTATGCATAAACATGTATTTCAGTTTTTGACCAATATTTTTGTGATTTACTTTTTTTAAGTTTATTTATATTGAGAGAGAGCAAGAGAGAGAGAGAGACAGTGAGAACTAGTGCGGGTGGGGGGGAAAGAGGGAGAGAGAGAATCCCAAGCAGGCTCCATGCTGTCAGCACAGAGCCCGACGTGGTGGCTTGATCTCACAACAGTGAGATCATGACCTGAGCTGAACCAAGAGTCGGATGCTTAAATGACTGAGCCACCCAGGCACCTTTAAATTTTTTTTAATTGCTTTTTTTTAATGATATGAAATCATCATGTTTTATGTTTACCTTTTTTCAAAGTATCTAGTGAGATTTGTTCAATATTTTAAAAATCGAATTTGATGAAACTGGACCACTTTCTTACACAATACACAAAAATAAACTCAAAATGGAACATAGATCTAAATGTGAGACCTGAAACCATAAAAATCCTGGAAGAGAATATAGGCAGTCATGTCTCTGACACTGGCTGTTGTGATATTGTTCTAGATATGTCTCCTTAGGCAAGGGAAATAAAAGCAAAAATAAACTATTGGGACTACATCTAAATAAAAAGTGTCTGCACAGCAAAAGAAACAATTGACAAAACTAAAAGGCAATCTACTAAATGAGAGAAAATATGTGTAAATGACATTTCCAATAAAGGGTTAGTATCCAACATATAAAAATAACTGATACAACTCAATACTCCTCCCCCAAATAATCCAATTAAAAAATGGAGACAAGACATGGAAAGACATTTCTCTAAAGAAGACATATATATGGTCAACAGACACATGAAAAGATGCTCAACATCACTCATTACTGGGGAAATGCAAATTAAAACTGCAGTAAGATATCACTTTACATCAGTCAAATGGCTAAAATCAAAAACATGAGACAAATGTTGACAAAGATGTGAAGAAAAAGGAACCCTCATGCACTCCTGGCAGGAATGCAACCTCATGTGGCCACTGTGGAAAACACTATGGAAGTTCCTCAAAAAATTAAAAATAGAACTACCCTAGATCCAGTAATTACACTACTGGGTATTTACCCCCCAAAATACAAAAACACTAATTCAAAGGGATACAGGCACCTGTATATTAATGGCAACATTATTTACAATAGCCAAATTATGGAAGCTGCCCAAGTGTCATTGACAGATGAATGGATAAAGAAGTGGTGTATATGTATACACACACACACACACACACACACACACACACACACACACACATATATATATATATATATATATATATATATATATATATATATATATGTAAACACATATAGCATCTTATTCAGCCATAAAAAACAATGAAATCTTGTCATTTGCAATGTGAATGGAGCTATGGTATAATGCTAGGCAAAATAAGGCAATCAGAGAAAGACAATTACCATATTGTTTTACTCATATGTGGAATTAAAGAAATAAAACTAATGGACATTGAAAAGAGAGAGAGAGAGAGAGAGAGAGAGAGAAAGAGAGAGAGAGAAACCGAGAAACAGACTCTTAACTCTGGAGAACAAACTGATGGTTACCAGAGGGGAGGTGGGTGGGGGGATGGGTAAAATAAAAGATAGCTATTAAGGAGTTCATGTGTCGTGATGAGCACTGGGTGATGTATGGAATTGTCAAACCACTATATTGTCTACCTAAAACAATATAACACTTATGTTAACTATAGTGGAATGAAAATAAAATTAAAATTAAAAAAATATTGAAAGAAAAAAGCAAAATACATACTGGAATTTAAAAATTAAAATAAAAATAAAAAATAATTTGACAGATATTGTAAGAAGTCATTCTAATTTATTGAGGATTATTGCAATTAACATTTACGAAAATTTTTTCTATATAATTTATAAATACATAAAAAATACTATAACATCTTGGTAAGTTTAAACATAATAATAATAAATTGCACACATCTAAACCAAGAAGTCAAAGTGTGATAACGTTTCTACAATACTTGAATACTAAGTTTCCTTGTTAGTTCCAACTCCTGCGTCCCAAATGATGACAAACTCTAACTTGATTTTGTTTTCATCATGCCCTCACTTATAAAGTTTTTACAAATATATGTATTCCTTAATTACATATTATGTAGATTTCTTGTTTTAAAGTTTTATTCATCATGCATAGGTCATGTTTAGAAAAAAAATTCCACTCAATTTTAAGTTTTCTGAAATGCAATTATAATGAACTATATAGCCTTTTTTGTGATATACTATAATGTATACTATAATGTATTGATTTTTTTAATGATGACTGATTAGTTACCCATTTTCCCTCACATTCTGAATAATGCTACTACAGATATTCTTGTTTGTGGGGTCTATATGCAACAGTATTTCTAACATCTGTATCTACTATTAAATAGATAACATATTAAATAGAACCCATTTTATAACCTCAAGGCCAATGTGTATATCCATAAATGCAGTGCCTTGCAAACCAGTTTTATGCCAATAGCATTTCCATACATATATGTACATATATATATTATGTATTATTATACATAATATAGAGAACCCTGCACTCAAATAATCATTTCAGAATACAAAAACACTTACAAGTTATCTCTGCTTTTAAGTCCAGAATCTGTAACAAACTTAAAAGAGTTTATAAGAAAGTAGCTATCATAGGCAAACACAATTACATTAGAAATTAAAAATTAAAAAAATTCTTAAGGCAACAACTTATCTATGAAGTTGATATTAAAGTTGATATGTCTCAGGGGCGCCTGGGTGGCTCAGTTGGTTAAGCCTCCGACTTTGGCTCAGGTCATGATCTCACGGTTCGTGAGTTCGAGCCCCACGTCGGGCTCTGTGCTGACAGCTCGGAGCCTGGAGCCTGCTTCAGATTCTGTGTCTCCCTCTCTCTGCTCCTGCCCCACTCACACTTTGTCTCCTTCTCTCTCCAAAATAAATAAACTTTGGGAAACAAAAATTGACACCTCTAAGTATAAAATGGTTTTAAGAATCAACTGGAATGTAAACTAAAGAAATGTTTTTTTTTTAACAGAATGATACTGAAAACATATGCGTCTAAACTTACGGGAAGAATTAAATTGTCTTCTTGACTGAATATAAAACTTTATTTGTTATAAAAATATTTATTAATTTACTATAAAACAAAACACAACAATAACAAAATTAAAGAAAGTAAGTCTTTGATTTAAGAACCTAGGAAGTAGAACAGAATGATCCCCAAATATTACTAGGGAAGAAGTATCTAAAAAAAGTGTCAAAATTAATGAAATCACAAAGACATTAACGAACAAGAGATGAAACTCAAAATTGCATTCTTCCTCTTCTTTTTTTAATGGTTATCTATTTTTATTTTGAGAGAGAGATAGAGTGAGCAGAGGGAGGGGCAGAGAGAAAGAGAGAGAGACAATCCCAAGCAGGCTCCCTGCTGTCAACATGGAGTCCTAAGCAGGATTCAATCCCACAAACCGTGAGATCATGACCTGAGCAGAAGTTTAACCTACTGAGCCACGCAGGCGCCCCTAAAAGAGCGTTCTTAAAAAGAATGGTTAATTGCACAATGTCTAGTGAAACATATCAAGGGAGAAAGAGAAAAAGAATTCTCTCCTGACTTCCTCAATTCTCCAGGCAGACAGGACGGGGATCCTACACCTTCCCAGCCTGTACAGTCTCTTCCTGGCATCTACTGGAACCCACTCCCAAGAAATCGGCACAAACATTAAAATGATCCTTCAGCCCACTTCAAAATAGTACTCATTTTTAACCCTGTATAAAATTTAAGAAAATAATAGTGGTCACAATGGAGTTTGTTTTTAGAACCCAGTCATATGTATTTGTGCTGGGACATGGGACCCATTTCTGACTGCCGCAAAAGAGACAGTTACGTGGGTATTAAACTCTATATGAGCAGCTTAGCTATAAAGTCCGGAAGAGGACAGGACCTAAGGAAGTAGGATAGATATCTGAGGGGAAGCATGGCATTTGGTGGTTATACTTCACTGTGGGCAAATGTCCAGAGTGAAATTGTTGTTGCAGAGAGAGCTGTTTTAATTTAAAATATTGATCCACAAGAGGATTAAAAAAAGATGATTAATGGTACTACAGTCACTTGCATATTCGGTGCTACTCAGTGTATTCCTCATCATATTTTAGGCTCATTCCATTCTACAGATCCCAGAGGTGATGTGTTTTCTCCTGCAATGCTTTTTTATTTTATTAAGGTCATATTATTATTTTTATATCATTTTATATCAGTTCCCCCCACAATTTCAAAGGCTCATGAGTTTTCTTTCTTTTTTCTCTTTCTTTCTTTCTTTCTTTCTTTCTTTCTTTCTTTCTTCTTTCTTTCCTTCCTCCATTTATTCTTCTTTCTCTTTTTTCCTCCTCATCTTTTCCTACATTCCATCTGTTTTTCTTTTGGGCAGCCTAATATGCTTCAATAATTTCTTCTGCAAAAAATTGATGTGTATCAAGCTGCACAGAATTTCCATGAAGTTTGAAAAACATATCTGGTGGAGTTAAGCTTTGTTAGTATTTGTGTGTGTGTGTGTGTGTGTGTGTGTGTGTGTGTGCGGTGTTATGTTGCACATATGTGATATAGTTCCAGAATCTAAGTTCCAGGATCTGGAGCTTAACATGTGGTGTTTATAGCTAGGAATTCTGTATCTTATACTTGAAACTTGCTGATAATACATGTTAAGTGTTCTCAACACACACACACACACACACACACACGCACACACACACACACAACATAGAAACTATGTGAAGTGATGGATGTGTTCATTGATTGTGGCAATCACTTGAAAATGTATACATATATGAATCATCATTGTACATCCTTGTACATCATTGTACAACATAAATTATGCAATTTTTATTTGTTAATCATACATCAATAAAGCTGGAAAAATTAAAATGTATGTCCATGTTAAAAAAATGAACAAGAAAAAACTATTTTAGTGTGCATTCAGTGTTTTGTTATGCAAAGGATGTATTCCATCAATAGCCAATTTATTGTTGTGGTTGTTTGAATACAGCATATTTACTTGATTCTTTAGTTGCTTTCTTTGGAAAGTGAATTCTCCACATTCTTAATTGGTGAAAAACAGAGTAAAATATACCTTATGAGTTTTTTAAATCTAAATCTTGGCTTATACTTTTCATTACTTGGCATGGTGGCTGACAGTACAAGAAACGGAATGTCTCCATGAGTGGACAAATGCCCAGGAATATTGTCATAAGTAGCAGCGTGTTATCAGCATGCTCCAGCTTAATATATCCCTAGCCTAGCACTTACCAGGCTGAACAAGAAACATCACCATGCCAGAAGCTTGAGAGCTAGTGTCCTACCTGCTGAGGAATTTCTTTCTCCTGACCCTGCTGTTTGCTGACTGCTTTATTGTTCACTTTTGCACGTGGCTCCTGTTTAGCAATTCTGACTCATGTAGAGCCCTCTATTTGCTTCTGGCTCTCACACTCTGGCTCTCCCTGACTCTTTAGTTTGGGATACTCCTTCAGGCTTGCTGCCTTGAAATGAAACCCAAAAATAAAGACTGTATGTTTTCCTCTTTTAGGATGGCCAGGAAAAAGCCTGGAAAAGGGCCCAAATCATTGTAGATTCATAAACACATTCATTGAATATCTCAACTAAAACTTACCTACTCAGATTCCAAAGAAATTCAAAACACAAGGATGAAGACTGCATAAAATGACCCAAATTTACATATACTGTTTTGTCCTTATTGTCAAGAATTTTTATTCCAAACAACTTCTTAAGGTGTAAGAATAGTTTATATTAAAGGAAAAAGGCACAGGAATTAAATTAAAGTTCTTTTATTTCTTAATGTAGTATAATCATATTATCAAAAAAACCCTTATTTCAGCTAAATATATATTAAATTTATTTATTTATTTGAAATGCAAAACTTTTTAGTTGATTTGTACAATAGCTTTGACTGGATTTATATGACATGGTATGAATGATGGTTATAGATAATTACAGATATAGTTCTTTTTCTTTGCTCATTATTTTTATCATTTCTAGGTATGTGGAGCATGATGTAAAGAGAAAGAGAAAATAAACTTAATAAAAATAAATGATCTAATGTCTCTTTGAAACAAAGGTCATAAGAAATACAGGTACACAAAATACAGTGAGAGCACTTATATGGAAAGTGTAAGCTTGGGGGCGTTTGGGTGGCTCAGTTATTTAAGCATCCAAAACTTGGTTTTGGCTCAAGTCATGATCTCACAGTTCATGGGATCAAGCCTTGGGTCAGGTTCTGTGCTGACAGCATGGAGCCTGCTTAATACTCTCTCTTCCTCTCCCTCTGCCCCTCCCCTGTTTGTGCTCACATTCTCTCTCTCAAAGTTAACAAATAAACTTTAAAAAAAAAAGAAATTATAAGTTGGGAGCTAAGAAAATTTCTCCCCCAATGAATTAGCATTGTATAAAATGCATAAGTGTGTCAAATAATTTAAGATAATGAGGACAATGGGGCTTCAAGAATTCTTATTTTTTCAATTTTTAAATCTTTATTTACTTTTTGAGAGAGAGAGAGAGAGTGTGTGAGTGAGCAGGGGGAAGGGCAGAGAGAGAGAGAGGGAGACACAGAATCTGAAGCGGGTTCCAGGCTCTGAGGTGTTAGCAGGGAGCCAAGGCGGGACTCAAACTCACAAACCATGAGGTCATGAGATCATTACCTGAGCCAAAGTCTGGCACTTAACCGACTGAGTCACCCAGGTGCCCCAAGAATTCTTATATTTTTTAAAGAAAAAAAAACAACTTTTAATTTAAAACCATTATATCACTTTTTCATCCTCTGGTGCTATACCAACCTTTAAAAATTATCATATAAAATGAAATATACTTTTATCCAATGGAATTGGGCCAATTTTATCTCTTTTTTTATGAAAAACATGCCTATTATTTTTAAATGAGTTTCATCCACAAATATCTTTAAAATATTGGGAAGCAACCATTTGCTTTTCAGATTAATGACATGTTTGAATATCTTCTTGAGCACATCTAGAATGTTTCCCATATCTTCCTTCACATAACATGTTGCCCAGTTGACTCATGATCTATTCAATTTCTCAAAAAGTGAAAACATGCATGTGGTTCATGAAACCAGAAAACCAAGAACTTGTATTCTATTTATATCTTTAATGCATAGCCTAAAATTAGGTGTTTTAGCTGAAGTAATGTTAATAACTCTTTTCCTTCTTTCCTTTCTATTAAAGAGCAAATGTGGGGTCGATGGATGTGTTTTGATGTCCTAGTAGCTCTGTCTCTTGCAATATTTTTCTGTTGAATTCTTATCCCCCATTTGCAACAAGGAGGATGTTCTTGGAAAATGATGCTGAACTCAATGTGCACTAATGACGCTTAGCTGATAGGAAAGCTGTTCTGTCAATCTGATGGAAGAAAAAGCTTGAAAAATCTCAACCTCCTAATTTGAAGCTCTGTAGAAAAACATTTCTCTTTAGAATAATACCTAGGGCAGTATTATGTAATAAATAACAGAACATTATAGACACCTTAACAGTTTTCTGTCTGTCTAGGCAGACATATCTCCTCCCCTTCTAGACTTCAGTTGAAATATTTCTTTTTCTGTAATATGCACATTCTTGGAACTGAATCCTGAGAGATTCACTGTTTTAATGTTGTCTCACGTTATCTAATTCAGTTACTCCTTCTTTTACGTAGGGGTCTTCTATTTTTTTTTCTAATCTAGCAAATCAGCATGGTATAAACCAATACTAATGGGGAGAAATACCTACATACTCCTTCAGCATAGCTGAGACTCTCCTAACATTTTACTTTGGAAAGAGAAAAACATTAGGTTATTGTATTTTTCACTATCAATAAATAGTTGGATTTGCAGATCTTAATCAGACTTGACATTTAAACCCTTAAAATTCATAATTACCTTGGTTACAGAAGGGAGTACGAGCCTCACATAAAAAAAAAAGCCCTGTATATTTGAATATGATAGTATTTATCTCTGCTGAATTATCTATTGCCAACATGGCATCACTCTTTCCATGTTTCTGAGTTTTTCTCTGCATTTCAGAGAATCAGCTGAAGACTTCACTTCTCAGAGTCTCCTTCGCTACATGTTCCAAGTTACAATTTGCCAACACAAGAAACTCGCATGATACTTGGGAGGTGTAGAACAAAGAGAGGTCATTGTTCTGTGAGTAGAATTATAGGCAGACTCTCACGCAGGCCTGGGATTCTCAGCTGCTCGGTGAGCACTTGGGAAACACTCATTTTGTTATTACAGGATGAAGAGAGAAATAGTGGGAGTTTGGGAATTTTTTCTTCAAACTGAAGCAATTTTCTTGTGGTCTCCTAAGAACCACACATTTTCAATGCAATATTTAGTTGTGAAGTTATAATCCCTTTACTGATAGGCTATGGTTGTCAGTTTTGTTTGGGTCCAAGGCAAGGGAAGACTCTTCAACTGTCCCTGACTGTTTTGCAAGGTTATGTGCCAGTCAGGCTGCATGATCCATCCAAGAAAATGGTGATTGTAGGAATAAAGGGTCTATGGCAGATAATGATTCTATAGTGAGGCTTTGGCAGGTTCTTAAGAGATTCTCCTATCGTTTAATTTTTGGGTCAGGGGTCTCAAGACCACCCACGTGTTCAGTGCTTTACTACATGGACTCACAGTATTCAGTATATATATACTGAAAAAAATATATATATACATATAATTCAGTATATATTTGTCCTCACAGCTAAGATTTATTACAAGAACCCAGCAAGCATATGCCACTGGACCAGTAAGGGATGAAGAGACATTCAGGTGAAGTCTGGAGAAATTAATGCATAGCTCTCCTATGCCTTCTCACACCCCTTGGCAGGTGGACGAAGAGCCCGATCTTTTTTATTTTTTTCAAGCAGCAACTTGCATCAATGCACGTGCGAAATATTTCCCTGTTGAGACTCAGTTCCCTAGGTTTTACTGAAGACTGGTCATGTAGACACTTTTCATCAAAATTCTAGACTCCTACAGGGCAATCAAATATTCACACTGTTTACAGAACCACTGGGTAGGCTGATGCTACTCTGTAAGCAAGCCCTTCTAAAGATCATTAGTTACATGATCAAAAGATCACAAAATTGTGGGGAGGGGACAGTGTATGAAGGATGAATGAGTAGAGAATTCATGAACTTTAGTTCACTATTTCTTGTGAGATAAGATAAGAAAGAGTGTGATTAGAGTTTGAACCTATGAGTTCTGAATTTGAAGTCTACGTGTTTAAAGTGGCAATGTAGTTATTATATATGCAGATTTATTTTTTTTAATGTTTATTTATTTATTTTGAGAGGGGTAGGGGCAGAGAGAGAGAGAGAGAGAGAGAGAGAATCCCAAGCAGGCTCCATGCTCAACAGGAAGCCTGATGCGAGGCTTGATCTCAAGACCCCAGGATCATGACCTGAGCTGAAATCAGGAGTCAGAGGCTCAACCCACTAAGCCACCCAGGAACTCCTATGTACAGGGATTTAAACCTGCCTTAAAGCATATGTATCAGTTAGAAAAGCAGTTAAAGAAGATAAGTTGAGTTACTTCTACTTTGTGCTATTATTTGATTTGTTGTAGTATTTTTTTTCTTTTATTGCTATTATCTCACTCCATTCAATTTAATGGGTGGCATTTAAAATGCTGTGGTTTCCTAATGGATGTAACCTGGATATAAGGATCAGCCCCACCAATAGCAGCCTCTCTGCTAATTATTTAATAACAATGGCATATTGGTTCAGTTATATACCATAAACGCAAGCCTAAAAGAGCAAATTCAGACTCATTTTTAAGAAACACTAAGCTTCTTTTCTCAAAAAATTCAATATATTCCCTAGAGTCAAACACAACAGGGATTTCCTATTGCAGCCCAACTGTTTTCCCTAGAGCCAAATTATTTTGTTATTAGGAAATGTGCACAGTAATGGTTAAGAAACATATCAGCAATCTGATAATGACAGGGTTTTTTTTCAGTGCTTTCAGAACTCCCGATAAACATTTAAATCTTAAAGCAAACCAAATTTACAGAAGATTTCAAGTGTATGGGTTGCCCAATTACTGTGATAAAGACCTGCTACCACTTCCCACATTAATGAAGGCCCCTCTATCTCCAATGGGGGGGGGGGTTGTTAGTATCATAACTTAATAAAAGGCTTTGCCTTTTCATTTTGTATGAACAGGCAACCCACAAAATGAAAGAAAATATTTGCAAACCACATATCTGGTAAGAACTAATATCCAAAGTATGTAAGAAACACGACTGGAGAGCAAAAAAAAAATCAAATAACCCAATTGAAATATTAACAGAGAACTTGAATAGACATTTCTCCAAAGAAGACCTACAAATGGCCAACATGTTGTATAAGAAGATGCTGAACATCAATAATTATCAGTGAAATGAGAATCAACACTACAGTGAGATATAACTTCACACCTGTCAGGATGGCTGTTATCAAAAGATAACAAATGCTGGTGAGAATCTGAAAAAAATGAAAACCCTTGGATTCTGTTGGTGGGAATACAAAATAGGGAAGCAACTGTAGAGAAACTGTATAGAGGGTCCTTAAAAAATTAAAAACGGGAACTACCGTATGATCCAGCAACCCCCTACTTCTGCGTATATATACAAAAGAATTGCAGTCAGTCTCTTGAAGAGATATCAGCATTCCCGTGTTTGTTGCAGCATTATTCGCAATGGCCAAGATATGGAAATAACCTGAATATCCATTGACAGATTAATGGATATGGAAATGTGGTAGATGTATACAATCAAGTAGTGTTCAGTTTTCAATGAGAAAGAAATCCTACTATTTGTGACAACACGGACGGACCCGAAGGACGTTATGCTAAGTGGAATAAGCTATTTACAGAAAGACAATTATTATGTGATTCCATATATGTGATTCTTATATGAGGTATCTAAAATATCTTGTTCATAGAAGCAGAAGATGCAGTTGTGGTTGTCAGGGCCTGGAGGTTGGGGTAAGTGGAGAGCTGTTCAATGGATATAAGATTTCAGTTATGATAGATGAATAAATTCTAGAGATGTAGATAACACAGTACCTGTAGATACCTGTAGATAACAGTACCTGTAGATAACAATAGTATGTACACTTCAGGGTTTGTGAAGAGGGTACATTGCATGTTAGGTCTATACCACAAAACAGAAGGAAATAACAGAACCAAAAAAAAAAAAAAACCAAAAACCAAAAACAAAAACAAAAAAGCTCCAAATAACCAAAACAAAGGAACATAAGGATATGTCCACTACCTTGTTTGTGGTGATGGCACCACAGGTGTGTGCCTGTGTCTAAACTCATCAAACTGTTTATATTAAACATGCACAATTCCTTGCCTTCCTCCTCATTCTATTACATGATATTTTCCCTATTTCTTTTCTTCCTTCAGTTTGGAATGTTATTTAAATAAGTAAAGCATTAGTGAATTTTATAAAGGAGTAGTTACTTTTAGCCTCGTTGAAAAATGAAGTATGTCTATTGTAAAAAGACCCCGAGAAAGAGGAATTTTTTTGGAAAACAGAACTGCATGAAAAATTCCCGACTGGGAGATTTAGATACACAAAGGTGCCTGGTTACGGTGTTGACTGAATTTTAGAATAATTTCCGAACGGGTTTTTTATTTGTATCCATAAATAGTGAATTTAAGTTCTAGAATTAACATGTTAATAAGCTGTTTTATATGTGAATATATCCAGTAATGTTTTATATTTGAGGCTTTCCGAAGTGAGAAAGGAAAGTTATTTATCCACTGTTAAGTACAGACCTGTCCAGACTTTTCTGTAGAGCTGGTGGGCAACCTCGCCAGAAGTTATATTCAAGAAGAAATGTGAGTCTAAGGGCCCTGTTGGTGTTACACCTTAATTCTGTGATAAACTAAACGTATTGTTTGAAATGTATTATTACACAATCTGTTTAAATATTCAAAAAATTAAAAAAATAGAAAGTGGGTGTACATTGCTGCATATGAAATTATTTATTATAAAATATAGAATACTTAGAAGGTTTTTTTCCTATTACTTTAAAAAAAAGAATGCATTTGAATAATTGTTATTTTATTTTCTCTAAAGGAAGTCCTTTTAATCAAATTTATAATCATGATTGCTTTATTTAAATCAAACTATTTTATAGATGAAGAAAGCCAATGTCAGGAAAGGCAAGTTGATTAAAACCATGGTTTATTATTGGTGTAAGAGATATTAGAATCTTGGATAAGCACTATCCTATCCCCCCACTGTGCTACTGCAGTTATATGAGATAAGTAGATTTTAATATCTGACTGCTTAATTATTTAAAAAGCCTTAGAATTCTTTTCTCAACAATCTCATTAAGTAATACGGTCAAAATAGAAGTTAAAACACGTCAAAATGCTTTTAAAACTAGGGCACTTGCCACATGTCTTAAATTAGCCTACCATTAGTAAGACAAGATCCTTGATTAGACCAAAAATTCCTGTCAAGGCCGCCTTGGATCTCCTCACAATGAAAACTAACAGGGATTTCACCAAATCTTTCCATTACACCTGTCCTATGACTTCAATCTATCACCTTTGTCTTTCAATAATCTTAACTCACCAAAGCTTCTCCTAAGTACTTAGAATAAAGTTTTCAGAAATGAATCCTTTAAAAGATTACTTAGATGGAAAGTCTTGCTCTCACCTTTCACTTTGTGGATTATAAATTACACTTATACATCTTAGCAGTGGCATCAGATTAATGATATATTCCAGAGGCAAGTAATCAGCACGGTATTTCTTTAATAATGTATTCCCTTAAGTCATCAACATCACAGCATTACAGAGATATTATATCGACAGTGGTTTCCACTAGCCTATCATCTATGCAAGTGCATATCACTCCAGTGGTGGGTATGCTAATGAATCATTAGCTGCCACTTTAATACAGAGTATTAACTTAATGCTGCCATGAGGTAACTAAAGAAGTGGATTTTTTTTCTTCTATTACTCATTATCACTGGAGGTGAAACTCATTGAAAGTCTGGATGCAACTGAGTTAGAGTGAGACTTCTAAGCATGAAAAGCCCTAGCACTTTAGAAACTTAGTCTTTCCTTTGAACTGTACTTCGACTTTGGAGGAAAGGCATTCCTATTGGAAATCATGTGGGTATGTATTTCTCATTAAAGGAAAATAAGTCTTTAACATATTTTAGAAGATATAACAATATTTTAACAGTCTTAAGGGTGCTATTTTTTAATGCACTTGTGCAAGCCACTTTTGAAAAAAAGTGTAAGAGGAAAAAACACTTGGAAATAAATATCATTGACTTTTATTTCTCAACTCTGTCTTTTCTTTAAAGTTTACTTATTTTTGAGAGAAAAGCATGCACGCACTCGAGTGGGGGAGGGGCAAAGACAGAGAGAGAGAGAGAGAGACAGAGAGAGAGAGAGAGAGAGAGAGAGAGAGAGAACCCAAAGCAGGCTCCGTGCTGTCAGCATGAACCTGATGTTGGCTCAGTCCCACAAACTGAGCCTTGAGATCATGACCTGAGCCAAAGTCAAGAGTTGGAATGAACCACCCAGAGGCCCTTCACCTCAGTCTTTTATCTTTTATGACAAAAGTGAATCTCAGTTGCAACATTTGGCATCATCTTCTATGCTCATTTAAGTCACTTCTATGATACAGATTTTCCCTAAAACACCATTCATACTCTTCCTTTAAAATTTTTCCTCTTTCCAAAATTCACACATTTTTATATGTCTTAAACACTCAACAGCCTATTTCTTAAACTATCACATAGAAAATGGCAGAAAAGCAAATTTAACATTAATGCTAATGGATGTGCATGTTTTTAATGTTTATTTATTTTCGAGACACACACACACACACACACACACACACACACACACACACACAGAATGCAAGCAGGGGAAGGGCAGAGAGAGAGGGAGACACCGAATCCGAAGCAGGATCCAGGCTCTGAGCTGTCAGCACAGAGCCTGACATGGGTCTAGAACTCACAAACCATGAGATCATGACCTGAGCCAAAGTAGGATGCCCAACTGACTGAGCCACCCAGGTGCCCTGTGTTGTGCATATTTTAATGCTCTTTGGATGTACTGCTTCATCTTTGAATAGTAGAGAAAAAATATATTTTTATATATTTGACATGTATATCTATTTTTATATCTATTTTTTCACTCTCTATTCATACATTTATACATATATTCTCCAATATATTTGTATATATATGTGTATAATATATAACATATAATGTGTATAATGTATGGTGTAAACAATATAATTATATATACACATACATATATGTACGTGTGTGTATATATGTGTGTGTGTGTGTGTGTGTGTGTGTGTGTGTGTATGTTTTAAAAATGTTCATGGCTCTACTTAACTCTTGAACATGTGGAATGTAGAGGAACAAATTTTAATTTCCTTGTCTCCTAATTTAAATACCAATGTTGGTCATGGACTTGTTATAATTTTTTTAGCACTATGGGTTGTATTTTTCTGCAGCTTTTCATGTCTGGTAATCTTTGATTAGATGCTAGACATTCTAAATTTTAACTTATTGGGTGCCTGATATTTTTACATTCCTATAAATATTCATAAGCTCTTTTCTAAAATGAAGTTATAGTTTCATGCACCCAGTGCTTGTTTTTAAATATGTAGTAGGTGGGACAAGATATGTTTAGTATGGGGTTAATTTTTCTGCAGTAGAAAGGAAAGGCTTTTCTGAGTGCTCAACACATCGCCTTATAAATTATGAGGTTTTTTTTGTCTGGCTAATGGAAGCAAGCTCTATTGCTGGCTCTGTATGGATCCTAGACCCTGTTCCCTGCATTCTTGTGGAAGTCTGTTTCTTCTCTCTCCAGATCTCAAGGGTTCTTTCTCAGTTGAGCTGTCCATCTCTGATATAGGCTCCTGTGAATTCTACTAACTTTGTTCAGGAGTGCACAGAGCTGCAGGCACAGAACTGCAGTCTGGGCTCCCCACTCTTCACTGCTGCTCATAAATGCTTTTAAGGAAGTAAGTTTAAGCATGTATAGGATTCACCTCATTTGTTTTCCGTCTCTCAGAAATAATTATCTATTTTTCCTTGATGCCTAGTGTCTTGAAGTCACGATTTCAAAAAATATTTTGTCAAAAAATTTTAGTTATTTCAAGATAATGTAACTCTCTTTCTTGTTACTCCATTTTCCCCTGAGTCTTCAGCAATTCAATGAACACATTTGTGCCTAAATTTTCTGTTTGTAAATTATAGACATAGTCAATATATTTCTGAATGTTTCCTAAGATTACTGACTTAGTATGTGTAAAGCATGTGCAACTTTATCTGATATTAAGTAAGGGCTCTCTGTTCACTTGTAATATCAAGATGAAGAAGTATATAGTGTTGGCATTGGTATACTTATACAGAGTTTTTTTCATTATTTCTAATTTTATTTATTTATTTTGAAAGAGAGAGAAAGAGAGAGTTTGCATGTGTGAAAGGGGGAGGGGCAGAGAGTGAGGGAGAGAGAGAATACCAAGTAGGTTCCTCACTGTCAGTGCAGAGCCCCATGTGGGGCTTGAACTCATGAACAGGTATGATCATGACCTGAGTGGAAATCAAGAGTCAGGCCCTTAGCCACTTGAGCCACCCCATAACTCCCACAGAGTGTTTTAATATTTTGTTTCTTTTATGTCTGAAACCTTAAAAAAAAAAGTAACACCATTGGAGTAGCATGGGTCTGTGTTTCAATGCTATGAGACTGTATAGGTTATTTAAACTTCCTAAGCTTCAGTTTCCTCACTGGCAACATAGACATTGAAATGGCACCAAACTCAAAGAATCATTATAAGGATTATATGTGAGAGTGGATGCAAAATGACTAGCACAGGCTTTTGTAACTGGCTGTAATTCTTATTCTTATCCCTAGAAATGAGTTTGTCAGATAAACATGAAATAGCTAAAAAAATAAGAAAATTATTTTATTTATCAAAAATAATTCTTGTTTTACATACGCATTGGAATATTATATATAAATTACAGATTATAATGTTTATACAGTCTTTATTGTATATAATACAGTAATATTAAATATATAAATATATAGAGAAAGAATGATGTTTTAAACATATATGTATGTTTTACTAATGGATCAATGATTCCTGAGTGTACAAAAGTCATGACTGTGCTTTCTTCCAGAAGCTGTTAGATCACCTCTTCACACTATCTTTCAGATAGTTTGAACATAAGTCTTCCCGATAAAAAGTAAAGAAAACTTACTGCTGCTACCAAAATTCCATAGGTTGATTTCTTATCCTAGAAGACAAGGTGATCAACAACCTGTGTGATTTTATTAACTTGCATCTATTGCATCAGATATAAAGCATTGTAATTAAGGTCTTTTGTTTAATTGGACTTTCAAATGTTTGTGTGCCATATATAAGACATGGAAATTAATTATGAATGAATCTATTGAAATGTTTTTGACCAAGATTGAAATAGCAATGTTATTAAATAACTGAATCGTTATTGGATTTAAATGCTTTGTGGTTATGACCTACACATAAAAAAGTTACAAATTAGTAAGTGCTATATCATGTCATCATCAATTAGCACTTTTGGTTATATTCTGAACTTTCAGAAAAGAAAAAATGGGTCAAAAGTACAATTCATAATTTTTACACACCCTCCAAAGGTTTTAACTCATTTGATTTCAATACAGTATGTTGAGGGTCCATCCCTATATGTTATGAAGTTCCTATATATAATCATTATTAAAAGAGGGGCGCCTGGGTGGCTCAGTCAGTTAAGCATCTGGCTCTTGGTCTTGGCTTAGGTCATGATCTCACGGTTTATGAATCTGAGTCTCCCATCAGGCTCTGAGTTGATGGTGAGCCTGCTTGGAATTCTCTCCCTCCTTCTCTGCCCCTCACCTGCTCACACACTCTCTTTCTCTCAAAATAAGCAAATAAACTTAAAAAAAACCCACAATCATTATTAAAATAATTTACTTGACATACAAAATTATGTCTTGTGTAAAAGTATATGATTACATACATCATAAGAGACTATTTGTATTTCTCATAATAAGGCTGGTTGTTGATGCATTCCAATATGTTCTGATATCTTGACATATTTTAAGCAATCTTTGACTTAACCTCTCTTAAAGTTCTCATAAAATAATTAGGATGGCAGGGAGAAATTTTGACAGCTCAAAGTGACTGAAAACAAATACATAAATAAGTTATTGCCACTTCTTATGTGAGATATAAAACATTTGGAGTAATTCACTGGTGAGACATTGGTGAATTTAGTAAGAAATAAAGAAAATCATATAAAATTGAGTTTACCCTAATAAGTCAAGATTGGCTTAACAGTTAATAAATAATTAGATATTTCACCATATAAACCAAAACAGAAGAGAAACACCATAGAAGCATCTCAGTAGTTGGAGGGGGAAACAAAGTGACAACTTTAACATTCATTCATTTTGACTTTTGGCAAAATAGAGATAGAATGCAACTATTTATTCTAAGAGGATCTACCAAAAAAATACTGAAAATACATTTAAATGATATTTCTTGTAATATCAAATGAATGTAAGAATTCCCACTAATATGTATTCTATTTAACATTGTATTTGGGGCTGTAAACAGTCTAATAAGGTAAGAAAAAAACATAAAGGGGGAGATGGAAAGGAAGAAATAAAATCACATTATACATACTTGACAAAATTGCAGAACAGAAAAATAACAGAATGTTCACATGATTATGTGGGATAAAAATAAAATTAAAAATCTCTTGATACAATTTTGGAATAGAAATTAAAATTAGTCATGATATATTAAAAAAATTAGAAAATACAACATAATATTCACCATAGCGTCAAAAACTTCAAATATCTATACATAAATAGAGTGGAAGACATAAGAAAAAAGTATTTCCTAGAACACTACAAGTAATATTTAAAAAATTAAAGAAAACTGAAATTAAAGATTGTTCATAGGAAGACTCAAGATTGTGAAATATTTGTTTTTTAAATCTCTATATAATGTAAATCTGAGTTAAAATATCAATAGGAATTATTCTGTAGGAATTGAGAATCCTGTTCCAAAATTCATATAAAATTCAGCAGGTCAAAAATGGGAGAATATATACAATAATATACGAAGCCATTATAAAGGTCAATATTTTGAAAAGTGGTAATGACACATCAATAAATAAATAGATAAGTGGAACAGTATCCTTAGCCAGACTCATAAATTATGACTGAGATAAGACTGAATATACCAAATATACATACTTTTAATTATTTTTATTATTTAAATTTGTGAAGGCATGGTTTATTGGTCAGATGTGATTTATCTTGGTGAATGTTCCATGTGACCTTGAGAAGAATGTGTATTTAGCTGTTGGTGCATGGAATATTGTATAAATTCCATCAAGATAATTGAAAGTGCTGTTGAGGTCAATTACATCACTACTGATTTTCTGCCTATTTAATGTCCGTATGAAGGAGCTGGTATCATTTTCATTTTTTTATAAATATAACCCTGAAATGTATACAAATTAACCAACTAAGATTATGCAGCAAGAAAGTGCTGAAACTTTGACTTTTTTTATGCATGCATTGAAAATTCCCCAAATCAATTTTTAGGCAAAGTTACCTCTCAACATTCAGAAATGCATAATCTTCAATAAAATGGCTAGAAACCATAGTCAAAAACTAAAAGCAATTCCACTTCTGGGTATAGATCTAAAGAAATGAAAAAAGAATATTGAAAAGATAACTGTACCCTAACTGTTTATGGCAATACTGTTCACAATAACCATGATATGGAAACCACCTAAGTGTCCATCAAAGAGCAATTGCATAAAGATGTTCACACACACACACACACACACACACACACACACTGGATTTTTTTTTTTAAGTTTATTTTTAGACAGAGAGAACGAGTGGGGGAGGAGCCGAGAGTGAGGGAGAGAGAGACAGAATCCCAAGCAGACTCCAGAATGTCAATGTAGAGTCCAACAGGGGGCTCAAACTCATGAACCCATAGATGACCTTGATCATCCTTGATCAACCTGAGCCAAGATCAAGAGTCGAACACATAATTGACTGGGACTCCCAGGTGCCCTTGCACTGAAATATTACTAAGGCATAAGAAAGTAGGAAATCTTTCATTTGCGACAACATGGACGGAGTTTGAGGGCATTATGTTATGTAAAGTAAGTCAGATAAATACAAATACTGTATGGTATCAATTATACACAGAAATTTGAAAAGTCAAGCTCATAAAAACAGAAGAGAATCATGCTTACCAGGGGCAGAGTCCTGGAGGAATTTGGAAGATGTTTAAGGATAAAAACTTGCAACTAGTAGATAAATAAGTTCCGAGGATCTAATGCACAGCATGATGATAGACAATAATACTGTATTCTAAACGTCAAGCTTGCCAAGAGACTCGGTGTTAACTGCTCTCACCACAAAAGAGAAACGATAATTACGTGACTCCATGATTAACTAACACCATGGCGGTAAACATTTCACAACGAATAAGTGTATCAAAACAATAAGTTGTATACCTTACACTTACACAGTGGCATATGTAAATTAGATATCAATAAAAAAAACCTGAGAGCCACCCACTTTATTTAGAAATCTAGTTTAGATCTGATATTAAAGCATGACTCTCCTTCACCAGTGTCTTACACACCTGCATTCTTCCGAATCTTGTGGTTCTCTCTGTCCTTACCTCTCTAGTCTTCTGTGCATCTTTCCAATTTCATAATCCTCTGTACTGTCTCCAATTGTGGGGCTGCAGAGGACCTCGTCCTGAACCCTTTCTCTTACTTCTTCGCGTTCCAAAAATAATTTAATCACATTCCAGACTTCAAGCCTCATCTATATGCCAGTGATTCTGAAATATACATTTTCCACTCACACATCGTCCCTGAAATTCATATTATTATTTCATTTCCAAGTTGTAGTGAAAAAAGACCGAACGTTTCATTTATACCATCTACCATATCCACTTATAGCTTCCAGAGGTGTGCTGGGGTCAACTAATACGGACTTGCAAGAGGCAATTTTTAAAATTTTAGGAATGTATCAATCATTGTTAAACCATTAGTTGTTGGAAATGACAGAGTGGGCCATATTTACAACACGAAAATTGAGAAACTAGTATTAATTGGGTATTTTTCAGAGACTGCATGTTGACGAACATTGACCACCAAACCCCAGCATCTAATACTTCTCCCCTACCCAGATTTCCCATCTAAGAAATAATACATCCTCTCTTTTAGCGAAAATGAAAACAAACACACAAACAAAACAGGAATCTTTCCTTCCTCAGCTCTCACATCCATTCTTTTTGTGTATCCTGTCATCTCTAATAACAACACATATTGGAAACTGTCTCCTTCTTTCTATTTCCAGATCATGACACTACAGACAAGAGAGATGTCATTATTCTTCACTTCTTCAATAGCCACAGTCTTCTCTTTCAGTTTCCACTTTGCTCTCCCCTGAAGCTTTAATCCCTTTTCATATTGTAACTGGAATCACATTTTTATCAAATAATAAAGCCATGCAAATTCCTTTCATTTGTCTGCCATGAGCTGGTGATCGCCTAACTCTCCGACTTCTTGTTATACTCTATGTTGGCATTCTTTCTGATTCCTCAACAACCATAAGAATAGCAATGATAGGGGCACCTGGGTGGCTCAGTAGGTTAAGCCTTCAGTTTAGGCTCAGGTCATGATCTCACGGTTTGTAAGATCCCGTGTTGGGTTCTGTGCTGACAGCTCAGAGCCTGGAGCCTGTTTCAGATTCTGTGTCTCCCTCTCTCTCTGCTCCTTCCCCGCTCATGCTCTGTCTCTTTCTCTCTCTCTCAAAAAATAAATTCACATTAAAAAAACTGTAAAAAGGAAATAAACATATCTTAAAGCTTAAAACTTCCTCCCTCCTGAAATAATATAAAACAAATGCATATGTATTTATTAAGTGTAAATATATTTTACATATGATAATTTACTAATTTGAAGTAAAATTAAATATATTGGTAAACATTCTCTTTTCTACTCTAAACATACTCCGTCCTTTTTACTTATTCTGCTTTATCGTGATTTATACAACTGAAACCCTCTTGCTGGACTACCACTGTAGTGCTTAAACTCATTAATTTTTTGTGGACAGCAGAGCATAGTTTTAGAGTTTTTGCCATAGGTGTTTGCAATCCCTACATGAGACAAACCTGGCTATAGACTTAATACATATTATCTCATGGTTTCAATGAGATATACATATACATATATATGGACTACAAAGACATTTATGTAAAAGTAATGCTGAATTTGTGGAAACTTTCATCATGATATTGGTCATTTCATTATTTTTTTGTTTTGCTTTTGATCCCCAAAGTTCAACTATCATACATAATGGGGATGTCCATAAGATTATTTGAAGTGTGCGAAGAATCTCCATGCCTGCGATGATTAAATATTTCAACTTTAGATTATGATAGAATTTAGAGGACAAATGAAATCTGCTTTTGCGATTCGGTAATAGAACTTTCATCACTATCCTGGCTTTGAAAGACGAGGCCACCTTGACTCTGGCAATCACCGTAGTATATCTCTTTTTTGTTCAGTAGCAGAATTTTGTTAAGGATACTGAGCCCAGAGTGATAATTGCTTAAAACACGTGGGCTTATTAGCAATAACCATCATATCACAAAAATAGCTACTTTTAACAAATGCAAACTAAATCAGACAGTAAGTATCTATTGTTTAGGAAACTGACCTAAGCTGCAGAACAGAAAATTAAAAAAAAAAAAAAAAAGATTAAAATGGAATCACAACTTCTATCGGTTTTGTTTGAAACCACGGCATAATTAAATTAGTTTTTTTCCCCAAGACATGATTGGATATTTATGATAGATCTTTTAAACTAATCATTTCAGGTGTTTTGATGACATTTGGAAACATTTTTGTGTGTAACTCCTGTTTTTCATTGATGCGCATTTGAGATGTAGTAGGATGTTATTTTTGCTTAGCCAGTTCATCTGGTTCTCCGATTGCTTTTCATATCTTGTTCCCTGTAGCTTTTCATTTTTCTCCGACTGAACCTGAGAATGTCTCAGCATGAGAGACTAATGCTTATTTGCAGCTTCAGCTATTTTCTCTGGTAAATGTGGTTTTCATTTTGTTTGGTTCTTGGTTCCTCTGGCCCTGAAATTTTGGACTAAGAAATAATGAATGGCAAAATATTAACTTGCACCATAGTTTATAGGGTATACTATTGTACCTTAATTTATTTAATAATATTTAAATATTTTAATAGTAGATTTGATTAACAACCTGTATAATCACTTTAATGATCAGAGTGGAGGTATAACTTAGATTGCTTTAATATCATTACGTTTTCTGAAAACTCAATATTCTGTTTAGATCATTTGCTTTGCCATTTTGTGTTATGTATAGTTACCCGGGTATATATGGATTTATTTAACTCAATGCAGAAATCTTTGAGTACACAGTGTAGTTAAATTTTGTTACAACATAGATCATATCGACTGGCACATTAAAGGTCCTTGATTGAAAACACACACACATACACACACACACACACACACACACACACATATCAATGGGACTTAACTATATGTTGCTTGTTAGAAGTTTCCTTCATATATAAAGACACAGAAAGATTAATAAATAAAGGATAGACTAAGATATACTAATACCAATCAGAAGAAAACTACAGTGGCTATAAATATCAGACAAAATAGGTTTACCAACAAGGAATATTACTGTGGATAAACTGTATATTTCCAGATGATAACCAAGTTCATTCATTGAGTACATAACTGACATAAGTATTTATGCACTTAAAAACAGAGCTGCAATTTATATGAAACAAAGAATTACAGAATTTCAAGGAGAAACAGAAATACACACCATAAATCAGAAATTTTAACACTTCTCTCCTTCTCAATAATTAAAAGTGCAGTTAGACAGAAAATCAGTGAGAAAATAGAAGACTTGAGCCATGCTATTAAGCAACTTAACCAAAGTGATATAGATAGAATTCTCTTAACATCACACATGTAAAATGCACATCTTTTCCAAGAGCATGGGGAATATTTATTGAGAGGGATACTATTCTGGCCTATAAATTGAGTCAAAATATATTAAAAATGAGTCATTTCATGAAAAGTAGGATCTCTGACTACAATGGATTTAAATTACATATCAAAAACATCGTGATTATTTAGCGCTAAAAAATAATGAACTATCAAGACATGAAAAATAAGAGGAAAGTTAAATGCATATCACTCAGTGAAAGAAGTCAACCTAAAAACGTTACATCCTGTATGATTACCACCGTATGGCATTCTGGAAAAGGCAAAACTATGAAACAATAAAAAGATCTATAATTGCGAGGTGTTGATGGGGAGGGAGAAATGAATAGGCAGGACACAGGGGATTCATAAGGCAGTGAAAATACTCTGTATGATCATAAGAATGAATGCATGCCATTATATGTTTGTCCAAACCCACAGAATGTGCAACACCAAGGGTGAACAGTAATGTAAATTATGGTTTTTGTGTAAGCATGATACGTCAAATTAGGTTTATCAATTTTAATAGCTGTATCACTCTGATGGGAGATGTTGATAATGGGAGAGGTTATATACATGCATGAGGGCGGGGGGTATATACGATAACTGTACTTTGCCTTTATTTTTGCAGTGAATCTAAAATAGTTCAAAAAAATAAATTCGTAATAAAAAAGAATAAATCCAAAATCGGACTCTGTGTGTGTATGTATAAGCACACATGACATATATGTGTTTCTACTATCTTCTCAATATTTAAAATGTTATTTAAATTTTCACATGAAATGCTTACATATTTTATTTTGTGTAACATTGCTATTTACCTCCATTTCTAAATTTTTCTTACATTTCCTAAAAAATTCCATTTTATTTTCATTACCAAAACCAATGTGAAAAATATAAAATTTGAATATTATTTCTACACGTACAAACATGTAAGTGGAAACAATGATAATGTGGTATCAATCTTATTGAGTAAATTATGGTATTGGATAAAACACAAGACCTGTGAGTATAAAATTTTCAGCTTTGTTTCTATTTTTACTATTTATAAAAGTGTTCCTGTCAATCCATATGGTTTAGTATAGTTGAAATAAATATAGGTATTGGAGCTAGTTTTAAGAGTGAGTATGAGGGGCGCCTGGGCGCCTGGTGGTTGAGCGTCCAACTTCGGCTCAGGTCATATTCTCACAGTTTGTGAGTTCGAGCCCCGCATCAGGCTCTGTGCTGACCGCTTGCTCAGAGCCTGGAGCCTGCTTCAGATTCTGTGTCTCCTTCTCTCTCTGCCCCTCCCCTGCTCATGCTTTGTCTCACTCTGTTTCTCAAAAATAAATCAATGTAAAAAAATTAAAAAAAAAAGAGTGAGTATGGAATCTCAGAAAATATGAAACTCTTTGCAACTGAGGAAGAGCATTTGAGAGAATATAAATGCTGGTCAACATGTGTGATTCAACTTTTTAAATACTTAGTAGACATGAGCACACCTATAATATTTTAGGACATAAGATAAATATTATAAGAAATTTAGTGAAATTCCATATTAGTATCAAATGTAAAAAAAAAAAGCATTTGAACAAAATTAGCTCTACAAAAAGGCTTCTAATAGAAGACAATTTTTCTCTGACTCACAATAAAGAGTAGTTTTGCATAATTTGCTCCACCAAAGGGAAAATACTAGATAGCTTTTTGATGTGACTGAAACTTTGATTCCCTCAGTGGTCTGATGCGTCATATCACATCTTCCCATTCTCAATATAACTGAGTGTTCACACAATGGAAAAAAGCTTAGCAATATTGGGAGTCAGGAAACTAGATTGTCTTTTTTTTCTCTTTGTTCGCTTTTCTTTTTTTTCCTCTCAAAAACTAGAATCCCTCTTCTGACCATGCCACTACAAAGCGTATATGGCCTTGAGTTTAGTAGAAAACAAATAAGCTAGAGGCTCCTGGGTGGCTCAGTCAGTTAAGCGTTGGACTTCGGCTCAGGTCATGATCTCACAGTCCTTGATGATCTCGTAGTCCGAGAGTTCGAGCCCCATATCGGGCTCTGTGCCGACAGCTCAGAACCTGGAGCCTGCTTCAGGTTCTGCGTCCCCCTCTCTCTCCGCTCCTCGCCTACTTGTGCTCTGCCTCTCTCTCTCAAAAATAAATAAGCATTAAAAAATAACCAAAAAAGAAAATGAACAAGTTAAATTTCGCCATCTGTTATACTGCTATATATCTGCTTTTGGATGTAATGGGTAGTTTTTAATCAAACTCCTCCGATGACATAACATAAAACAAACTGGGGAAAAGAATAGAACAGCTCTTTGAATGAATTATAGAGCACTTGATTTAGCCAGGATGAAAAGGCCAAGATCCTTGCAGAAGGCAAATGAATCCAGGCAAGTACATCCACTAATTTTCCATTTGGGACAATTGACAATCCACATGCAGTGAGGGGCCCAGGGTCAGACTTTGGGCAATCTTAGAAAAATGGAAAATTGCCACCAAGAGTTCCTAAGGGCGACTGCACTTCAGTAGCCAAGATCATGGAAAAAGGGAACCACAGTGAAGTAAGCTTGATATCCTGCATCAAACTTTGTCTCCAAGCATCGGCTGTTAACTAAAAGTGTGTGGAACGCAAGGCCAAGAAGGAAGCATCTGCTGAAGGATCAGAAAGCCAGACAGGACTTGGAGCAAACTCACAATGCTGAGAAGAGAACAAAAGGTAAGTCCAGGACCTTAAAAGGAGAAAGTGGCCTGGTTAACAGGCCAAGCTTCCAAATGTGATTACCTACAGCTAAAACTTAATGGTAGGATCCAATTTATAAATACTGTAGCCAGGATCAAATCATCTTAAACATCTATGGGATCTATTTGACCCTGGGCTTACAAATTGCTAAAAGCAAATTTTATGCTTACAGGAAAAAAATAGCATTCTGCTGAATCTCTACAATTTTAATACAATGAAATTTTCATACAACGTGTTAAGCAATTTTCACATTATTCCCACAGCCAGGGAGCTTTAAAACTCATTTTCAAACCCAAGTAAAAGAATCGTGAGATCATGGCCTAAGCTGAAACCAACAGCTGGACATTTAACCGACTCAGCCACCCAGGCTCCCCTAAAAACCTTATCTTTATTTTGCCTTTAACAGGGCCTTTAACTTTATAATGCTTAAAATAGTTATTATTTGATGTAGAGCATGATTTTTTAAAAATTATTTTTAATGTTTATTTTTGAAAGAGAGAGAGAGAGAGAGAGAGAGAGAGGTGGGGGGAGGGTCAGAGAGAGAGCAGGCTCCAGGCTCTGAGCAGTCAGTACAGAGCCAGACGCGGGGCTTGAACTCACAAACCGTGAGATCATGACGTGAGCTGAAGTCCGGTGCTTAGCCCACTGAGCCACCCAGGCACCCCTGAACATGATAATTTTTAAGCAAACATAGTTGAAATAGTAGAGCTAAAGTTTTACAATTTATCATTTAAAGGTTTAAATTATGCAAGGGAAAAGTCAAGAAATCTCCATTTACACTGTGATTTAGTAGTAGAGATTTTATGAGTTGGCAAGCTTTGTACCCTCCATTTGATGGGGGAAAAAGTGCAACTTAACTAGAACATTAAAAGATAGATCAGAAAAGAAAAAAGAAGAAAAGAATGGTGCTTTGGAAAAGTGTTTCATGACTCGAAACATGGTTGATACAGTGCCAGCAGCTGTCCAGTGGAATTATTGCGTGTCACCTTGGTAGTTAAGATGAGTATTTGGACTTCCAAGTACAAAAGTACTTCCTTATCCTCAACTGAACAGTAAAATATAGGAAAAGTATTGAAAAACTGAATGGGTAAAAACACTTTGTCATGATAAATTATATTTTAGCAGTTAGGATCCTATGTCAGAGTTTCAAGACAGACCAATGACTGATTAGAAGCTAATAATACAGACACATGATCTAATACCAAAGATGAACGTTTGCTTGACGAAAGAGATTTCTTCCACTAATGTTGACTTCTTACAAGAGGGTTCCCTCTGCGGTTCACTTCACAATGTTGCCAATTTCACTGGATTTTCAAATATCATTTATAAATACAATTCTGACCTTCATATTTCAGTAGGGTTAATGAGACTAAATCAAAGATAATACCAATTCAAGAATGGCCATAAAACAGGAAATGTCAGGATGCAGAACTTTTATGTGACATATTCTGATTTAAAAAAAAAAGTCTTAAGAGTTTAATAAAGTTTCCAGCTACACTGCAAAGCAGAAAATAAAAGAAAATAAAAAGATTTAAATAAGAATATTAATATTTGCCATTTACTCCCCAGAGCATCTTTACAGTAACTAAAAGAGAGAGAGAGAGAGAGAGAGAGAGAGAGAGAGAGAGACTTATCCCAAATTATTTTAATTATGTATTGGGGCATATTCATATACATGTGTCCTGTCCGGCTGCACACGATCTTTCTTAATGCAAGATCATAGTATTTCTCATTTCTATCACTTAATTAAATGCCACATACTGACTTGAGGTTCATGGCAGATATCTCAAAATGAAGGGTATTGCATCCGTTTTGTCTCTCTCCAACTATGAAAAACGGAAAGAGATTTCATTGAGAAGATATTTATAAGTTGTATGTTGTATTTGTACTAACATAGTGATTTGGGTAGAATGTGCACAGGTAATCAGACCAAACAACATTGGGGGTCTCCTAATTTCCAATGCATGCAATTTTGTCTTTCTCACATTGATACACATATAAGTACTCACCGCCAACTCAGCATCTTAGGGTCAAGCCTAGTACGTAATGCTAATTCACGACTCTTATGCCTTTCCTATCTTTGCTTGGAACTATACATGCAAAATTATATATATATATATATATATATGTATATATATATATATAATGTTTATATTATATATATATTTATAAATATATGTATATATTTATATATGTTATCACCACATTGAAGGAATTTAACCCATGGTCATATTTGTCACATTTCAACTTAGATTCCCAATTCTTACCATGATGCACTGGCTGATTATTTCTCTAGTGTTTCTGGAGAAACCAAATATAAATGGTAAAATAATATATTAATAACAACAGGGGCACCTGAGTGGCTCAGTCGGTTAAGTGGTTCAGTCTGACTTCGGCTTAGGTCACGATCTCACAGTTTGTGAGATCAACAGTTTGTGAGTTCAAGCCCCACATTGGGCTCTGTGCTGACAGCTTGGAGCCTGGAGTCTGCTTCCGATTTTGTGTCTCTTTCTCTCTCTGCCCTTCCCGGACTTGTGCTCTGTCTCTGTCTCTCAAAAATAAATAAATGTAAAAAAAAAAGTAATAATATATTTATAATGGCATAATCCCAATAAATTGGATTAATAAAAAGTCTTCAATTAATTAAAAAGATAAATGAAAAAAGTAATAATACAGTTCTAATAAATGGGGAAAACAGTGGTTGTAAACTTAAATATATCAGTGATTATATTAAATGACAAGGGATTAATCATTCCATTGAAAAGACAAGACTTTTCAGGCTAGATTTTAAAAATTATAAAGTCAAACTAAGTACACTCATTGTGGAGGACTTCATTCAATAACTGATAGGATAAACAGAAAAACATCAGAAAAAAATACATATCTAAACCAATCTTGACCTAATTTATACACACACACGCACACACACACGTGTGTGTGTGTGTGTGTGTGTGTGTGTGCGTGTGTGTGTAGACATAAATGAAAGAGAAAATAAATAAAGGCAACAGAAAAAAAATTAAAAGTCACACATTTAGTTATTTTAAAATATTAGTACATCTGATGAACCCCAGTATGACTAAAATGAAAAGGAAACACAAAATAGCAATATAAGACATAAAATGAGAGGGCCACAACAGATCTTACTGATATTGAAAAGATAATAAAATAATATTACCTACAACTTTATGCCAATAATTGAAAATTTAGATGATGTGGATAAACTTCAAACAAAAACTTACCAAAACTTCGTAAGAAGAAATTAAAAAAAATTTTTTTTCACTGGCTGGCCTAAAAAATATCTCTGAAAATACCTGTTTTCTAGCATTTGACTCTTATCCAAGAAATGGCAATGGATTTTATGATGTACTGTTGAAAGTCTAAAACCCTTGTTCCCCATGTTGGGGTAGGTCATCAAGAAGGCATGACCTCAGGTTTGACCCTTGAGCTGGACCTGGGCGATTGGAGGCTCCTCACAGCCTCCCCTGTACTTGAGATGTGCCCTCCACTTGCCTTCCCCATGCTAGGACTCTCTCTCTTGAGAGAGTAAAGTATTGTTTCTCAACATATGGGCTGAATGTCTGATGGAACTGTGAAGGCCTCTCAATAAACTACTAGGACTTGGTGGGTGGGTTAGGAGATCTACTCATCTTGCAGCAGCAGAAGACAAGCTTCTTATGTAAGTTCCTTGCTTGTTGAACCTGCTGGCCAAGCGGTTTGGAGTGGCTGCCTGTCTCCTCCATCTCTCCTTGCCCTCCTTGCTGGAACTGGCTTCAGATTTCATGGTGGGGGCCTGGGGGGAGCTTCTGATGTTGCAACCTACATAGTCTCTTCACTTTTGGTTTGCAATGGCCTAACCAGTTGGACAAGGCTGACTTGATTATAAAAAGGGCTGCTGTTATATTCACTCCAAATTCCTCCTTCCACTCCCCACAAATCCTTGACCTTTAATGATGTCTCATGATATTGCCCTAAAATGCAGTCCTTCTGATCTCCTCTGTTTGATTCTTATAAATTCTTAAAATTCCTGATTAACTCCATCTACACAATAACATGTTCTCTAACCCCTCTGATACATTTGGATCCTGCTATTGTCAGAGCTAAAAAGCCAATTATTTTTATTTTGAACTTCCATATGTTCTTCCATATTGTGCATTTGCATACTAATAGTTTATGGACACAGCTTCATTGAAAGCTTCGAAAGGCCAAGATCATGACTCTGCTTTTTATTATCTCCCAAGATGCCTATCTTGGTTTGGCATGGTACATAATTGACTGGTTGATTTTTACATGGTTCTCTAATAATAAACACCTTTCTTTTTTATGGGGCTGGGGCTAGGATGAGGTGAATAAGTTGCTTGCTTTAGGCACAGAATTAAGGTGCACACCAAAAAGCCCTCTTTAATCAAGGTAATTAATAATGCAATAAATTTGAAAATCAATTAATATGAAACTTCATGAGGAACAAAATAGGAAATTGTAAATATAAGATCACTATTATTGATTTTGCTTTATGTCTCAAGCCCCAGTATTCCTTAGCACAGCAATGCTTACATACAAGCAAAGAAAAAAATATATAGATATGGGGTCTTTTCACTATTTTTTTAGTCTATTGATGGCTGTAAGTAAGCTCAAAACTGAAATGGCGGAATGACACCAGTAATCCTGTGAAACATTGGCAAACTTAATGTTTAAATATTTCAAACTGTAAGGAAAAGAGGTGTAGTGGCCTAGTGGTCAGAACTCAGATACTGAAGTACAGATATAGACTTACTTCCAAATTGTGGCCTTTTATTATTATTATTATTATTATTATTATTATTACTAATTGGAAACTCTTGAGAAAATATCTAACATTTAAGAAATAATTTCCTGATTTATGAAAAAAATATTAATATGTTTGTAGAGCTTAGGACAGTTAAGGAAAAGAAGCAATACATATAAGATGATGGCTGGAGGCATTGTAATCATCTCTAAATTACAGATATTAAGGTTACCACAAACCATTTGTAAAATATGTTAAAAAGAACTCTTTTCTGATCTGCAATGAATCTAAAAATACAGATGACTCCTGAGGAAAGGAAAAAGAATTGATTGTGCTTTTTGGAACATATGAAGAGCTCAAGGTAAATAGGGCAGCTGGAATGAATGGAGAAACTTAGGGTTCCCTAAATGGGCCAGGAGCATAAGGAAATCATTTTTGCCCTTTCCAAACAAAACCCTTCAAGCCGAAAGACTCATCCCCCAAAAGAACAAGCTATAGTTAGAATAAAACAGGTAGGTGGAGCAGGAAGGACACTGCTGTCCATGGGTGTTGTGCAGCAAGCCTGGTGTGAGGAAATAAAATTTCACTCTCTGTAGACTTGGAAAAAAAGGACACACCCTTTTAGAATCCTGGAAGAATGGGGTGGTCCCTTGAGAAATAAACTGTATTTACAGTCTTTCTCAACAAGGGATCAATAAGCCCTTATGATAGGCCAAAAGCAAAACAAACAAATAGTGAATTAATCGATAAAATATTTTAAATTATAAAATGCTGATAAAACACAGTTTCTGTATCCAGGGACTCACCGTCCAACAAAGGAACGCTAATGATTATAATTCAATGAACACTGGAAAACAACTAAAATTATTATTAAAAAGAAGAATCTAATAAAATAGAGAGCTCCTTTTTCTTTATTCTGATAAGCAGAGTTCAGAGCAATGTACTAACCCCATTAGTGACCTTGAGCAGGGAAGATGTTATACAGTCACAAGTTCAAGGGTGAAAGTAAGACAAATTCCCACAAAACTTTTGCCTTAAAATCAAGTAATTACACACCTGATACCAAATAAATAAATAAATAAATAGCTTGAACATATCCTGGATCTAAAGAAGACAAGTCCCACAAATGAATACAAATGAAAATAAACCAATGTAGTGCTACATCAGTTTCATAGTATTGACACAGGAAGAAACAATTTACAGGAAGTAATTTAAGGAAAAGGTGTTGACTGTACTTTAAGATTATACTTTTGTTGGATGCATTTGAATGAAAAAAAGTACAAGGAAATTGTAAATTTCACAGTATAGTGTTATTTTTAGTAGTCAATTCATATTTTGTTTTGAAACTACTGTTCTATGCTTCAAGATAAAACAAGTAATTAATTATGGAATTCATGGATGTAAGATATACACATATGTAAGCTTTTAATACATAGATGTATGTTTAAAATACATATTATGTGTAATACATAAATGTATACAAACATAAACATATGTAACTGGACATTTGGGGTCTTTAAAATGGATTAAAACAAAGTAAGATGTGAAAATGCAAAATTCCTACAAGAAAATATAAAGACAAAGTCCTTGACGTTAGCTCTGGCAATGATTTTTTGGATAAGAAACCAAAAGCCAGCGAAAAAAAACAAAAAATAAACAAGTGGGACTACATCAAACTAAAAAGGTTCTACACCAAAGAAAGCCACCAACAGAAAAAAAAAAAAGAAGGAACCTATGGATTGGGAGAAAATATTCGCAAACTATATATCAAATAAGTGGTTAATATTAAAAATATGTAAGGAACTCATACGTCTCCATAACAAGAAACCCCACAAATACCCGATTAAAAAGCATCCATTCCATACCACAGATATTTTTGACAAATTTCTTAAAGGCATCATCTGTACTCTTGGAGGCTTTTTGTAATCTCTCAACTGGAAAGGTAAAGGAAATGTGTCAGTTTTGTGACGCCGATCATTGGGACACTCATTTTTCACCTAATTTTAGAAGTTGCGTTTTCTTTTCTCATCTACTCATTTGTGACTAGGCATTGGAATACCGTGCAAGACAGAACCACAAACGTGTAAATCTTAAGGTTTTTTTGAAGCAGCAATGGAGACTATTCTGCAAGCACCATATGCACTAAAGTAGTAATGGCCTCGATACGTTCTGAGCTCTCCATCAAGCAAACACATTTAGGAAGGACTGGAGCCAGCGGGCGGGCTCATTCTGTATGAGATGTCTGAATTATGTTGACAATCTAATAATGCAGCTGAGGAGCTAAAGGCTTCTGCAGGCCTTCAGGAGTTAGGAATGTTTTTACAGCGTTAATGGCATCATGGAGATAAATGAGACTAATATAGTTTGAAACTGATCATCTCTCTTGTTTTAAAGAAAGATTTAAAATGTATAAATATTATATATTTATATGCATATGGCTCATCATTCACATTATATGTCTTAGCACACTGAGCGTCGCATATAAAGTAGAAGAAACCAATAGTGGTAAGAAGTCTTTGTGAAATTCAACTGAACGTTTTCTTAAAAAGGCTAATTAAAGGGTAATATATAAGATTGATTTCAAATTCTAATATGATTTTTAAGAGAGAAAAGAATGTACACTCCTTTTCTTTCTCCCAAACAATGGCTGTATCCTCATAAAAATCCAAAAATATAATATATGAAAAACTAATGAATCGTGGGTGAACATGTCAACCGAAATGAGATATACAGCTGTGTGCTTTATAACTACATGGGATGGTAATTTAAATACAGTCAAAATACTGCTCGTTACAGCACTTCAGACAAATGGTTGATGAGTTTATTTCATTCGATTTTAAACAGTAAACTAAAGGAGACTGGTATCACGGAAGTTAAAGATTATTTATTATCGAGTGTTTTGTATTCTATAGAATTTTCTTAACATTAAAATACTTTTAATAGCTATTAAAAATTCAGTCAAAAGGTAACATAATAGGCATTTCTGGTCGCTCAATCCATTTTTAACTAATTGCTCTTATGTTCATTTGCAGAAATATAGACATTTTCTCTGAATAATGTAACAATCCATTGCCTGCAAGTGAAAGAATATAAGAAAACAAATACAGAAAAACATCGTCATGGTATGAGTAAAAGTGACATTTTTGTCTTTCAGTTGATAATGAAGAAAGGGTTAATGTGACCATTCATTTTCAGGTTCTCATGTTCTTTGTTTCAGAGGCAGGGAGAAAAAAAAAAAAAGAAACTAGGTACATCCAAGGGCAAATTAAAAAGCGAAAGGAAATAGCCCCCATGGACAGAACCAAAGTGATGCACGCTGATAAAAGCAACCTGCGGTGAAACAAGAGACACGTGACAACTTCCGCACTGAAAAACTGCACTGCTTACAGTCAGAAAGCTGCTTGTAGCAACTAGAATTCCTTGGCTGCTCTGTGAAAACTTGCCCAAGCAGAAAGAACATTTTAAGTTATTCTGGGACAAGGAGAAGGCCCCTTATAGGTATCACGTTCAGCAAGCATTGCCTTCCTGGTCACACATCTATCCGTGTAAACATCTGTCCCTTCCGTCGATCAAGCCTCAATCATCTCATGGAAACACATTAAACCAAAACTAATGATTTTGTTAAAAAATTAAGTCACTTCCTTTGCTTCTGATTTACATATTCTTGGCCTCGTTTGCCTGGCAGAGGACTTCGAGTTTCTATGTTAGTTTTTGATCTACTGACCATGCGGCTACCCCTGGGGTTTCCCCATCCTCCTGTGGACGATAACGTTCTTGCATGGTTTCTGTCTTTGCCTGAACTTTTGTCTTCGGTGTCCTCTGCTGTTTCAGCTGACAATATCTTACCTGGAAGTTTTCCAGCACTTGTCACTAGCCTGTCTCCAGCTAGTTAAAATACCACTCTAGCAGCTACCCAGGTCAGAACAGAGGGGATTTGAACATTTTCTTTCCGGTAGAATGAAAGTAAATTGAAATACAATATAAGGACACAGACGAAAGAAAACCACAAATGCAGATTCACTAAAAGAAACTAAAATGGATCCACCAAGCCGTAAAATGTACTTATTTCTTTAAACTGGAAATACATGTCTTCATTATGTCATACACTTTTTATTCTTGATATTTCCTAAACCCTGGTCAATCGACATTAATTTGATCATAAAGGAACTTTACCTTTTATATGGAATATGAAAGCGGCATGAGGAGTAATTGCCAATTCAAATAAAGCTGAACATTTTTTTGGAAAGTGTACGTGAAGACTGACAATAAATATTGCAGCGATGTTTGGCAGCTATCCAATAACCATAAATGAAATGTTTGGCTTTAACATGCAACAATAGAAGATCAAATCCAATGAACGACATATTTGGATCTTCTGAATTTTGGAGCCATGGTCTTGTTTTTGAGTCGTATTAAACCTTAAATCTATATTTACAGGTTTTCCACCATTGAAAAACATTCTTAGGTCTTGATATTTTTCTCCTCAACGTTACCCATTTCCTATGAACCTCGATTCCTGGCATCGCAGTTAACATGCCTTTGCAAAAGGAGCAGATTTTTATGGTGGTAACTTAAGACCATCTAAAAAGCCATTTCTCTTTAATGTTTCCTGTGAAAATTTTAAATCAGCATTTTGAATTTTATGTCGTTACAAAGAAAAACTGGGCACAGTGTATGAGCCATATAATAATCAACGTATAGTTAGCTATTGAACAATGTGACACAATTGAATAAATATCATATTAATATTTAAATATACACTCTGTCTAGAAGAGCATTTTGGCTATTCTTGTTTTTGCTTGGTAGGAAATGTAACTTGTCACAGACATTTATCTCAGAATAATGAGACCCACACTTTTCATCTCTACATTATCACGTTTGTGTGTGTACTGAAAACTAGTCTTAAACAAAATTGGTTAAAAAAATATTTTTTAATTAATTTATTTTGAGACAGAGAACGCATGAGAGGGAGAGGGTCAGAGAGAGAGGGAAAGAGAGAATTCCAAGGAGACTCCATGCAGACAGCAAGGACTGCAGGTCTCAAACTCGTGAACCGTGAGATTATGACCTGAGCTGAAATCAAGAGTCAGATGCTTAACCCTCTGAGCCACCCAGATACCCCAGGAAAAATAAATGAAAGTAACAAAGGAAGCAAACTTTCCATTTTCCTCTCGTTCCCAGGATCCAAATGGCTTTCAGTTGTACATGGGTGTTTTACTGTGGTGCCTCTCCCAAAGCTGGCAGGTTTTTCTCCTCCCTTGTGAATATAAATTGAAGCTTTTTAGTGTTGCAGCCACAGATAAAAGTGTAGTTGTCTCAAAAACACTTTTAAAAGGAAAATATATAGCAATATAAGTCTGCCTCAAGAAATAAAAGTCCAAATACAATCTAACTTTAAACCTAAAGGAACTAGAAAGAGAAGAACAAAGAACAAGCTGTGTAGAAGAGGGGAAATAATAAAGAATCCGAAGAAAAAGAAATGGCATACAGAGAAAAAAAAATCAATGAAATCAAGAGTTGGTTCTTTGAACAATAAATAAAATTGATAAACCCGAAGCAGACTCATCAAGAAAAAAGAGCAAGGACCTAAGTAAATAAAATCAGAGATAAAAAAAAGGAGATGTAACAATGCCACCATAGAAGTAAAAAGAGTTATAAGACAATACTATGAAAAATTATACGCCAACAAATTGGGCAACCTAAAAAAAGGATAAATTCCTAGAAACCTACAACCTTCCAAAACTGAATCAGGAAGAAGTAGAAAATCTGAACAGATTAATTACTAGTAATGGAATTGAACTGGTAATCAAAACAGCTACCAGAAATTAAAAGTCCAGGATCAGATGTATTCGCAGGTAAATTCTATCACACTTTCAAAAGAGTTAGTATTGGGACTCCTGGGTGGCTCAGTAGGTTAAGTGTCCGACTCTGGATTTCAGCTCAGGTCATGATCTCAGGGTTCTTGATTTCAAGCCCTACATCGGGCTCTCTGTTGTTGGCACAAAGCCTGCTTTGGGTCCTCTGTCTCCCTTTTTCTCTTCCCCTTCTCCACTTGCTCTCTCTCTCTCTCTCTCTCTCTCAAAAATAATAAATAAACATTAGATGAAAAGAAGAGTTCATACCTATTCTTCTCAAACTATGTCAAAAAATAGAAAGCTTCCAAACACATTCTACAAGGCCAGATTGACACTACACCAAAACCAGACATAGATGATACAAAAAAAGAAAACTAGAGGCCAATATCCTTGATGAACATTTATTCAAAAATCCTAAGCAAAATATTAGCAAACGATATTCAACAATAAATTAAAAGGATCATTGACCACAATCAGGTTGGATTTATTCCAGAGATGCTAGAATGGTTCGATATTCACTAGTCAATCAATGCGATGTACCATGTTTACAAAACAAAAGATAAAGAAATCATATGATCATCTCAATTGATGCAGAAGAAGCATTAAAAAAATAAACATTCATTCATAATAAAACCTCTTAACAAGGTGGGCTTAGAGGGAACGTACCTCAACATAAAGAAGCCATATATGATAAACCCACAGGCCAACATCATATTCAGTGATGAAAAACTGACAGCTTTTCCTCTAAGTTCAGGAAAAAAAACCCCAGATGCCCACTCTCACCACTTTTATTCAATATAGTACTGGGAGTTCTAGAAACAGTAATTAGACAAGAAAAGAACCAAGAGACATCTATATTGGTAAAAAAGAAAAAAAAAGAAGGTAAACTTTCACTATTTGCAGATGACATGATACTATACTGTGAAGAAAAATTATATATTATGTATTATATGTATCTTATATATCATACATGAAATATATATCATATATATGTATCCACATCTATATAAATCCATATTTAATAAATATATATTTCTACATCTGCATATATTTTATTGTGAAGAAAATAAAACCTGGGTTAATTTCTAACTCATTTCAACTGCAAAACAATGTAAGAAGGTGATCAAGAGAAAGATGTCTACCTTTCTGTTTTCATCTCTGAATATAATGATTAAAACTACTAAAGTTTATTAAACTGTATACTTTAATATTATCAATAATGTTTTATAGTGATGTGGAATATTATATAATTAAGCTTTATGTATTTATTAATTTTTAATGTTTATTTATTTTTGAGGAAGAGAGAGAGAAAGAGAGAAGCGGGGGGGAGAGGGAGAAAGACACAGAATCCGAGGCAGGCTCTAAGCTCCAAGCCGTCAGCACAGAGCCAGACGAGAGGCTCGAACTCACGAATGGCGAGATCATGGCCTGAGCCAAAGTCGGATGCTTAACTGACTGAGTCACACAGGTGCCCCATCCCTATACTTAAATTTAGTTGTGTTCATGGATATATGAGTACATTTTTGGTTTGAAGTCTAACTTAATAGGTTAACAATAATGACTAGCTGTATTATAATTGAAACACTGTCCTGTGCATCAATAAAACTATTTAGCTTTTACCCAGACTACTATCCACAAACTGCTAAAGATTTAGGAGTGGGTAAAAAAGAGAAAATTTGAAAATTATCTCCTTGTGTGTGTGTGTGTGTGTGTGTGTGTGTGTGTGTACCATGGTACTTTGGATACTACCTGAATATTCCACAATGAACTTCATAGAAAGTAAAACATTTAGCTACAGAGTAGGGTGAGACTTTTTATAATCATTTCTAGAAAGAAATATTTGTGTATAACTTTTATGAAGATAGTAATGTTCTACTAGCCATGTAAAGACACATGGTCATCCTTGATTTAAGGATAAAAAACTAGATCTTATTTGATGGAAGGGGAAGGATTTAGAGTTAATTTTGTAATCTGCCCTAGTCTTCACCCTATTTATAATATTCCTATTGTTATCTAGTGCAAAATACGATCACTTCCATCCAAAGGATCCCCAAATTATCATCTAATTATGACATCAAAATCCCAGACCATACTTTGCATTACCCTTATCATCTCTCTTGGGTCCAAAGGGAAACAAAACTTCGGTGCACCTTCTCACGTGTGGTACTTCTTAATATAGAGACCTCTGAACTGAGGAAAGAATGATCTTTTTACATTTCTGAGTATCATGATGAGCCGAATTGTGGATAACCGCACTAAATCCCCATACTCTGAACGTGAAGAATGAGAGGCCCATAGCAGTCACTTGTCCATAACAATCTGAAATCCTGCAGGGTGCCTGGGCAGTCCACCCAAGGAGTAGTGAGTGCTTCACCTTGTTCTCATCTGTAGGGAGAGGGTTCTAGTGGACTCTCTCTTTTGGCTCGACCATACGGGATCCTTCCTCTGCCTCCTGAGATGTCCCATTTTTTTTTTATTCCTGAAAAATTGCCAACGTTTATAGCTCAATAGATTTCTCCACAAACTTCCTGCCAGTAGAAGTTTGGCAACCCCGAGGGCATTATGGAACTTGAACAATTTCAATTCCTTTTCAGTGAAAGGCACCACATTGCTCTTAAAACATTTTGTGACACTATTATTTTTAAATTTATACTATATTTATTAGGGAAGAAGAGGAAAAAAACCTACAGTTCTTTCTGAGATGGTTCTTTCTCTATTTTGTGTTCAGCTTTATGTAAGTCCTGTTATTCTAGCTGCACAGGTATATTAGGATTCATATTAAACCTTTTAAAGGCATTAATGCTGATATTTATAACCGTGTCTTTGATATTAACTAGGTGTTAGGTATCGTTTTATTTTCAGAATCTTGATACTGGCTTGGAGACTAGGGGTAAGAGCTTGTTTTCCATCTCAATAATTTATGGCTCGTTTTTAACCTTTTAAAATTATCCTTGCGGTTTTAACAATTTCTTCCGTGGCTCGTTTTTCTCCTAAAGTTCTTTATCATATGCATCTGGGAACATTCAACAGATACTTTCAATATTCTCTTCAGGGATCTCCTTGGAAAGATCCATGTTTATTAGGCTAAGTTGCTGCAGATTACAGTTCTGCCAATTGTTCAACAACTATATAAATAAATTGTCATTTTTTTTTACCACCCTTCAGTAATAATTTCTGCGTCATTTATCCAGATTTTTCCAACTGTGTGTTTGGCAAGTTTTCATTTTTGATTATCATCCGATTCCAAATCGCATGCCATATGTTTTAGGATTTGTAAAGGCAGTATTCGTTTCTAGAGAACAACTTTTGAACCAGTAGTTTTTGTTACGATTGTTCACTTTTTGTAAGCCGTCCTCCACCTTAAAACTTATACAACAATGTTATATCAATATTTATTTAGGTAAAGCAGTCTGTGGTCATTTTGGTTTGGTTAGCTTTGCTGCTGTCTGCTGGGCTTTCTCATCCCTCCAAGATGAGTGAGTGAGTTCGTTGGAAGCTGCTGTCTGGTGTCAGGCAGACTGGTTGGTGTAACTGGGACCACTTGTTATTTATTCTACATGATCTCAGGGTCTAGAAGCCTAATCTGGCCTTGTTAACATGTTTGTCTTACTGTCCAGCAGCTGAGTAAGCTCGTTTGCAAGCACTTTTCAAGCCTTAGTGCTCCTCACAGTTGGTAATGAATGTTCCACAGGCCACTGAAGGTCATTGCATAGAAGTCATTGCACAGCCAACGTAGATCCATGGGGTGGAGATACAGCCTACACATTTTGATGGGAGGGGAAGTATTTGTGATCATGTTCGACTCTACCAACACATGTTTCTGCTTGCTCTCTTGTTCATCGGGAGGAGAAAAATTCTCTCAGGTAGTAGCTGGTCTACCAGGCTCAGCCTCAAGAGGGATTGTGTGTTTCTATCTGTCTTCCTGCACTTCTTTTAATCCCACACAAAATAGCTTTCTCCGTGGAGTCCCTGTCCCCTTAGCGTGGACTCCAGAATGGAAACATGTGGAGAATAGATCTTAGCTGACATGTAGTGGGAATCATCCCAGCTAGTTCTGCAACTTGAAGAAGCAGATCACGTAGCCTTGCCTGCCCTCTGTCAATCTACCAAAACCAGACACACGTGTTTGAGAGAAAGTAAATAATTGTCAGGCTATACCATTGAGTTTGGAGTCTTCTAATGAATCAATAAATGACTATACATGCACTATCACCCAAATTGACTAAAGACTTGGCTTGGGTTCGCTGGGTTTATTTCCTCAGAGGGACCAAGAGTGTTCATAATGTTTACTTAATTATTTATCTGTGTGAACTAATACATTTTCTTTTTCATACCTCAGTGATAAGAACTGTATGTCATGTTAGGAACAAATGGAATCAATGTGTTTTCACTGCTATAACTCTTCGTGGTGAGTGAAGAAACTGTGGCCAAATTATTCTTTTTCTTTTTTGGATGAGCAGGATATCTCCAAAGAATTCAACAAATATCAGCTTAATATTTGTACAATCGGATACCTGCTAATGAAAGCAAGATTACACCTAAATAGCAAATAGGACGGTGGGGGGCCAATATTAAAAAGCTTTCAGTTTTTACTCAATTCGTGCATGATGACTTTGTTAAAAAGTTGCTTCAGTCTTTTCTTCGTTTGGGTTTTTTTTTAACAAGGATTTATACCAACTTTTGGAATCAGGACTTTTTCATAAAACAGAATTTTGCTGAAGTTAATTTAATGAATACTATGGACTGAACAGCGCTGACTTCAAAAATCGCCTTCAGTACAATTCCTACGCGCGCACACACACACACACACACGCACACGCACACGCACCATGCACTCACACACCAAGATACTTCTCACTAGGGTGATGTTTAACCCTCACAAATTAGTAAAGGCAGAAGCCCAAACCTGGGTTCTTATATTAGCTTTACAATTCACTGATTTAAGTCTACAGTACATGATTTCTCAATTATAGTTTGCTATATCAAGACACACAAGGCTGACTACTTCCTTGATTCAGTTGTTATATTACTCAGTGCTCTCCACCTTTATGTCTACTTTTCTCAATGGTCATTAAAATATAGGGAATAAATCATTCGAAATAATTATCTCCCTGTTTGCTCCTGCAAGGACTGGGACCATGCGAAGCCACTGGAGTGCAATTTTTTCTAGTTGAAATGAATTCTACCGACGAATTCTACAATATGTTTGTTACACAAACTATATTAGACAATATTTTGTGATGTGGCGAGAAAGAATTTATAAAGTTGATGGCCTTAGGAGCAGAAATGGTTCTTTGGGGGGGTTAAATATTGTTTGAAGAATTCTCCACTTTCTCAGAATCTGCCCCTTCGGCTGTAATTCCCTGAGAAGCTTAAGGGTTATCTGGCTACAGGAGCCAAATGGATGGTACCTTGTAAATATTTCACAGTGATATCATGGTTATGAGAACAGCGAAAAAAAAAATCCTAGATCCTTGAAAACATGGTAGATCCTAGGTTCAATCATTTGCTTTGATAAGAAATCCAGAGATCGATAGGGCATTTGGGTGCATTTTATTTTCACTGGGTGTTTTATTTCAATTTCTTATTTTATTCGGAAGGTCTTACTCAAGTATTTGTTTGTGAAATGGTGGAATCAAACTTCAAAAAGGTAGGAGGGAAGGCTAGAAGGGCAAGTCTCTGAAGTTTTCCTGACTCGGCCCGTCCATGAAGCATCTTGTTATCCTTTGTGTTGTGTAACAGCGGGTACCAGTTGCCTTTGATTAAGTAATTGGGTTCAGGAAACTCTCAGGCATGAACATATAATTATTGTTTCTGCTTCTTTTTGTTCCTCTGACCCGCCAAAAGACATCTGGCTCAACTGTACTATTAGGAATGAAGAGAAGAAAATGGAACTAATAATTCAAATTGTAGTTTTTAAATTTCTCACAAATCCTCTTTTCAACAAAGAAGAAACACAGGAATCTCTTCTTGACAGCCCTGAAGGCACACAACTGGGCACCTAAAATAAAACGTGTAACAATTCAAAAGGACAATTTTAATTTTCAGAGTAACACAGTTACACACTTTCATCAGAAATAAAATGGCACCTTAGTTGTGATCAGCACTGAACAGAGAGAAATATCCAAAAAGGAAATGAAATACCGAGGAACACTCTTAGGGTGGTAGATGTTTTTCTTTATTTTACTTCAAATTTGTGAAAGCTGCCATGTCAGCAGTTTCAAATTAAAAAAAAAAATAAAAAAGCACATTTTCAGGTTTCTTGAGTTGCATATTCTGTATTTATGCCCGTTTTGAAACACAAGTGAGGAGGCAGATTATATTTTCTGATGCTGTCAAACATTCCATTTTTATCATGAAAATGACACATTTTAATGTGGTAACTAACAGTTAATATCAGCAGATGGAAAGTCATGTTTATCTTTCAGCTGGTTGCCAGGATGAATTGCAATGTCAGATTTTGTACCTAGGAATTCAGATACTTAGTATCATTTCCACAGTTTAAAAATGTGCATCAATATGTTTACATGAATGACTTTAATGTGGAAGGTCACACATGTAGCTTATTGCTTGCTACTGACATGAGTCGAATTATCTGTTTTGAAGTTTTTCAAGCATTGCGATGCCTTCCCAAACTTTATTCCACACCCATTATGTAACATGCCCATTTAAAAAATACTGTGTCCTTGGGCTTTTAGAGGCTGGTTTAGGATATTAGCATACAAGCAATAAGATAATGAAGGAATGAGAAACAGTATTTTGATATCCTATCCTCTATAGTTCATATTTTCAATCGTACCTCAAGTAGAATATAATGGTCACTTCTGGAATACTGTCGAAGTTTAAGGAGCAAATTGCAAATGATATAATTAGAAGATAACATTTTAGAGCAAGAATATCATTACTATAAATTGTTAGTGAAAACTTAGTTTTAAATATAATTTTGTAAAAAAAAATACACACATACAAACACATAAGACTCTATTCCTACCTTTGAATGGAACTATTTATCATGGCGAGAAACTGTTAGAGAATTCAGGAGGCTTTCTGCCATTGAGGTAAGATGAATGATGAATCCAATGCAAGGCAGGGTTTCTTAATAATTTATTGGGTCATGAGTTATGGTTTTGTTCAATTGAAAATTATAAGATAGGTTTGCTTCAGGCAAAGAGCATAATGTATGCAAAAGGAAAATAGATTAAGCAAACATTCCATGAGTTTAATCATTTCAAACATTATACTGGCTAAAGGCCCTGATGCATTTGTCATTAATTCAGGGGACAATTTCACCTCCACGTAACATGATCACAAGATGGGGGTTGTCACTAGAGCTCTTTTAATGGGATGCTCATAATGAATAGTCGGCGGAAGTCATTACTCACATTCAATGTTTTTCCTTGTAAACGAGGATAAGAAAGACTGCAGAAACCAAAGCTTCTGATTATTTTTTTCTCTTGTGGAACGATAATATTTTTTCTGTTTCTCATCACTTATTTATCCATTGACTTTGACATTCATTCAACATACATTTATTGAGCACCAACTTTGCACCAGAGACCCTGTTCCAGGTTCATTATAAAAGCCATTTCCAAATAGTTCTTGCTGGCCAGCACTTTTGAGGTGAAAACAATTGCATGGGTTTTCTTAGACTGAGGAATTCATAAAGTTGCCCAGATTTTACCAAAATAATGAAGTCAATGGGTAGGTAAAATTACCACCTCAACCTTTATTTAATCAATTCCCTTTCACGTTTATTGAGAAGTTAGCATATGCATGTTCTTATGTACATAAAACAGTGCTCTATTCTACAGGTTGGTCTAAATAATATTTACTTAAAGGTTGCAAATCAGTGTTAAATCAACCCCAATTCAATTTGTATTTGATTTCAGGATCTTTGGTTTTGTCTTGGGAGGTTTTTCATGATGCTGCAAGTTGTTGTTCTTTACCTGGTAACTCCTCATAAAATGTATTGGTTCTGGCAGAAAAAACCCCAAACCCAACAATAATAAAATTATAGTAGTCACATTAGTTTTATGTTCCTCCCAGATAAATCTCCAACCGAGGTCTCGATATTCTGGGGTATAAGGATCTCAAAGGAGTAATAGCATGGCCATATATTTTGATCGTAATGTTTCTCTGGCAGTGAGTTGTCCAAGAAATGTGTCTCTTGAGGGCTGCAGTTCAACCTCCTACAGGCTTAGGAAGAAACACAAAAAACATTTTGGCTACCTATCTCTGGGCTTAAGGATGATGTAGTGAGTGACTGTCCCATAGTGATCAGGTACAGGTACCTCTTGTCTGAATGGAATCTGAATTCATTTATTGCCCCAGTCAGACATATCTGTTCATTTCTACAGAACACTGCAGAGGAAATCTATAAGACTTCTTATCTATTAAATACATATTTTTTATAAAAAAATCTAACTTAATTATTTCAAATATTTTTAAAGATCATCTAATCCTTTTTCTTTTAAGTACTTATCACATATTTTGTGGAAGAAACTCTATGAGTTGCTGATAGATCATAACTGAGAACAGTACTCAATAATTTCTACCCTAATAGAAAGACATTGTATTCTGACAAAATAAAAGGTAAACATATAAATGAAAATAAATTATATTCTATATTGAAATATGCTATTGGTAAGCAGAAAACAATGAAAAGGGATAGTGAGTCTTGAGTAGAACAGTTGCACTTTCAGATTTTTTTTTTTTACAAATTCTATGAAAATTTTAGGAAAAAGGTGATTTTTGAGCAAAAAGCTAAGAGGAGTAAGCACATAGGACTTGATCTTTGGGAAAGGTATTCTAAGCAGAGGGATCAAATACTGTGTCTGATTGTGAAATTAAAAGTTCTGGCGGGGGTATAACCACCCTCCGAGAAAGAGAAGGAAGGGTCTTTTAAGAATCTGAAAATACCTTGGTTTTAGTCTGAATGCAACAGGATCTTAGCACAGAATTGACATCATCTAAAACCGATATTAACTTGATAAATCGGACTGATTTTTGAAATAAATTGAGGACCAAGGGTAGAAGCAGAAGTTATTGGAAAAGGAGACTCTTCTTATAATTTATTAAATCGATGAAAGTGACTTGAATTAGGCTGATAGTAGTTGAGGTGATAAGAAGTAGGAGATTTGGGATATATGTGTATTTTTTTTCACAGTGAAAATGAGGCAAAGGTACAGACATTTCTTGTATATCCCCTGCCTCCATATTTGCACAGGCTCCTGCATTATCACCATCCCCCACTGGAGGGGTGCGTTTGTTGTTTGATGAACCTACACATCATCATGACCCAAAGACAGTAGTACAGTTCACTCTTAGCGTCGCGCATTCTGTGGGTTTCAACAAATGTATCACTATGGTATCATACAGAATATTGTCACTGCTTTCAAAATCCTCCGTGGTCTGCCTGTTCATCCCTCTCACCACGTAAAATGTGTGTCAACCAGTGATCTTTTTACTGTCTCCGTACTTTTGCCTTTTCCAAAAAGGCATATAGTTGGAATCCCACAGTAGCAATCTTTTCAATTAGCTGCTTTCGCTTTAATATGTATTTAAGTCTCCTAAAGGGTATGTGCTTGCCCTTTCACAAAGAACGGAATGGATTACAGAGAATGACCGCAAATCTCAAAAAGATTTGGTGTAAAGAGGGAGGTGTAATTTATTTTGTTAGATGCTCTCTTTATTTTATATTTAGAACTTAAGCACGGGGAGAGAGTATTCGATTAGAGATATTACTCATTTGGCACTTTTTCCTTTACAATGCCTGAGGCATTTATCTTGATCGCTATGTGGAAAGAGGTACTTCTCAAAAAACACGAATGTACAATTTTATTCAAAATTATGCATTTTCATTTCAGGTAACAAAAATTATTTATTTCTTTGTGGCTCAACAATCTTTTCCTAAACTAGTCATTATGACATTTCTTTCTTCTATGTATTGTTTTCAGCTCTATGACTTTTACATAAAGGAAAAGAAAAACTACAGAAGAAAGCTGTATATTTTAAGTTAGGCATATAAGTTGTTAGCTTGCATTTGATTCTGTGACTGAGTATTTTACTATTTTCTGAGAAAGGAGACAAAAATCGGGGAGGGGAATCAAACAAACATGTCAAGTTATTATGTACCGTTAAAAACTTCTTCAAAGGGTACTAAATGAAACGTCAAAGTTTTCAATTTTTAAACTATTTTTCAAGATCCAAATGAAAAGGCAAAAATATGACAATCTTATTACAATCTGGCTTTAAAATCCCCTCCTTTATTTTTATAAATTGTGGAGAACATAAATTACCTGTATGAATTATATAAATCATGTGTGTCTAGATTATAACCAAAATGTTTTATTTGAAAATATTATATCGGTATTTCTTTTATCACATATGTATGCTAGAGTCATTATTATGTTTACCCAATAAATGCTGAATGCATGTAGTATTTTTGATCCTGGTACATATTACACAGGCTCATTAAAAATTCAAGCAAAATGTTAAGATGTTAGCTAATTTTCCAGGAAATAAGACTGTGGTATATTTGTAAGAGTCAGACCTTATTTCCTATGAAATATTCATAGCATTGATTTCCCTTGTTTCATAACACACTAGAGAGAAAGAGTTCAAAAATCCAAACAAAAAAGAAAATATTTTTATTTCATTGCTCATAGAAGTTCCCTAAGTTTTGAGGTACGCATAGAGCTGCTGTGGGTGGTCAGGAGAGCTGCAAACCACACAATCCACAGGGCACTATTTGTGTGTTACATTAACAGTGTAACACAATATCTCTAAGCTTAGGTCTAGTTTGAGACTCTTATTTTGTACTAGAGCTATGTAATGTTTTATCTGGGACTGTAATATTTGATTTAGATTTTTCAGTATTTGATGTTGAAGAACATGATAATATGGCCTCCTTGGGGAGGAAAGTAAAATAAAAAATGTTAGGGAAACTTTTCAATTAACCACTAGTTCTTTTTTTTTTAATTTGTCTCAAATTTTTATTAACTTCCAGTTGGTTAATATACAGTGTCATATTAGTTTCGGGTGTAGAATTTAGTGATTCAGCACTTACATACAACAGCCAATGTTCATCACAAGTTCCCACCTAATCCCCATCATCAATTTAATTCCCCCACCTCCTCTCTGGTAACCCTGTGTTTGTTTTCTGTCTCTGTAGTTCAGGGTCTGTTTCTTGGTATTCCTCTCCTTTTCCCCCATATATTTATTTGTTTTGTTTCTTAAATTCCACATATGAGTGAAATCATATAGTATTTGTCTTTCTCTGACTTATTTTGCTTAGTGTAATACTATCTAGCTCTATCCACCTCATTGCAAATGGCAAGATTACATTCTTTTTTAGGGCTGAGTAATATTACATGTGTATATATACTTTTGTGTATATATACTGTGTGTGTGTATATATCCTCACCAACACCCCTTGTCTTCTGTGTTGTTGATTTTAGCCATTCTGACAGGCGTGAAGTGATATCTCATTGTGATTTTGATTTGCATTTCCCTGATATCGAGTGATGTTGAGCATCTTTCATGTGTCTGTTGGCCATCTATGCATCTTTGGAAACATGTCTATTCATGTCTTCTGCCCATTTTTTAACTGGATTATTTGGTTTTAGGGTGTAGAGTTTGATAAGTTTTTTTAATGTATTTTGGACACTAATCCTTTATCAGATATGTCACTTGCAAATATCTTCCTCCATTCCATAGGTTGCCTTTTAGTTTTGCTGATTGTTTCCTTCACTGTGAAGAAGCTTTTTATATTGATGAAATCCCAATAGTTTGTTTTTGCTTTTGTTTCACTTGCCTCAGGAGACATCTAGCTAAGAAATTACCATGTCCAATATCAAAGAGGTTACTGCCTATGTTCTCCTCTAGGATGTTAATGGTTTCCTGTTTCATATTTCGGGCTTTAATCCATTTTGAATTTATTTTTGTATGCAGTAAGAAAATGGTCCCGTTTCTTTCTTCTGCATGTTTCTGTCCAGTTTTCCCAACACCATTTGTTGAAGAGATGTCTTTTTTTTTCCCATTGGTCCTGCTTTGTTGAAGATTAATTGATCATATATTGTGGGTTCATTTCTGGGTTTTCTATTCTGTTCTATTGATCTACATGTTTATTGTTGTGCTAATACCACACTGTCTTGATCACAACAGTTTGAGTAACACGGTGTCTGCAAATAGTGAGAGTTTGGCTTCTTCTTTACCAATTTGGATGGCTTTTATTTCTTTTGTTGTCTGATTGCTGAGGCTAGGACTTCCAGTACCAGGTTAAATAGAAATGGTATGTAGAAAACCCAAAAGACTCCACACACACACACAAAATTGCTAGAACTGATACACAAATTCAGTAAAGTTACAGGGTAAAGATTAATGTATAGAAATTTGTTGCATTTCTATACACCAATAATGAAGCAGCAACCACTAGCTCTAAGGCACAAAATATATAGAGACAATGAAGAACTTCACCAAGAAGTAAAAACAAAAAAGGGTGAAGTTATGAAGTTGTCCTTAGAAAGTTGAGTGTGGGGAAATAACCCGTTCTCCAGAAGTCTTTATTTTATTGTCCTCTTAATGTCTTACCAAACCAAAGTCACAGATGTGGGAGGTAGGTTTGAAATGCCGATTTCTTTAAACTCATGATATATATCCGCAGAAAGGGCAGACATGTGCCAGTTTACTTGGTTTTATTTTATGGTCAGTATGTAGATCCAAGAAGCACATATGACTCACAATCAGCTAGTAGAGTAATTAATCATAAGCCAGAGGCCAATGTTACCTACTCAGAGTTTAGTTTCAGTGCATACTTTGTATAATTTTTTTAAAATTTTTTTAACGTTTATTTATTTTTGAGAGAGAGAGACAGAGCATGAGTGGAGGAGGGGCAGAGAAAGAGGGAGACACAGAACCTGAAGCAGGCTCCAGGTTCTGAGCTGTCCGCACAGAGCCCGATGCGGGGCTCGAACCCACGAACCGTGAGATCGTGACCTGAGCCGAAGTCGGATGCTTAACCAACAGAACCACCCAGGCGCCCCAACTTTGCATAAATTTAAGCATTTTATTGAAGTTTGGTGTCACTGACAAATTCTCTGCTGTGTAAAAGAATCCAGATGGTGTGAATTCTAGGTTAGGTTTTTGTATTTTCATGACTGAGGCAAAGTGAAATTCATATATAGATTATAAAAACATGTCTTACGGTTTTGAAGCCATAATTCAGAGACTTAATAGCCTATTGCTATATATTACAATTATACATATAGCATTAATATAACATTAGCTAAAAGGCCTGCCGTATAGCCATGACGTTAAGGGAAAAAGTTCATTTATATTTTAATTTTAGCTTGAAACAGATAACTCTGGAATGTTATTCAATGTATATTAACTAAGACTGATAATCAATGCTTTCATTTAAACTTAAATACTAATGCATGCAGCAGAATTAAATCCAATGACTTTGATTTTCTTTTCCTGGAGCTATTTGAAATTATTTGATCCATCTTTCTTAACACTCAAATCTGGTCCATTAAGACTGAAAAGGCAGAAAAATGCTGCATTAAAATTAAAAGCTCATATTCTGAAAAGCAGTTAGCTAAACTCTGAGACTTTAATGTCCAGATGTAATATTTTCATTTCATATGAAGGAAAATAAGTTATTGCATTTGACCTTTAGAAGTTATGTTTTATGTATAGTTAAAATAAGTAAGTTCCTGTATGCTGATCAATAAACAAGACTGTTTTTTGAAGTCAGTTGCAATAACTGTGTGTACATTAAAAATGAAAAGAAAGGACAGTGTATGTATATGAGATTTTAGAACATTCCAAATTTTGTTTATAGCTATTGAGCTATATCCATAATTATTCTACCTTATTAAATTATACACAATTATTTACGCACATCAAACCATTTAGTCAATTTCAGCCCTGTTTTTAGCTCTCAGTTTTCTTGACTACTAAAAAAAAATGTTGCTTTAGGTACTAGCAAAGTACATTATTTATTAAAATAAAATTATTTGAGCCAGATATTTCTCTGACTCTTCTCAGGGTTTTGTGTCTTCTTTTTTAATGATCATCTTTACACACTTGAACATATCATGTCTACAGTCCTTCCTGAGGTGTCATTTTTAGTCTAGATTCTGAGGATATGATGATACTCGACTGCACTGTCTTATAATGAGCAACCAGAAATAGATTTCTACTCCGTATCGGTAGCCCTTGCCAACCAATCAGAATGGAAAGGCAGAGCCGTGTTAGAATTAGTGACCCTATACTTTGGGTGAGCCATTCCTACACACCTTTTATGAAATTATCATTATTCTTATTCTGTCCTTCTCATGCATTCAGGTGGGGTATCTCAATGTACAATGCAGAAAGTTCAGTGAGTTTAATTAATAATCAAAAGTGTCTCTTATAATAGTATTAAAAATATAAAAAGTTAATTCACTAACTTAATAAACAAATACACTCAACTATGCCATGGCATTTCATGTCATTCTGTCTGAAAAGTTTTCTTCCTAAGCAATTCTACATTTGTTATTACAGTTTGAAGAAAATATACTGGTAAAATAATGTTTCAACTGTAAACATAATATGTATTTTTAGAAATTCTATTGGTTTTGGCACTTCCCTGAAGATTCACAGAGATCTTTTAGAAATTCAATATAATGTGACTATGAGGTAAGGATTAAGAATAATGTGGTATTTTCAAAATGACACATATGAAGGTATCTTAGTAATTGATAGTTATTTTGAAAACAAAGGTACAAGGGAAAAGTCAATTTATCCCCCAAAATAAAACTATATCATCATCAGGATGATTTTCCACAAACTAAATGGAAAAAAAAAAAAAAAAAAGAATGGACTCTGGAGTTATATCACTAAAATTTGAGTCTTGGATTTGCAGTCTTGAGCATTGAACCACCATGATCTGTTTCTTCATGTTTAAAAATATGAAGTAACAGTTATTGTACCTATTTTATAGTGCTGTTGTGAGTTCTCAACAAGTCACAGTGGAAAAATGTTCTTAGAAAGCTATCTCCTGCATACATGACCTCTTGTTACTATTATCCAAACTCAGTAATACACATATTTTTCAGTTTCCAGGTCATTTTATTCAGAATCTTGTGTTTGTTTCCTGAATTAATCTAGACTATACAAAACAATGTAAAAATGGCTACCATTTTCTCTTCCTGATGCCCATCATGGGGACAATAACCTGGGCCATTTAACTCAGGGGGTTCCCCAGATTCGGTCCAGTAAATGAGGCCAAGTGACACTCTAGCCCCTTGAATCATTTTCAGATGCATTTAGCTGCAGTGAGGAAAGCCTAATGGGGTGTGGAGGTTAACTAGGCTATGGAGATAATTTGGGGAAAAGAGATGGTACCTGGGGCAAGAGCCTACCCAAAGAAAAGAGTGTCTAAGATGTTTATGATTCCTTCTTGTGCCTCAAAAAGTGACATTTACTCAAAGAAAAAAATGACAGAATGTCCATCCCTTGGTTCCCTTTCCTCTCCACTCCCACTCCTTTTCAGCACCCCATCCCCCCAGACTGAACCCTGGGTAGGGCTATGTATCAGGACACTCTCTCAGGTGAGGTCAGCAACACTGAGGGACATCTCCTCGATGGAAGTGTTGTAGAATTTCTCAAAGAGCCCTTTGTCTTCTTCTGTGACCGTGTCAACACCCACATCCTTACTGCCAAATCATCTACCATCACCTATTCTCTGGATATAGTTTTCCCTGTTGGTGGGAATGTCATAGATGGTGACTAAAGAAACCAGCTGTACATCAATGCCTCTGGCCAGCAGGTCAGTGGTAATCAATACTCTGCTAGAGACAGTGCAGAACTCCCTCATGATAACATCTCATTATCCTTTTGGCCCCTATCTCTGTGCATTGCAGTCACGGTCAAGTCTGCGGCTTGCATCTTTTCAGTGAACCAATCAACCTTCATTCAGGTGTTGAAGAATGACTGCCTGTGTGAGGGTCAGCATTTCATACAAGTCACATAGTGTGTCCAGAGTCCAATGTTCCCATTCCACACCGATGGAGAACTGGCAGATACTCTCCAGGGTCAACTCTTGCTCCTTGACCAGAATCCAAATGGGGATTGAATTTCTTGATCACCTCGAGCATGTCAGAAAGCATCGCAGCTGACGGAAAAACCACCTGGGTGCTGTTGTCAAGCTTTTGGAATATGTCATAGACCTGGTCTTTGATTCTGTGGCTTAGCATTTCATCAGTTTTCCTCCAGTACAAACATCTTGAGGTATTTGGGAGACAGGTATCTCTGGTTAAGCATATCAAACACAAGACATGGGGTACCCACGACAATATGGGAAGCTTTCATCTTCTGTATGCCAGCTTCCGTATGTCAGCTGGTATCTTGGTCCCCCAAGTGTGGCAGAAGGCACCCATAGAATTTCCTAATGCCATGGATACCTTCTGTATCTGCTGAGCCAACTCTAGCAGGTGTGGGGCCAAGGCCTCTGTAGCCTTTAGATATTATTTTCTCCTTACCACATCAACTTCATGATGCATGGACCTCTAGTTTTTCATTTAATTGAGCAATCACGCTCAACTGCCTCATGCTAGGAACACCTTAACCCTGGATCAATCCATCCAGTTAGCTTTCCCATAGCAACTCCAAGACTGATGAAACCTATTAGACAAATAAATGAATAAATACATACATACATACATACATACATACACACATACATACATACTACTTCTCAGATTTGGTCCCTTTCTCAGTTTCTTAACTCAAATTTAATTGAGTCCTCATTCGTGCCTGGAAATAATAAATTTTTTCCTTTATAATTGCTATTTTCCAATTCTCTCCTTTTTATTCATTTATTTTTTGTTACCAATGGCCCTGCTACTCATCCATAATCTTAACCAGGTGAGCCTCATCTCTCCTTCACCAACCGAAAATAGAAAAAATCAGAAAGATCCAATTCAATGTGTTGCAGAATCGATATAAAAAAAGTGGCTGTTTTCCCAGTCCCAGATTGGGCTTGAGCGGTCTCATCATAACCACTGATACAAAGAATGGCTCGCTCCTGGATGGCAGAATGTTTCTCAAAACCATAGGCAGAGATGCCATGGAGAAGGGACTCAGAGAAGCTCATGTCATCAGAACTGTTGATGATCTCGTTCCAGTTACTGTCAATGATGCCTTCAAGCTCCATCCCTTCCAGGCCACTGTCTCTGGATCAGGAATCCTGACTCAAAGACATGATCCTTAGAAACTTCAAACTCAGTAATATATTTGGATAGAATTTCACATTTAAGCTATTCCAGAAGCAATTTTCATTGGTCTGGTCAGAAGTTAATATGGAAATAATGTACCGGTCACTTACTGATTTTGTATACAATTCACATACTCTTGCTCCTCCGTAATACATATATAAAAAGTTATTTCAAGTACATTTTATTTTTTAAGATCTCCTGACAAGTGTTTTGCAAAATATACCATATATCGGGAAGAAACTTTTTATGAGCCTACAAATCTCTTCCATGTTGACGACCTCCTTGTTTCCTGTCAAATATTTCTAAAGAGGCCTAGACTTATTTTCTTGTCACACATACAACTGTGCTATAATTGTCATATATATATATATATATATATGTCATATATATATATGATATTTAATTATACATATAGTCACTGATTGCAAATGAATACTAAAACTGTCAAATAATCTTACTCTATTTTTATGGAACTTTTAGTCTTCTCTCAGAAAATACTTTTATTTTCTTTATTCCTAAACTTCTCATGCTGCATACAGATTTTCACCTGATTACCTTTCCTTATGCTTCCCTTAGAAAATCAAGACAATTAGGAGGGACCTAATTCATCCTTTCACATCAATTATATGCATCTGCAAACACTTGGGCACAGAAATTCTGCCTTTTCTGTAGTTATAATTAAAGGTTTTGTTCTGTGTTTTGTTTGTTTGTTTTAATGTCTTCCTTCCTCTGGTAGGAATATGGATCGCTACTCTCTCAACTTTTCAAAGACATGTCTCCAGAAATTATATTCTAACTCTTTGTATTATTAATTTGGCACTCACTACTAATTCTTCAAGGAAATGAAATATTATTCAAAACATCCCCTGCTTCTATCACCCCTCTTTAAAAATTCTCATTCTACAAGAGGATTATGTTCTTCTAATGCATGCAATCATATATCAGGATTTGTCATGTGACTTCCTTTGACTAATGGTATCACAGTGAGACTGACACATAATAACTTAAGAAGAACATTAGAAGTATTACGTGGTTTTCCTATTCTTGCTTTCCTCTAATATGAGGAAAGTTGTCACAGACTATAAGTCTGGAGTTCACTCTTGCCTTACAAGAGTGAAGACACAGAATTGAACATGAGAGAGGCTAATGTCAGGGAAGAGAGGAGAGCCCCAAACAGGGGTTTTGTCTCCGTATTAATTGAGCGTGCAAGATATCACTCACGTGGGGGAACATGAAGAAAACAAGATCTTACCCACGTGAACATGGAGAAAACAATCATTAACTTGTGTGTATAAGAAGCAAAGGGTCTGGGAGGGCAAGTGGTGTTTGTGATCAAGGTACATTGGCTCCAGATGGAAAGTAATTTCCTGGAGGTGATATTACAAGTTACTCGTGGTTCATTATAATATCTTGCTTGCTAACCTCGGGCACTTTTGCCCCATGGTAGTAGCTTTTTGTCCACAAGCTTTTATCTAACCCATTTATGTAAGGAGAACCTATTTCCCCACAGGGAGTGATGATCCAGGGAGGGGATGTTATTTCATGTTCTCAAATGTTTATTTACTTATTTTTCAGAGAGAGAGAAGAGGGGCAGAGAGAGAGAGGGAGGGAGAGAATCCTAAGTAGGCTTGGTGTTGTCAGAGCATAGCCCAATGTTGGGCTCAAACTCATGAACTGTGAGATCATGACCTGAGCCAAAATCAATAGTTGGATGCTTAACCTGCTGAGCCATCCAGACGTCCCCTGGAGAGGATGCTATTTCAGCCAGAGCTACACATGACCCGAACTAAACAAGAACCAAATTACACAAGCTGGCACTAATGAAAAAATTTTTAAAAATATACGGTTTTAAGCTCCTGACACATTTCAGTCCTGGACAGTTTTGGATCTGGAGTCTGTCTGTAACTTCTGTTGTAAAATATAGTCACCACTTTCCTAAGGGATAGACACTCAAAAGTCAGATCAGCCTAACATATTCAGAGGTGATATCTTGACTTCACTTCAAAAATGGCTTTTCAGATTGAAAACTAGTAATCAATCTGCTAGTTTTTTTGTGATACTAGACTCTCTCCTTCTTGATCTTCTACCACTGAAATCACACGAGACAGATGCACATATGCTTGTACTGTCTGTAATGTCTTTAGAGCTCAGTATTGAAAGATAACAATTCTACATTGTTGCTTGGAAATTTACCCTAAACATGGATAAAGGAAGACAGCCTTCCAACTCTGATACATTCAGGAAATCTTTTGTTAAAAACACGAGTCCTTCCTTCCTTCCTCCCTCCCTCGCTCCCTCCCTTCTTTCCATCTTGCCTTACATAAGTAAAGACAAGGGAGTGTGAAGCGTCCTGAGATGCTCTGGGAGTCACAGGCATTTCCAGCATTTCGAAGTGGCTAGTTTCCTGTGTGTGTAAGAAGTACTGAGTAGGGATTTTGTCCCGAAACCTCGCGGCATAGATTTCTTTGCTTTGTAAGTGACGAAAAGTGTACACAAAGCATGCCATTATAGTTGTGCGTATCTATGAGGAGTATATTAATTACACCATGAATCCATATAAAACATGTCACCGCCTTCAGGAGCAGCTTTCATGGCTACCTCTCAATGCCTAGAAGACACGTGTCTTAATGGTGTTCATACCGTAAACTTACGTCTGCAGCACGAGAGCAATAATTTTAATTGCACCTAAAATGGATTTAAATTATTGTACTAGGATAGCAGAGACACAGGACATTTGTGAGGTTTCAGGAATAGAAGTGTAGCATAGGGATAAAGTAACTGCCAAGCAGCGTCAGGATGTGCTAGGATGGCCACTTAACAGCAAGTCAGAAAAGAACTCCGTCCACCCTTGAGTAACTTTTTAATTAACTATTGAGCATATTAATTAGGGTGAAGAATAAAATAGACTGAGACCATTATTGTGAAAATAAACCAAAATGAGCTTTTAAAGTTATGCAAAATATTAAGATAGAATACATTTTGCCCAGAGAAAGATTTATTTGTTTTTGACAATGTAAATAGAAGGGTATAATTGGAAATTAAGTTTATTATCATTTTTATGTCAGCATTTTTTTTCTGAACTTCGCACTGGGAACATTGATGAATAAGGCATTACAAATGGGTGTTCTTCATTTCAGAGATACATCACATGTTAATGCATTATAGAAAGCTATTCCATAAAGTAATATGAACATCTGGTTTTGAGAAAGTTTTTCAGCTAATATCAATTTTATTCTGTGTGAGCTGTTTTTTCTTGTTTTTGTCCTAATTTCCTTTTAAAGAAATATTGTCAAAACCCTTCAACAAGTGAAAAGCTATTTTTATAAGAAGAAAAGTTGACTTCATGCAGGTGTGTCCAGTCCAACAGCCTTTTTTGTGTTTTTGTTGGGTTTTTCCTGCAAAATTCGGCATTTGCCTCTAATTTTAATTTTTTGTACCCACTCATGCAGGATTTCAGTGGTGAATCAGTTCCATGTGGCTTCTGTCCTCATACATGTTACCTCACTCATATCTTATCTACACTTCACAGGACCCACTGGAAGTAAGTTTAATTATTCCTTCACCTATTTTTTAGATGAGGAAACAACGTCTATGATCACAATGGTATAAACCTGTCACATTTAAATAGCTGACAGTCTTTCTCTCCTAAATCCCTTTACACTCTCATCAATACCAGGGATTTCCAGGGCGGTCATTTTATAATTTTATTCATTTTTATTTTTTAAAATTCTTTAAGGTTTTCATTTTACTTCCAGTATAGTTAGCATTCAGTGTGATTTTAGTTTGACACGTATGGCACAGTGATTCAACAGATCTCTACTTTACTCAGTGCTCATCACAATAAGTGTACTCTTTAACCTCCATTGCCTATTATACCCATCTCCCCACCTACCTCATTTTAAACTTACCCTTCTTCTTTATTATCTGTAACCGTTTAGTGTTTAAGTGCATATCAGTGAGTTCTTATAAACAAGTTCTTTAAAAAAAATTAATGCATTCTTATTCCCATGGTAATCAACGTGGTCCGCACTTTCAGGATTGGATGGTTACCATAAAAACAACCTCCTCCTTAAACTCCTTAAACAATTTTTTAGTTCAGGCACTCAATCCAAAGCATTGAAATCAGCTTTTTAGACCCTGAGCTGCTTGGCAATAATAGGTAAGAAGAAAATCGTGGCTTCTTCATACCTCCCCCCCACCTTTTTTTTTTAAGTTTATTTTTATTTTTGAGACAGAGAGACAGAGCACGAGTGTGGGAGGGCTCTGAAACAGGCTCCTGGCTCTGAGCTGTCAGCACAGAGCCCAATGTGAGGCTCTGACTCATGAACCATGAGATCATGACCCGAGCTGAAGTCAGAGGCTTAACTGACCGAAACACCCAGGCACCCCTTCCTTTTTTTCTCTTTTATGGTTAAATCTTAAAAGGGTTTCCTCTCCCTGTGTTGTATTTAATTTGTATGAGTTACATATTTTCTTATCTTCTGAACTTATTCCTGTTGGGAGTAACATGTTCTTAACTAATCTTTTACCATATACTGCTCTTTATTTCATTTCTTGGTTAAAATCTGAATGTATGTTTATTTCTGACCACATGGTTAAATTTTTTAAAAATATTTATTTAGTTTTGAGAGAGACAGGCAGAGCATGAGCAGGGGGAAGGGTAGAAAGAGAAGGCGACACAGATTCTGAAGCAGGCTCCAGGCTCGGAGTTATCAGTGCCAAGCCCGATGTGGGGCTCAAACTCACAAACCGTGAGATCATGAGCTGAGCCGAAGTCAGATGCTTAACCGACTGGGCCACCCTGGCGTCCCTCTGGCCACATACTTTAAAATGACCCATTCTTTCCTAGTTCACTCAGGGGTTGTTACAACGGATGTTTCTGAGCCTCAGACAGACCTCCTCTAGTGTCTTGAGTCCTTATTTTCTCCCTATCACATCAACTGCATACTGGGTGAACTTCTATTTTTTATTTAATTGGGCAATCACACGCAACTGCCTCATGCTAGGAACACCTTAACCCTGGATCAATCCATCCAGTTAGCTTTCCCACAGCAACTCCAGGACTGATGAAGCCTACTGGACAAAAACAAAAACAAAAACAAAAACAAAAACAAAAAAAAAGAAACAAAAATAGTACTTCTCAGATTTGGTCCCTTTATCAGTTTCTTACCTCAAATTTAACCGAGTCCTCATTAGTACCTGGAAATTGTTTCCTTTCCACTTGCTGTCCTGTTTTGTTTTGTTTTGTTTTGTTTTGTTTTGTTTTGTTTTGTTTTGTGATCAATGGCCCTGTTACTCATCTGTAATTGTACGTAGGTGACCCTAAACTAATTCACCAACCAAAAATAGAAAACATCAGAAAGAATTTCCCTCAAAGTTATGCCCAGGCCCCTAAAAAGTGATGCTAATGGGCACCTTTGCTGTCGGACTCCAATGGACAAGAATCCCCTCAAGAATAAAGGAAATTCTTAGTTCCCAGCTTTAGATCCACGCTCATTCCCTAATCCTTTAAAAAATCAGTTTTTCTTTTCTACTGAGCCCCTCCTACGAATACTAAGCACAGCTAAAATAGTGTATCTTATAAACATACAGACAAAGGCACACAATCCTCCTTTCTCCTGACCTCATGGCACTTCCTACTATTGCCCCGTTTATCTCTACCCTCTAGATTAAGTCTTCATGAACCGGGGACTTCACTATGCTTCAATCATTCACTTTCTGAGTACAGTAAAACCTTGGTTTGCGAGCATAATTCATTCTGGAAACAGGCTTGCCATCCAAAGCACTAGTATATCAAAGCGAATTTCAAGAACCATTGGCTCAGTTCTGATCCTGTGATACTTGGTGTCACATACTATTCCTATTGCAAGACTTTGCTTGTTTATCAAGTTAAAATTTAGTAAAAATGTTTGCTTGTCTTGCGAACACTCCCAGAACAAGTTACTCACAATCCAAGGTTTACTGTATTTCTTTAAATCACTGACACCTTTGTAGTGCCTGGGTGGCTCAGTCAGTTAAGTGCCCGACTTTGGCTCAGGTCATGATCTCACGGCTCATGAGTTCAAATCCTACATCTGGCTCTGTGCTGACAGTTCAGAGCCTGGAGCCTGCTTCAGATTCTGTGTCTCCCTCTCTCTGCCCCTATCTTGCTCATGTTCTGTCTCTCTCTCTGTCTCTCTCTGTCTCTCAAAAATAAACATCAAAAAATAAAAACTGACACCTTTGCTCCCAGCAGTACTTTGTCACTAATGTCATTACTGATATTAGTCACTAATGACCCAGAACTTACACACTCCACAAAAATTAATTTAAAATGGGCCATAGACCCATATGTAGAATGCAAAACTCTTAAACTCCTAGAAGATAGCATTGGATAAATTCTCAATGACGTTGGGTTTGGTGATGACCTTTTTTTACAACAAAGGCATGATCCATTAAAAATAATGGGTAAGTTGGTCTTCATTAAAATAAAAATTTCTGCTTTGCAAAGGATACAAAAGAATGAGAAGATACCACAGACTGGGAAAAAGTATCTGCAAAAGATACTGTTAAAGGGCTACTATCCAAAATATACAAAGAACTCTGAAAACTCAATAATAAGAAAGTGAAAACCAGATTAAAAAATGAGCATAAGTTCTGAAGAACTTCACCAAAGAAGATAAACAGATTACAAAAAAAAGGGGGGGGTGGAAAAAAGAATGTAAAAAGATGCCCAAAAAGCAAATGTCATTAGGGATTTTACAAATTAAAGCAACAATGAGAACCCAATACACGTTTGTTAGATAGGCCAAAATTCAAAACACTGGATCACCAAATGCCAGATGGGATGTTGAGTGACAAGAAAGCTGATTCCTTGAAAATGGGAATATAAAACAGTTCAGCCACTTTGAAAGACAGTTTGTTCAATTTCTAACAAATCTGAACACAAGCCTCACCATATTATCTAGCAATTATGCTCCTTGGTTTTTACCCAAATTTGTTGAAAATCTTTCCATACAAAAGCCTACACATGGATGTTTACAGCAGCTTTACTCATAAATTGCCAACATTTGGAAGCAGCCAAGATGTTCCTCAATAGGTGAGTGGATAAACTGTGGTCCAGACAATAAAATATTCTTCAGTGCTAAAAAAAAATATGAGCCATCAAGCCATGATAAGACATGGAACCTTGCATGCATATTAATAAGTGTAAGAAGCCAACCTAAACAGCTACATACTGTACAATTCCAACTATATGATATTCTGGAAAGGGTAAATTATAGAGACAGTAAAAAGATCAGTGGTTGCCAGAGTTTACAGGGAAAGTAGGGATGAATGGGTGGAGTACAAAGAATATTTATATTAGAGAAATTATTCCGCGTGATATTATAATGGTGGATACGTGTCATTACATTATATGCTTTTCCAAACCTATAGAATGTACATAGGAAAAATGAACTGTAATGTAAACTGTGGACTTTGGATGATGATGTGTTAATATAGGCTCATTGAAGGGTGCCTGGGTGGCTCAGTTGATTAGGCATCTGACTTCAGCTCAGGTCATGAGCCCCACACCAGGCTCTGTGCTGCCAGCTCTGAGCCTGGAGCCTGCTTCAGATTCTGTGTCTCCTCCTCTCAATGGCCCTCCCCTGCACACTCTGTCTCTCTCAAGAGTAAATAAACATTATAAAAATTAAATATATATATATATTATATATATATATGTGTGTGTGTGTGTGTGTGTATATATATATATATACATATATATGTATATATATATACATATATATATATGCAAGCTCATCAACTGTAACAAATTTATCATTTTGGTGCTATAATTTGATAGGCCAGAAGGCCATGCATTTATGCGGGCCTTGGAATAGGGGGACTTTATACTTTCCACTCAATTTTGCTGTGAACCTAAAACTGCTCTTAGAAAACAAAGTCTATTTAAAAAATATAGTATCCAGGGGCGCCTGGGTGGCGCAGTCGGTTAAGCCTCCGACTTCAGCCAGGTCACGATCTCGCGGTCCGTGAGTTCGAGCCCCGCGTCGGGCTCTGGGCTGATGGCTCAGAGCCTGGAGCCTGTTTCCGATTCTGTGTCTCCCTCTCTCTCTGCCCCTTCCCCCGTTCATGCTCTGTCTCTCTCTGTCCCAAAAATAAAGTAAACGTTGAAAAAAAAATTAAAAAAAAAATATAGTATCCAAATGAAAAGAAAAAATCTAGGGATAACTTTAACAACACTTGTGCAAGACAGTTCTACACTATGCACTACAAAATTCTACTGAGACAAATCAAACGTTATTTAAATAAACAGAAAGTTATATAATGTTAATGGTCCAGAGACTCAATACTGTTAAAATATAGACTTTCAGTTTAAGCCTATTTGAACTTATGGCAGACATTTTATTTACAAATGCACAAGCAGATTGTATAATTTATATGTTATACAAAATAAACTAGACTAGCCAAAATAGTTTTGAAAAAGTGGAACAGGATTACAGAACTTAACCCATCAAATTTCTATATTTACCCAAGTTCTACAGTAATTATGAAAGTGTGGTATTGATAAGGTAAAGAACATGCATATTTTCTAAACAATATAGTCTAAGAGATAGCAAACATTTCTGTACAGCACAAGATAGTCAATATTTTTGCTTTTGTAGCCACATAGAATTTCTTTTGCATATTCTTTTGTTATTCTTGTTTTTTTTGTTTAACACTACCTTTAAAAGGGAAAAAACAAACAAACAAACAAACAAAAAAAACATTCTTAACCTGTGGCTCACAAAAAACAGGTTGCCAGGCCAGATTCAACCATGTGTTTCTAAAACTAATATAGAGTCCAGAAATAGGTACAGGCATGCACGATCATTTAATTTCAGAAAAGTGTTAATGTAATTCATTTAAAAAAGTAGTTTTTTCTACAAATACTTCTTCATTCTCTAACGTAGAGTAAGCTTACTTCTATATTAAACTTGGGAATAACTCCAACAGTATCAGTGTTTTTGTTTTTTACTTGTATCTTCAACGGACTGTGTGTTTTACTTCATTTAGGGCTTCACTGCATTTTTTTTTAAAATCACATAGTTGCATTTATTGTTAAGATAGCATTTTTCCTAGTTGAATGGAATTTATTCCTTTTACCCATGTAAAGAATAAATAAAATAATATTTTCACTTTTTGCAAAATCTTTAATGTTTTGAAATAAGAGGAAAGAGTTGTATGATAGCAGTAATTTCTTACGATTATCGTGACCATATTGAATTTTTATCTCTTATAAAATAATCACAGGTTTGAGTTGCAGACATTGTTATTACCTATAGATCTTACAATTAAAGGTACTGGACATGTGTCACATAATATAAAATACTATATACATTCTAAAGATATGTTGCCTATTTGAGTGAGGAGTAATAATAATAATAACTTCCACTCAAATATATACTTATTAAGAAAAATAAAGGAAACTGTCACAAATTTGTAGTTAAACTTACTTTAAATCACAAATATATTGTCTATCCATTAATTGTAAAAGGTAGATATAATTTCTTTAAAAGCCCACGTAAAATTGTTTTGTAAATATTTTTCAGGCGACTATTTTGGATTTGGGAGATTCACTAACTTTTGTAATATTGTGATTTCTGTTATATTAGTTATTTTAAGATAACATGCTATCTCATGATTATTATAAATTTCCTTTATTCTTATGTGTCAAAGAAAATTTGTAAAAGACATATCACTAGAGTATTTTAATCAATATCAAATACATGTAGCATGTAAAACAGATAGTACAATAATTCAATGAAAAAACAAGGTCGTGCAATTTTACTAACATCTTTTTAGACAACCACACTTAAACCCATATGACAACTTTGCCTTTCTTAAAATTTCTTTTAATAAAAAGTAAAATTCAAATGTATGCGAAAATGTTTGTCTCAATACGTGGGCCTTGCCAAAAAATTGAAAATAGAAATGACTGAAATATCATTAATTAGAATGAGTCTCCAGTTTTCCCAAACCGTGCCTCTAACGATAATGAGAGGGAGATTGTATACCAGCAGGAAGGTGATAATGAGCCGATGGCTACTTAGGGGTACAAATGAGATCAGGGTTCATGAGACACAAGTAATAAGTGATGACTAATTCTCCCTGCAAGCAACCAAGGAATATTCCAAGTCAAGTAGTTATGCAAATAGGAAAAAAATAAAGATCTGTACAAATGTTACTTATAAGGTCTGATGTTTCCCAATGTGTTTTTTACGTACACTCACTTCTGTTTGCTATTATTCCCCAAATTTGACTGAAACACCTCTACAGTGATAAGCTGCTACTTTCCTTTCCTTTCTTATAATGTCAACATTTTAAGTGAAGAAAAAAAGGCCATAGAAACATAGCAAGCAAAACATTCTATAATTTCATGAAGCCCATTGATAGGAATCAAGACAAGGTAAGGGATAAGATAGCATCTCTGTGTAGGACTAAATCTACCCTCCCTATAACATTTCCTGTGTGTGAATTTGTGTAACAGATTTCTCTGTGTATTTTCTCATCTAGGAAGTCACAGTGATAATTGTATACAACTCAGGTTTGTGTGAGAATTATGAGTGCAAATGCATGGAAAATTCTCGGTAGTGTCATGCTCAAGAAAATATCTCCTATTTTGATTGTTATATTTACCATAAATAATATGCTTATTGATTTTCTTACTACTGTTTTGCTTTTGAAGTTAAACTATGGAGTAAGGCCAACATGATAGATAAAATAAGATCCAATAATATCATCGGTTTATTACAGTAAACTTCTTTAATAAATTCTATGGTCACAAAGGTTATGGTTTCCATTGTAACTGAGCCATTCTGGTGTACTTATTACAAGCAACACTAATTGAAATATTTAAAATAATCACAAGAAATCTGTAACGGATGCTTCAGATGGAAGGATTCTCAGGGATATTTGTTCCCAAGCTATATGTTAAATATTTAGGGTTTCAAGGTCAATACTTCATCGAAAGAAGTTTGGGAGAAAAGAATATATGAAAAACTTACTCTGGAGACTTATATGTGGGATAATATCACCTGGAGATTCTCCTAGTGTAAATGATCTTTTCCCACACTCTTTTATTTTTTTTACTGCTTCTATGTTTCTGGGATAAATGGAAATTTATTGTTGACACCAACAATTAACATCATGATGATATTGCCTGGAAGAAACTAATGTAGAAGCTTGATAGGAAAAAAAAATGATGCTGGCAATATATGGGCTGACAAGGTACAGAACTGTATGTGAAGTAATAGTTATAAAGAATTTAAATAGTAATACATAATGCATGGGGAAAGATTATGTAAATCTTATCATATTTGCTATTTCCCTATAAAGGTATTCAATATCTTTTTTTATTTTTATTTCTTTACGTTTTTTTTATTTTTGATAGAGAGTGACAGAGCACAAGTTGGGGAGGGGCAGAGAGAGAGGGAGACACAGAATCCAAAACAGGCTCCAGGCTCAGAGCTGTCAACACAGAGCCCCACGCAGGGCTCAAACCCACAAACCGCGAGATCATGACCTGAGCCTAAGTTGGACGCTTAACTGACTGAGCCACCCAGGCGCCCCAAAAGTATTCAATATCTTATTTGATGATTCCAATTGATAAATTAGGTGTGGTTCAAATAAAAGTGAGTTTGACTTTGGGAAGATAGGCACTTGCATGGTACAATGTAAGAAAATGTGGTTGCCAAAAGAAAAATGCCAAGCAGCCATATCAGTCAAGCTACAGTTAACATGGATTTATCTCTCACATTTTGATTCTGCATGTTTTCTATTGATGTATTTAGTATTCATGCAGAGACCTTGAAAAATGATTCATTTTTGCTGATGGATGTAGGGGGTGGAACTGCATCATTGCACAGAAAATGCATTAACTGATATGATAACATAGTCGTAAATGTAATAGGATTCATTACTACCAAGGAGTAGCACTGTGATGCCTATAAACTTTTCCCCTGATTTTATAATGTGTACCAAATAGAAATTCCACCAAGATTTTAAGCCTATAGGGGTTTACGTTATAGTCAGTAAATAAACTGAAATTAATCATCTTAAATGCAGAGAATTAGTTTTGTTCTACAGAATCTATTTTTTGTATGATTAAGATGGGAAACAAAGCAAAGTGTATGTATATATAAACACATACATCTATTAACTACCTATAGCCAAACACCCATACGATATTTTGTTTGGCTCACAATTGTTAATGTTCCGTTGGGAAACTCTGCCCTACATTAAGAACCTATGATCAGCTACATTTCAAAGGATTCTCCAGAGAAAAAGATTATATATATATATCTTTATATTATATTAATTATGTTATATTATATTATATTATATTATATATGTATATATTATATATACATCATATATACATATATCATATGTATATCATATATATCAATAAACACATATCAATATGTATCAATGCATTTCATCATATACCAATTTCTATGTCTATCCATCATCTATCTATCAATTGTCTATCTATCTATCATCTGTCTATACTGAGAGAGAGAGAGGGAGGGAGTGAGAGAAAGACTTCTTATGAGAAATCATCTCATGTGATTACTGAAGCTGAGAACTCCCACCATCTTCAAGTGTACAAGCTAAAGACCCCGGAAAGCCAATGATAATTATTAAAAATAATTCAGCCCGAGCATGAAAGCCTGAGAACCAGGAGAGCCAATGGCATGAATCCCATTCTAAGGACTGGAGAAGATGAGAGACGATATTCCAGATCAATCAGTGAGGCAGGAAAAGAGAGATGGATTTCTCCTTCCTTGTTATTTTTTGTAGTTAGGCCTTCAACAGATTAGTTGAGGTCCCTTCCACGTACTGGGGATGGCATGCTACTTTACTAAATTCACTGATCCAAACCCTAATCTCATCCAGAAAAAAAGTCATAGACACACCCAGAAATAATGGTATTCTGGGCACCCCAAGGCCAGTCTTATCGGACATAAAACCAACTGCCATACCAGCTATACTAATCTCTAGAAGATTAAAGAATTCGTAGACTCCCCCACATTTTGATCTCACATCTTGGCTTATACATGACTTCTTCCATAAAGATTTTCTTTTTTCCTTGAAATTTTACTATTTATTCATCAATCCTACATTATTCCATAGGCGTTATGAGATATTATCTTGATTTTACTCTATTTTGTTTTCCTGCTTGCTTATCTGTATTATCCGAGAGCATGCAAGCCCATTGGTGGAAACAGTGAGTACGAAAATGATGACAGCTAACATTTGCTGACAGGTTACTTTGTGCATATCATCACTCAATAATCTTACACTAAAACATGTTACAAAAGGATAACTTGGATTTCTATTCAGATCTAATATTTACTCTTACACCTTTAATGGATTCCGATTTTCACATAGTGTTAGGGTTTGTCAATTCTACTTGATAGTATCTTTACATCCTTCTATTGTGTTGTAATGTTACCAGACTCCAAAAGAAAGTATTTCAAACCAGCAATTTAGGAATTTTCACCAATTCTTGAATAGGTCAAAAGATCTTTTTATTTATTTATTTTTCATTTTTATTCTTTTTGGCTGGGTACAGTATACTTTATTGATGGTACAAGACAAGGTAGGGCCCCCCAAGCCCCTCCACTTCTGCAAGGGGTCTGATATGGAAACTGTTTTAGAGATCACAAGACTCACAGTGTTGGGGGATGAGTTAGGGAAGGACACCTCAGCAGCTAAGGGCCTCTCTCTTCACCTTGCTCTCGCTGAGGCTGGTGGTCTAGGGGGCTCTTACTCCTTGGAAGTCATATGGACCATACGGTCTACCATCTGGTTGCTGTAGCCAAATTCATTGTCATATCAGGAGATGGACCTGACACAGTGGTCACTGAGAGCAATGCCAGCACCAGAATCAAAGGTGGAAGAGTGGATGTTGCTGTTAAAGTCACAAGAGACAACCTGGTCCTCAGCAGAGCCCAGCATGCCCTTGAGGGGGCCTTCTGATGCCTGCTTCACCACCTTCTTGATGTCATCGTATTGGCAGCTTTCTCCAGGTGGTAGGTCAGATCCATGACTGACATGATGGGGTGGGGACATGGAAGGCCATGTCATTGAGTTTCCCATTCAGCTCAGGGATGACCTTGCCTATAGGTTTGGAGACACCAGTAGAAGTTGGGATGATGTTCTGGGTAGCCCCTCAGCCATCAATCCACAGCTTCTTAGAGGGACCATCTGAGGGTCTTCTGGATGGCAGTGATCGCATGGACTGTGGTCATGAGTCCCTCTACCATGCCAAAATTGTCATGGATGACCTTAGCCAGAAGGACCAAGCAGTTGGTGGTGCAGGAGGCATACCGACCATTCTTGAGGGTGTTCTGATACTTCTCATGGTTCACACCCATCACAAACATGGGGGCATCAGCAAAAGGGGCAGAGATGATGACCCATTGGGTCCCACCCTTCAAGTGAGCCCCAGGCTTCTCCCTGGTGGTGAAGACCCCAGTAGACTCCACAGGATGTTCAGCGCCAATGTCACCCCATATGGTGTTGGTGGAATGTTGCTCCTGGCAGACAAAGATGGGCTTCATTGATGATAGATTTCCTATTTTCAGCCTTGACTGTGCCTTTGAATTTGCTGTGGGTGGAATCATACCAGAACCTATGTACCATGTAGGTGAGGTCAATGAAGGGGTCATTGATGATGACAATATCCCTTTGCCAGAGTTAAAAGCAGTCCTGGTGACTAGGGACCCAATATGGCTGAATCCATTTACTCCAACCTTCACTATTGTGTCTCAGGGACACGGCTGGCACTGCACCAGGAGATGCAGCTATCTGTCCAACTGGGAAGGGTGCAGAGCCAGAAGATCTTTTTAAATAGCCCTTCAGGACTCCTGGGTGGCTCAGTCATTAAGTATATGACTTTGGCTGAGGTCATGATCTCACAGTTTGTGAGTTCGAGTCCCACATCGGGTGAGCATGAGCCCCGCTTTGGGAAAAACATGAGTCCAGTGTGGGCCCCGCCTCTCTTTCTCTCTCTCTCTCTGTCCTCACTCACTTGCACCCTCTCTCTCAAAAAAAAAAAAAAAAATAGCCCTTCAAATGCAAGTCTCTAATCTGCTGGATAGCACTAATTTTATTTAATTAAAAAAAATTATAAGTCTCTTTAAAATTGTAGTCTTAATTACTTGCTTTAGAATCATCTCCCTATTTATTGTGCAGAATTTCCTTCTACAATTATTTCCCCAATTTTCCTGAATTGTACTTCTTACTGCAGTAGCACAGGCATATTGAGGTTAAACAAAGTTTTTGTTTGTGTGTATTTTCACCTAGAGAGATAGTTTTTCTGGGTATGCAATTCAGAGAAGATATTTAATTCATCACAGCACATAAATATATTATATTACCATCTTCTGGCTTTTTGCTTGCTTCTTGTTGAGAAAACTGTCTTTCTAAATGTCTTGTCTTTGTAACTGTTCTCTTTTTCCTCTGGTGGCTTTTTAGGCCTTAAAATTTTGTCTTCAATGTTTGCCCTGTTAATAAAATGTGTCTAGTTGTACATTTTGTTTATTTTAATTCAAAAATTTCATGCCTTCTGGATCTGGTCTTCTTCAGTTCTGAAAATTGTTATCCATTTCTTTCTCCCATACTGTGTCTCTCCAATTTTTTCTATTCACTCTCTCCTTAAATCCATTTTTTTTTTAATTTTGCACATTAGACTTTCATTTCCTGACCTACTTTTGATTCTGGGAGTTTCCTCTATGGGAGTTGTATTTGTAAGAAGTATCTCAGGATCAGTTCTCCAACTCTGCAGACCTCAGGGCTGGTTTAGTTTTTTGCCCCATAAAAATTCTCCAAACCAATTGCTTTCTTTTAACAATAGCCATGGGTTTTTCTTTCATCTACTGTTTGTTTATACTACTCTTGTGTGTGTGTGTGTGTGTGTGTGTGTGTGTGTGCGCACTCACGCTCATAGGAAGCAGTTCCTTTGCAGATTTCTCTTTCTTTTCTTTGAATTTCAAAATCATAGAAAATAATATTTGGTATAATTTATCTGTCAGTAGATGGAGGGGGCAGGTGGATATTTCAGATTTTCAAATTTTCCATTCTGTCACAATCAGTGTGCAGCTACAAAATTCGGCATTTGTTGTGGTGCTGACTGTGCTTTATCAGTGGTTTGAACCCCAGTAAGATACAGAGGTCTCGATGCATGTGAGAGTTTAACACATTAGTTGAGATGAATAAATAAATGAATGAATGAGCAAGGGAGCACAACTCTTTCTAGTAATATTTTCATATACATAATTTGTGGAGGTTTTTGTTTACATAGAAAAATAATTGATTAATTTTACATAAATTTTTAAATATACAGACCACAACATCTGGTGATTTCACAGGTTCATTGGTGATAATTAATATTTTCCATTCTGTACCCATTTTACAATCCACCGGAAATATTCGAATTGTTGGCACTATAAATAGATTATATGGATGGAGTTGCTTATCAAAAACTCCCTTATAAATCTACACTTAGCTCAAATGAAACAAGACTGAAAGCTGAGAGAATACTGAGGTGATTTTTCATAAATCCCTGAAACTTATTTCTTACAATGTCTATTGATTTCTGCCATAGACTGTCTTAAAATATCTCTTTATGAGAAATATCTGGGACTTTTTCCATAGCTGTCCACAGTAAATAATTTTTTTTTAATATTTCAGGTTGTGGGGCATTGTTGGACTCCATTTCAATGCAACTCTTTGTTCCAAAATTTTATAATCATTTTTTATTAAAATGAGATCTGGCATTTATCTTTCACTAGGGGATAGCAATGTTACTGTCAGTGTGTCTCCATGCATTTCAGACACAGCTTCTCATTAAGGAGCGATATTCCTCTTTTAGTATATGCACTGAGATATCTGAACATAAATGGACACCTAGTGTGACACAGTACATTTGTTTAAGTCAAACTAGAGAAAACTCTTTCACTTGAGAAAAGCAAAAATATTTCCCTCATACTCCTTTAAAACAACAATAAAAAAGGAGATGAATTATATTTGTAAAGTTCTCTGGGAAGTTTGTTTCCAATTACTCATCCCTACTTATAAATTGAGCGTATTTTTATTCGCTTTATTGTTTAATTTAACGGAAAAACATATAAACACTTCAGCATAATGAAATTTGCAATTATTCTTCTAGCAGATATTTTGCATGTACTGCTTAAACAATGCTTTTCAGTGAGTTCTGCTTGGTCTGAATCAGATGGTGAATGCACGTTGGTGAATCATCCATTATGTACAATCACAAAACTTCAGTTTGGAAATGGATTAGTAGTTATCTCATTTAATCTTCCATTAGTTGAAATATCTGCTCCTTTAAGATTCTTTTTAAGTAATCATTCAACCAGCACTTGAAGTTAAGTGGAAATTATTATTGTATTTGACAATATGATAAATATGACCCAACAAATGCTCTGCTTCATACTTCCTGTTTGTTCTTTATCAAATTGAGCGATGAAATGGCATATTTTGTCAGTAAATGATTTTAGGCGGAGTATATACATTTCCTTCATCTTTATGTAATAGACATAAAATCAGAAAGCTACACATTACTATCCGGAAAAAATATTGTTATACATTTAATATGAAAGAACACACTATCTTCATATTAGTCCTTTTCTAAATATTTTGAGAAATATAGATGTGCATCATTTGATTTAATATTAAAATACCCATCGCATTTACAGCAAAACTGATCATCTAGGCATATGAAGCCATCCAAATTATGACTTTATTATTTATTTATTTATTTATTTATTTATTTTTATTTTGGTGATCCACCTTGCCCAACTTGCAAAAATGCATGCGTATTTATGCTTCGCCCAAATCTATTCTACAACATAAAAAGGACAAAACCCATGTATTTCTCTACCAATTTATATCACTAATATACGTCTTTATTGTGTCTCTCATAGATACTCCATTTTCATTGTTTTGGCCTACGTGTAAACTATACGCAGCTATCAATAATGAGCACGTACTGAAGGTACATTAGAGTTGATGAATCCTCTAGTTTTTGATTAGAGAAATTAGGTATCCTCAACGATAATCCCATCACTGCTTACCCAGGAGCATTCCATCTCCATTCTAAAATGTCTGGGACGTTCAAGTAGACACGATTCGAGTGAATTGAGGAGGAATGTATCAGAGTTCTTAGTACGGTAGATGGCAATTAAGTGTTTTCCAACTCTGGAAAGAGTAATACATTTAATAACCTACATTAATATTGCTTTTCTTTACAAATATTTCTAGGTAGGCTACCTGGCTGTCTCAGTCCGTGGAGGAAGAGGCTCTTGATCTCAGGATTATGAGTTCAAGCCCCACCGTTGGGTATGGAGCTTCCTTAAAAAAATAAAAATTAAGGGGCGCCTGGGTGGTTCAGTCTGTTAAGCGTCCAACTTGGGCTCAGGTCATGATCTCATGGTTCATGGGCTCAAGCCCCACGTCGGGCTCTGTGCTGACAGCTCAGAGCCTGGAGCCTGCTTCCGATTCTGTGTCTTCCCCTCTCTGTGCCCCTCCCCTGCTTGTGCTCTCTCTCTCTTTCTCTTTATCTCTCTCTCTCTCTCAAAAATAAATAAACATTAAAAACAACTTATTAAAAAGTAAAATTAAAAAATTGAAAATATTTCCACACAATCCCTCTAGTAATAGTAAAAGAAAACATTCACAACTGTTCAAACTTACTTTTCTGTTCAGATGTATTACCTGAGCCCCGATGCAGTATTTCAAACTTGAAGCACTTCTTTGAAACTTCACGATAGAAAATTATCTACCACGACATATTTATTTCCTAAAATATATTTGTTGATGCTAAATGGGAAGAGGGCATTGTTGAAATATCAGATATTTCTGAACTCTAATATCCACTCATGGAATTCATTAGAGAAAAAAATATTTCTGTCCAATTAATCCCTTTTTTTATTATTTAAACTCTGCATTAATGGCAGGAGTAGAATAAGCCATGTTTTCCTCTACCCCTTCAAAAAGAGAGAAATGCAGTACCTAACGGAAGAAAAGTAGAAACGCAACAACAAGTGAACGCACACACTGATATTGAAAGATCATGACCAGAATCATCGGTAGACATGATGAATATGTGGAATATTTAAAGCAGGAGAGGCAGGCTGACAGCATGATTAAACTGAGCTGAAGAATATTCCATTCCAGAAAAGCAAAGTATCACCAATGTGATGAATTTTCAAATAAAGAAATAACCTAAAATAATCTGTACATTGAGGACAAGAGCGCCAAAGGAGAATGCTAAGAGGTATCTAGCTGGGGGATTTATTTAAGACAGCAAAGCAGCAGGATGATGGCTCCACATTGTTACCTAATTCAGAGTTTTGGGCTTCTGCAGTTTCCCTCAAGAGAATTTCGGAAATACCACTCCCCGATGTAGAAAATGTCAAAAGTGACACTTCATTGTCAACACTAGACCTGAAGTAATGGAGTTTTCCCCACGTAACCCAGCTTTCCGGGGAAATGTAGGAACTGTTCTAGGATGGAAAAAATCACTGGCAATTGTTGAAGGGAAACCCATCCAACAAATCCTTGTTCCCCACCACATTTCCAGGATCAGGGCGTAATCATCAGAATTCTGCATTTACTGATGACCCAGGGGTAGAAATAATGTTTTCTTTCTACATGAAATTACCGAACGTTATTAATCTAGTTATTTATTCTCAAATTTGACTGGCAAATTAAAAATTTTACCAAATAGTAGAGAACAATAAGAGATAAATTCAGGAAATAAATCTACATAACCTAATCACACATATGTAAAAAAAAAATTCGACACAGAAAGCAGAAAGAACATTTTATTTATTTTTAAGTGTATTTATTTATTTTGAGAACAACAGAGACAGCATGAGTGGAGAGGGGTAGAGAGAGGGGGAGATAGAGAATCTCAAGCAGGGTCCATGCTGCCAGCACAGAGCCCGATGCGGGCTCGAACCCATGAAGGTGTCAGATCATGACCTGAGCCAAAATCTAGTCAGACGCTTAACCGACTGAGCCACCCAGTCGTCCCAGAAAGAATATTTTAAATATAAATAGTCACATGAGACATTTGAGAATGTGTGTAATTTGAGAAGACTGCTATGAAAAAAATATTTATGCTGTTGGAATTTAAAAATAAATGTAATAAAAATGGAAAACAATCATTGTAAGGTCTGGAGGAAACTTTTGTTTTGGTCTGGGGGCTATTTCGGCTTCTAATTTAGAATCATCTTCATTATTTTTCCAGTGAAATTTGTATGCCTTGCAGTTGCTAGGCTAGGAGTATAGAGCCAGAGGCTTGGGAAGCGCCTATTTTGCAAGATGGTAATTGGGTATAATTACTTGAAGTGCAACACGTCAGCTTAGTTGTAGCGGCCACGTTGGTTGACTTTGGGGGAAATAACAACATAACGGAACAGCTGTTTCAGATCATGCATAGCAGCCCGTAAGTCCGCGCACACACAGACTGTAACTGGGCTTTTCATAGTCGATTTCTCATTCGAGAAAGTGGCTGGGTTTTATAGTGCGGCATGCAGAAGAAGGCGGGGGTGGGGGGGGGGGGACATACTCACAGCTACTGCCTAATAATTTGTCTGTGAAGTACGTTCTGTAAGTTTTCACGTACAGCCAACCATGAGGGTGGAGAAGGCCACATATGAGCCCATAAGCAGTGGAACTGAGGCACCCCTGGCAGTGAACTCATATCTACATGTATAATAAACAACTACCCTGGTGATGACGAAAATACACACGGAATTTACTCTACTCGTAATAGGTAACTGTAGGGGGCCTTTTATTGCTGCATGCCCAACAAGGGAAACCTTTTTATTCCGTTTTGTTTGGTTCCAGGAATATTCTGTAGCAGTGCTGTCCAAGAGAACTTTGTCTGATGGCAGTCTGATGGCTACCCACAAGGTAGCCAGGAGTCACATATGGCTTGTGAGCACTTGCCACAAGAGAGTCAAACTTAAAATTCTCAAAATAAGAAAAAAAAATGTGTCACGGGTGTGATGACAATTGGTCAGTAGACTTATTGTGGTGATCATGTCACAGTATATACAAATATTAAAGTATTATGTTTGACACCGGAAACTAATACAATGTTACATGCTAATGATGCCTCAGTGAAAACAGAATGTGGCCATTGCAATGGAGGGACTGACTTTATAATAGTGGTTCATTTTAAGCTAATTAAAATTAACTCTAAGTAGCCACAGGTAGCTCCAAGATACTTCTGGGCTACCAGAAGCTGGAAGAGGCAAGGAAGGATTCTTCCCCAGAATCCTTTGAGGGAAATGTAGCACTCCAGCACCTTGATGTTGGGTTTCTGCTTTCTAGAACTGTGAGGGAGTGAATAGCTGTTGTTTTAGCCATCCACCTTGTAGTAATTTGTTCCGACAGCCCTGGGAAACTAACACAGATGGCTTCACTGAGGAGTTTGAAACCGGAGCAAGAGGCAAAAAGGCCAGAAACAAGGAAGCGTTCGTTCATGAGACAGGTCCAGGGCACCGGCTACCATCCAGGTCTGAGTCGTGATGACACCATTCCCCCCACCAGGCTGGCCCTGCAGTACAATTTCACTGCATTTCTGGGCCCTCATCTTCATGGTCACTGTCCTTACCCTGCGCCTCCTTAACCTTCCCTTTAACTGTGTGTTCCCATGTCCTCTATTATGTGGGTCAGGTTGACTGGAATTTAATATCCCTCATCCACCACCAAAAACGGAGGATCTCAATGGTTTTGATCAATTTTCCCAAGTAATACTCATTGAGTAAAATCCTTTTTTACTTTTATATAAAATATATAATATATATGTATACATATTTAACGTCAATCATTATTATATATACCATAGATATTCACTTTTCTATCTCTCAAAACTTGAAGCCATGCAAATAAAGTGTGCCTCAAAATTATGATCCTCTTCTCAAAATAAAACACATAATGAGTTTTCCTGTTGCTGAGGGAAAACAGAAGTGAGTGCATTTCTTCACACTGAGAATTATGTTTGCCATCAGAAAGCCATGGGTGAGTGGAAAAAGCAGCCACAGTAGAAATGTAAATTGAGCTGAAATATTTCATTTGGCAACAGCTCAATTTTAAAGTTATAAACACAGTAATCTGCAGAAATGTCATATTTATTAAGATTCTTATTTAACAATGGCTATGATTTTAAAAGATCATTGCATTAGAGAGAAAAGTCATGCTTCACACGAAAAGTGTAGCATTTTAGTAATCTGTAAGAAGTGTTATTTCACATTATTATGAATAATTCATATATTTTCAGTGTATTTTTGTCTTAGCTAGAATTCAGAAACTGACAGCGCTAGGTGCACATTTTCATTATTTTCCTATTCTAATATTTTAAAAGCCATTTTAATTTAAATGATTTGATGAACTACGTTACCCCCAAAATAGCCAAGAGACTTATGTACATGACCCAGTTTATAGAATACAAATAAATATAGGGAGTATGTTTTTATTTATTGTACTTCTACTTTAATTTTTTAGTATAGAATTTTCTTTACTCTCTATATAATTATGGCTCTGGTCATATATTAAAAGGTTTCTATAATGCTACCTTTTCTGTCTCCAAATTAAGAAATGAGACTAGGATTCCCTCTATCCTTTCTGTTTTTTTTTTTTTTTCATGGTACATAGTTTATGTTCTGTACACTTCTACAATTATCTACATCTATCTTCACCTGTGCAGTGGTCTATAATTACACTTGATCTGAGATGATGGGGGATGTTAAGGTTGGTATTTGATAGCTATAGGATACGGATCTCCTTTTCTTTTCCTTTTTTTTATTTTTCCCTATGCATATGATTCTGTCATGGTCTTGTTTTTATCTCAATCTAGTGTGGTCGCAGAATGATTTTCCGACAGTGTTTTGTGAAATTACCTGTTTTCCATAGGAAACACCTCGATCCAGCTGAATGTCAGGCTGTCACAAGCTGGGAACTCTCAGGGTCACTTTCCTTTTCTTTCTCTTTCCTTATCTTCCATTAGCTACATCCTTTGCAAGGTGGAGGATCCTCTATGTGAAGGTTGCCATGGAAATACCCACTTGTTATTTTTTAACTCCTTGTTATTAAGGTAAGATCTCCCACGAAATGTATGTGACCAACTGCTAAGGTCATGCCATTCGCCATTTCTGGGTTGAGATAGCCACGCTCCAACATACAACACTAATCAATGTGAACATAAGGTCATATATGTCTTAGGCATATGTTCTAGTTATCAAGGAAGGATGGTGGGTGAAGAAGTGCTCTTTGGAATATAGGACATTTCATATATGTATCCATACATTTCATTTATATACTTAAAAATTTTTAATATTTATTTATTTTTGAGAGAGAGAGAGAGAGAGAGAGAGAGAGAGAGACAGAGTGCAAGCAGGGTAGGGGCCGAGAGAGACGGAGACACAAGATCTGAAGTGGGTTCTAGATTCTGAGCTGTCAGCACAGAGTCTGATGCGGGGCTTGACCTCATGAATGGTGAGATCGTGACCTGAGCCGAGTCGGACACTTAACGGACTGGGTCACCCAGGTGCCCCAATAACTTACTTACTTGCTTATTCACGCATTCTTCTTTATATGTAACGTGCCAGCTGTGAATTGTGTTACTTTGGATAATTGCTGGTTGTATCAGTAGTTTCTGTCAGGCCATTTGAGTCATGGCACCACTGGATATGACACCCTCACTTCAATTAGGGTTCTCCTCTAGAGTAAAGACAATTTTAAGAGAAGGAAACTGCTATCCCAGACCTGCCAATGACTTGAGAAAAGAGATCCACATCACCTCTATCTTGTGACTTCTGTCCCCCACTAGATAAAAAAAAATAGCACGGGACGGCCTTCAGGGAGAGTGGCCATAAGCATGGCAGTGCTATCCTTCCAGTGACATTAAGGAAGTTGTAGCTAGACTCACCTCCCATCTGCTTGAGACGGGATGTGTCTTGTTGATACATTAAAACAACACCAAAAGAAAGGCAGATAGGATATTCAATATAAAGAAAGAAAGTGAGGGGCGCCTGGGTGGCTCGGTAGGTCGAGTGCCCAACTTCAGCTCAGGTCATGATCTCGCAGTTGGGGGGTTCCAGCCCTGCATCCGGCTCTGTGCTGACTGCTGGGAGCCTGGAGCCCGCTTCTGATTCTTTGTCTCCCTCCCTCTCTCTCTCCCCTCCTCTGCTTGCACTCTGTCTCTCTCTCTCTCTCAAAAGTAAATAAGCACCAAAAAAAAAAATTTTTAAAAGAAAGAAAATGAGATTCTCCAGTGCAATTATGCATTCATGTAACTTGATCCATTCATAATTATTTAAGAATGATAAGTCTTCTAACTGCATCTTTAGACTTGTGTAAACAGTTGATCACTGAGTTGTATTTAAGACCTAAACTTGAGATTTTTTCCCCTAAAAACTGGACAGATAATTTATAAATAATCTGAGAGAACAAGGTCACTTCAATTGAGAACAGAAAGAATCTAAAATGGTTGACTCTTTTTTTGCTTGTTTTTGTTTTTGTTTTGTTTATTTTTTTTTTTGTATTGACTTCTGATACAACAAAATAAATGGCATGGATGTTGAAGTTTACAGAATCAGAGTTGTTGGAATGGGAGCTGAGAATGAAAAACATTAAGCTAAATAATTAAAGAAAAAGGAAAATCATGGTGATGACTCTGTATTTAACAGACATGGTTAATGTTGCACTTTGGAGGGAGCTAAATATAATCATTGTGCTTCTGTCTAACTTTAAGAGGATTTAAAATGTTTAAGAGAATCTAATATTTGCAACATATAACAAGCTGGAGTTGCAAAAAGTTTAATTTATTAAGTGTGCAATCAGTTTTAAATGCTTTGCAAAATCGAATTGGTCATAGGCATACATTTTGTACTATCAGTTTATGTAAGTATTATTTGAATATTAAGAGGTTATATCTGAATAGTAATAACTTTAACATTAGGCAAATAGTTTTTTTAAAAAAAGAAATATTTCTGTCTGTTCACGAAACTTTTTCAGAAGAAATATTTTCCCATTAAAGCTTCTGAGTCTTGACTCTGATTGAGGCTCCAATGATTATAGTATTCCTTTTACTCTATATTGTGGTACAAGAATGTTCTTACAGACACAGTGGTAAGATTTCAGGTCATCTGAAACTCCTCCTTCCTGTCTCCATTATTCTTTGATACTCTATTACTATACACTCCACTCCCTCCTGTGGACTATTCCTTTACCATATTTAGGACTCTCTCAAAAGGAAGAAAAGGAAATTGTCTGAAAACAATTTTTTAAGGTAGTTATTTATTTTGAGAGAGAGAGCACGTGTGCGCATCCACGAGCAGGGGAGGGGCAGAGAGAAAGGGAGAGAGAATCCCAAGCAGAATGAACACTGTCGGCCCAGAACCCAACACAGGGTTTAGTCTCACAAACCGTGAGATTATGACCTGAGCTGAAGTCAAGAGTCGGACACTTAACCAACTGAGCCATCCAGGTGCCCCTGAAAACAATTTTTAAAATTAATCTTTCAAAGAATAATATTTTTGAAACTCAAATTTTTTTTTTCTTCAGAAAAGAGAAGAAATTGATTGGGTAATTACCAAAAAGAAGAATTTGGAAGTTTCTGAGTGCTAGAAAGGAGAAATTCATGATACTAAGCTAATTAGGCACTGAAAAAATACTTGGGTTAAGACAGAATTACTCCTGTGAGTCCACAGTTGGTTAAAATTAGTCCCTTTGTTCACTGGATACGAAAGTGTCTTAATTAAGTGCAGTGGCACTCTGTCATCCCGAGGTAACCTGAAATCCATGCTCTTTATCAGGTTCAGTTTATTAGAACCTGTTGCAAAGAAACGTGATGCCAGTTTTGATGTCTCTTGGGCAAGAGCTGTTGTCATTGGAAACGTTTATTTTATGATCCGCAGCCTTTGAAACACAGTAAAAGAAAAACAAAGCTATGTTTCATCAGTTAGTTGGATCCTTTATGTATTAATTTCACAAAGGAAAAAAAATAACTGGGCACTGATTTGGACTCAGAAAAAGTCTATGTACTTTGAGTGAGGAAAAATGAACTGATTGGAAGCATATGGATACTCATGATGATGATGGTGATGGTGATGATGATGGTGATGATGATGGCGATGGTGATGGTGATGTTTCTCGGCACGTGCTAAGTGATAAGCGCTGTGCTGAGATCTCTGCATATGACTCATACTTTGTCCTTGAACAACCTTGTAAATTGAGTGCTGTTATTTTCTCCATTTTGTGGATCATTAAACAAAACATAGCAATGTTGGGTGGCTCCCCTCGGTGTGTACAGCTGGTGAATGGCAAAGACTATTCATTAAATCTAATTATATCAAAATAAGAGGACAGAACCTGTATTGAGGGCTTGCAGCTTACTACGAAAAAGAAAAATCACCCATGTTCTCATAATACAAATGATCAGTAGTTATGTGTACGTAACATGAGTACTGAAAACACATTTTAAACTGTATTAAAGTATGATACGTATGCTGACTCCTATACTATCACTTTTAATTGAGTGTATTTTCCTTAAGCCATGTCTGGTAAGTACTTGTTTCCTAGGCAAATCATGCTAGGAAAGTTATTTTTGTATGATAAATGAAGTTAAAATATTTTTTTTTAAATAGAGGCCTAGAAATGTTTCTCTATGTAAGGTGATATCAAGCAGAAAATCAGTAGTATTAAATAGAAATCTGAAACTAAAGAAAGTAATTGTTTAAGAAAAAAAATCCCCATTTTTAAAAATCTGGACTATGTAAGGCAGGTCACTGTGAATTAAATGTGTATGAGAAATTCATACTGAAATGTCCTTTTTCAGAATGATCTTGTGTCCTTAATATAATAATTTAAAATTTGCCTGTGGTAATTACGACAAGTGGATTGACTTTTCCAGTTCATTTGCGGTTATTGTTTAAGTAAAAATGATCTTCCTAAGTGAAAAGAGCAAATCCTGCCTCTCTCTCCAAGCCCCAACACTGCAGGACTTACAGGAAAATTGTTAATGTTAGTTTCGTATTCTGTTTGTAACCCTGTGTCCTGGGGCTTCTAAACTGAGATCAGGCCAGGTGTAGAGGGCAATATACACCCCTTCTGTCTTGGTAAAATAAGTTTTTAGTATCAATTATAATTAATAACATGAGTAATCAGAAAAATAATATTAAAAAATGCATGCAGAAGGTATAAGGAATCTGGACTAGACGCAGAAGACAGGGGGATCCCAGCAGAGGCAGAGGAAAAAGTGAGGGACCGAATCCCACAAGGTGTCTACTGTTTCTGCTTATTCGTAGCCCTGACTCAGCCACGCCACAAAGGGAATCAGAAATGAAAGAAAATCTGACAAAAATCTGGTGAATGCCCTTCTGAAATAGGCAATTAAAGAAAGAGAGAGGGCTTCAGAAAGGGTCTACAGGGAAAGGTCTTACACGGAGCAGCCCATCATGTTATGGGGCAATTAAGCTCCGCCCCACAATTTTAAGGACCAGACCAAGGTGCTTTTGTCTTTTCACTGGGGAAGCATAGCAACACTCCCTGGAATTAAAAATGATAATTCCTCCCTAGAAATCACATGATTTCTAGGGAGACATTATCTCAATCTCCAGTGAGACCATGTACATTAGGTGAATGGTGCTTTCTTACCTAAAAACAGTTGCAAATTCCACACTTAACATAAAAAAAAAAAAAAAGAGAGATTACCATGTCCAAAGAAATTGTTAACCTAAAATTACCAGAAAATGCTAGGATAAAATCCCATCCAGTTAAAAATAAATGGCCCTTTCCAGACTTTTTTTTTAATTTGAATTTTATAAAACTAGGTCCCATATTTAAAGATCATATTGGATCAACAGAATAACTCAACAAAATGATTCTGTGTTCCTTCTTTGACTTAATTGTGTGTCTCTTAAATCGTGCCTTAAATCACGTGACTTGAATCACGACAAAATGGGGATTGGGAGATCATGATGAGTTGATTGATGCAAAAATTCCGATTTCCAGTAAATGTTCTGTTCCAAAGTTGCTGAATTCTGTATTTATTTGATGTAAAAGTTAAAATGTCTGTGCAGGGGCTAAATAGCTGAAAATCATTTATGAAGACATTGAAAGATATGTAAAAACAATTTAAATGGATACTGCAACAAAATGTGTTAGTTAAAATACCTTTTAGGAGTTGGTCTTTTTGAGTGGAGAAAATGGTCTAAAACTATTGACCTCCAATAACCTCCCTACTAAACTCTTAGGTATTTTTCTAGTTCACTAATAGGTTTCTTTCAACATCCAAGGTCAACGAGCATTGATATTGTAGGGAACCTTTTTTTCAAGTTATGCAGAGGCTTTATCAAGATAATTTAATGGAAATTAATGGGATGGTTTTGAATGGCTTATTTCTCTCTTACAGATTATGTGTTTCCATTGTCATTGTCTGAAGAAACCATTTCACTGTTTAGGTAGTAAAAACAAATTGTAAAATGTATTGCATGAGAGACAATTCCTTTAATGTTTTCCTTATCCTTACCATGCTAAAGCTGTTAAGCAAAGACATAGGATTTTAAAGAACAAATTGACTAGATTTTGTGTATTAGTGTTCTCCACAGAAACAGAGTAAATGGGCTGGTATATAGGAAGAAATTTATTATAAGGAATTTGCTCACATAATTATGGAGGTTAAGTGCTAGGACTTGCCATCTGCAAGTTAGAGACCCAGGAAAGCCAATTGTGTCACTGAATTCAAGTCTGAAGTTCTGTGAATAAGGGCACCAAGGACAGTAGAAAATCAATGTATCACCTCAAGTAATAGGCAAGAATTAAAAGGGGTAAGTCTCTTTCTTCTGTCTTTTGTTCTATTCATGCTCTCAACTGATTGGATGAGGCCCGCATTGGCGAAGGCAATCTGTTACTGAGTTCACCAATTCAAATGCTAATACCATCCAAAACACTCTCATGCCCAGAAATAATGTTTAATTTGAGCATCCGATGGCCGGTCAACTTGACACATAAAATTCACCATCACTTTGTGATAATACAAATTCGAGTTGGGCAGGCCTCACCTTTCATCCCAAGGGTTGGCAGGTGGGGCACACCACTGAGGCAGCTCTGGGTGGAATCCTAATGAGTCCCTCATCCAGCCCTCCAGCTTTTCTATTGCCATGCTTGAGCATGAACTTCTGTTCACCTCCAAACACTTTCCAGATGGCACCTGGCTTCTTTGTGCCTTCATTGTAGCCAAATGAAGTTTGGAGGACAATTTCCTTCTGTCTGAAAGATGCTTTATTATTAACTCCCAGGTTAAATACCAGACATTTCACAATTCAGCAAAAGCTTCCTGACCTTGGGGAAGCTCTTCCTGAATCGTTCAGGTGAAGTTAGATGTCCAGTCTTCCATGGTTCTGTAACACTGATAAGTGTAGGTAATAAACCATTGATGGCATCTTTTGTAACTTTGTATTTCATTTTTATCCATGTCTCCTCCCCAGTGAATCTCTCAAAGATTGGTATATCTTTTTCAGCTTTGGATATTCAGTGCCCGAGATAGAATTAATTAATATTTAGTGAGTGTATGTAGATGAATAATTGGAGAAAGGACATTAATCACCCAGTTGACACAAATGAAAATAAAATCAATGCAACCAATAAAAAAAAATCACGATAAACTAGGAGAAATTAGAATGACTTTACAAATAAAACCAAACCAAAACACCTTGGAAATCAACCATTAGAGGGAACAAAGGAGTAAAATGAAGTATTGACAAAAATGGAAATGGGGGGATAATCAGAAACAGAGATCACAGAACACGTATGGACCAGTACAGATGATACCAAAAGAAGAGCAAAGTGGGCATCTGAGAAGATGTTAGTATTTGCTATGGATAATGGTGGCTGTTCTTGAGCCCATGTGATCCGTGGAATGGATGCCAATATGGAAGTTGGATGGGGAAGGTTTTGAAACAAGAACACAGCTGCTTATTAACTGCTAATTAAAACTCAGAAGTTTAGTTTGCGATAAACTTTATTTCAGTAGGAAGGCTTTAAAGGCCAGGCAAATTGGAAAGGGTTGCTCTCTGCTACACTAGATCAATGAAAGAGAGGACTGGTGATGGCAAACCAGACCCATAAATCTTCTCCATCCTTTTAATAATGTTTCCCAGGAGCGTCCAGAGCTGCATTAAGCTGAGGAAAATGTTGTGGGCAAGAGAAACAGGTGAGAGGCCAAAGGGAATTCTTAAGGTTAAAAGTAACTAATAATGGAACACTTTCAATACCTGAAAAAAAAACATTTTCTTGCATTTGAGGAAAATTGTTTATCTACTCTCGTAAATAAGGGCTCTGTAAAGAATGTAAGTGACAAGTTCCTTTGCAAGAACATGTAGCCTCCTTACTAATGTATCAGATCCATCACGTATACACACACACACACACACACACACACACACACACTCTCACACATGCACACGCAACATAGGTATATAGAGTTATGTACACCTAGACTGAATTCTGATACTAAACCCTGTGGAAACTACATACTATTCTTAATTTTGTTAACACATTTTTAAAAATGGAACATTCTTGCATGTGAATGTTATATGGAAAATGCTTACTAAGCACCATAAAACAACGTAAGTAAAATTTATAGTAAGAGCCTACCAAATTGAAATATGCGAAATTAACTTGCCTTTTCCTACCATTTTTGTTGACCTGTGAGAGAGGCTAATTTGTCTCAGTTTTTAGTGTCTGCTTGTACTTAGAAACCTGCATCCTCAAAAAGGAAAAAAAAAATATATAAAAATTCATAGCAATAGATTTTTAAACTTAAATTCAGTTTATGACAAAGAAATGCTTACAAATGCACATAATAAATATATATAAAAAGCTGTCATAAGCAACATGTAAATTGCTTCCTATGAGTCCACAAACTTCCAACTATCAATTAATTCATGGACACTTTTGTGACAAGTAGAACATAAAGAAAGAATTTATGGGAATTTAAAAAAAGGTTAGTAATATTAGTACAATAAAAGACTCTTTTGATCAGTAAATTTACTTAGTTTCAGAGGAAATTATAGGTAAAAGATATTTTTTAAAAAATGTAAAATATGGTTAAACTTCTAAACTTTTCAACATTAGGCTATTATTTTGTTAAGCTAATATAGACTGGGGAGATTTCTATAAAATATACATAGACCTCAACATTCTGATAAATTTGAAATTATTCTTATTGTGTTATTTCCATTTGTCAGATTTGCAGCAGTCAAATGGAGGGACCAATTGCTGAAAGTTTTGTGCTTATGACAGAACTTTGTATTTCAAATGAAAAAACAAACAAGTAAGAATGACAGTGCCTTATTAAGATAATATATAAGTTTTCATTAGCTAAATTTAATTGGACAGTCCATTATAAGCCAATGTCCTAAAAGGTCAGGAGAGCGTTTGGCATAAAGTATTTGACTTGGTTTCTTTGATGTCTGTGCCATTTTTCTGTCATTAACTTTGTTTTCATGTCAAAAATCAATAATCCTATGCTTAATTTAGCTTTATTATTTCCATTGAGCATTCTCACAGCTATTTGAAAATATTTTCTATGGATATGTAAATGAAATAGATTTAAATTTATGCCAAACAATTTAGAATTTTCTAGCAGCACCATCAAATTATTTGTCCTGAACACATAAAATAATTTTCACAAGAAAAATGTGACAACCATATTTTAATGAAATATTAAAAATCTGAAACCGGATGCAGCAGTAAGGGAAAACTACCATTTTTTTTTCTTCAAACCATACATGTGGTATTTTAAAACTTCTGAAATTAGAACACATCTTTAAAATAAATCTCTAGGTCTATTGGAGGTAATGGCCCCTCAAAAGCTATTGTATAATTGTCATACAATTTATAACCAGAAATGCAATTAGTATACAAACCAAGGTGCTATCTCAGTAGGGTTTGTGCTTGTGACATTCCTAGATGGACACCGGCATTCTGGAATAACCCTTCCCAAAAATATCCTGAGATGCTGGCTGGAACTATTACTTGTATGCTGGGGAGATTTCTGAAAACCAGGGTTTGGGGGGAAACATATGGAAACTAAATTTAGGATTAGATTTTCTCATAATCAGCAGGGCTCTAAGTATTCCTTCTGTTTCCCTGCCTTAAGTGCTGGTTTGGGTGTTTGGTCCTCATATCAGCTACTTTTTGCACACTCTTGCCATCCCTTTTCTAAATCCCCCAAGACTTAATTTTATAGGATATCTTTATTGAAATGTATGGGTATAATTGGAATATTATCTCATTTCACCAAAGAAGCACTTTCAAATTTAATGTAACCTTTACAATATAGTTGACATTTTTTGATATATAGTATCTCTCTCTCTCTCCCCTCAACCTTTCCTATGTTCCTCAATATGTTGTAGGTGCTTGGCATCTTTCTTTTTCCTTTTTTTACTGGGTCCTTCATACTCTTTCTCTTATGCTTTCCTCAAAATTCAGGATTTCTCTTACATTAATTCATTCCCTAATCGTCTCCCTACATAGAATTCAGACAGGATTAAGAAGCACATTCCCACCATATGCTGTCTACCTTAGAAACACTTTACGTTCAAAGACACATATAGTCTGGAGGCAAATAAATGGAACAAAATATACCACACACACAGGAATCTTAGAGTTGGAAGGGCTAAATTAATGTCAGGCAAAATAGGTGATGGGACAAGAAATATGACTAGAAACAAAGATATATTTCATAGTGACGAAAGAGCCTAGGTGCCCGACAAATACATAAATTATAAGTGTATATGCATCTTAGAACATCAAAATACATGAAGCTAACAGTGATAAAATTGAAAGGAGACTCATACAATTCCACGATTGTACTCAGATATTTCAGTAGGCCAACATCACTAATTTAAAAAAAAAGGTAGAAAATCAGTAATTTTACACAAGACTTGAATGACACTATCAGCCAACTTGAACTGTCACTATGTATATGCAAATAAAAATCCAACCACAGGAGAATACACGTTCGTTTCAAGTATGCATAGAACAGTCTACAAGAAAAAGCATATACTGGGCCATAAAACAAATGCCAATGACATTAAAAGGATTGGCATCATACAAAATATGTTACCTAATCACAGAGGAATTTAATTAGGACTCAAAAATAGAATAACATGTAGAAAACTTGCAAGTATTTGGAAAGTAAATATTAAATACATATCCAAATAACCTGTGGATTAAAAAATAACAAAGAAAATTAGAAAATATCATATTGGGGTGTCTGGGTGGCTGAGTCAGTTAAGTGTACAACTTCAGCTCAGGTCATGATCTCACAGTTCATGGGGTTGAGCCCTGCATCTGGCTCTGTGCTGACAGCTTGAAGCTTGGAGCCTGCTTCAGATTCTCTGTCTCTGTCTGTGTCTCTGTCCCTTCCTCACTCATGTTCTGTCTCTCTCTCAAAAATCAATAAACATTACAAAAAAGAAAATATCATTATTAAATTAAATATATTTGAACTTCTATGATGCAGTTAAAGCAGTGGACAAAAATTCTTAGTTTTAAGTACTAATAATAGAAAGGAAGTAAAATTTCAAATTAACAGTTTAAACCCATATACTATTTAATACTATCCTATTAAAGCCAGGAAGTGTCCAGAATAAGGTAAGATCCTCAAAGCCTCCAGGCAAAAGATAAGATAAAGTGAATACAAAAGGAATTAGACTAGCAGCAAACTTTTGAAAATTAACATACCAAGCAAAGCAACAGTAGAGTAACATTGAAAAAAAATCAATGAAAGTAAGTGTGAACCAAGTATTTTACATCAACTCACTCTTTCAAGTATCAAATCTTCAGGAAAAAACAGGATTTGATATGTAAATACTTAAGGAATTCTGCATCTATCAGCAAGTATCACCCACCCAAATCATGACTAGCGGGAAATTGAACAAAAGAATGCCTGTGACCCCTTCTAGACATGTAGATGCTCACATACGACTAAGAAATAAGTGAGAATAAGGATGTATGGCAAATATACAAATGATATATGTCAAAATATAGTATAAAGGATGGTTCTAAAAATGAGAGAAAAAATAGGTAAAGCACAAAGTAGCGAACAATTTATTGGTGTATGGGTAATACACAGGTTAAAGGGACTAAACATTTATAAGCCATATATCAAAATGTTCAATAAGTAAACAGGGAACTAAAAGCAGTAAAAAGCTCTAAGTACAAAGATAACTGCAGAATACAAATACAAACTACCTAAATTGGAAACAAATAAGTAAAAGGGAATGCACATCTTATAGAGAAAGAAAATATCACAAATGAATCATGGAAATTATCACACAACACACATACTTATAAAATCCTATAATTGTCATGTAGGATTTTATGTATCCTATATAATATACATAAGAATGTTACATAACATATTAATTATTATAGTCATGTACTAATATGACATGGTTGGAAACAAGGATAAATCTTAAGAAAGGACCGAAGATTGCGGAACAGCATGGAAGTTTTTTGTGTGTCTCGCGTCCATGAAATACAGCCAGACCAACACTAAACCAAGCTGCAGAGGGCAGGGAGCCACTTTTGCATGCAGAGAGATGGTGGGGGGAGAGTATGGGAAAAGCACCCCCCCAAAACAGCTGGAGAGAAAATGGAAAAGTAGAAACAGCTGAGGGACTGAACTAAAAAGGGAGAAAGGAAAAGGAGAGGGTTTAAATTCCATTAAGACTATAAACAGGGGGAACACAGAGGCTGAACCTCCACAGCTGATACCTGGCAGTGCTCTGGTGGGAAGGGAGAATCCCCTGGAGCAAAGTGGGGTCCAGGGTCTTCAGGCCACAAGGAGAGAGGCAGTTCCCCTGCTGGGGGGACACCTGGTAGAGGCTGTGTGGGTCCCCCAAAGGCAAGGCCCCAGTGGAACCCAGGAGAACAACCACATTTGCTGGTGCTGGAACAAGGTCGTTAAGGGTGAAGCCTGGTGCCAGATGTATGTTGTGATTTGCCATAGTCCCTGAAATGCTGCTGCTACACTATCTCGAGAACTTTTTCTGGAGCAGGCTGTCACCAGGCCACAATCTCTGGGCATTGGCAGCAGCACGGTCCCACAAACTTCCCTGGGTTGGCCAGCACCCAGTCATTGCTTGGTGAGACTCTCCCGCAGAGGGGAGAATGGGTCAAAGCCACAGTCCCTCAGAAGTAAGGGGTCAGGAAAACAGCCACATCTGAGACAAAACTTAGGAAGGAGGTGCTGCCTGGGCTTGGTCACGGACTATGTAAAAGAAGGAAATGGACAGAAGCAGAAGATGAAGGACAGGTGAGCGATTGCTGATCAGGGAGAACACAGTTCCAATACTATAGACTGTGTAGCTGGGTGACACCATTTTCTCCACACCCGTGCTTGTTCATACACACCTACAAGTGCCACAACAATCCACACCAGTAAGCTAAGCAGTGCCATCTATGGAGAATGGAGCCGTTAATAATCCCCGTCCAACTGGGCCAACCTCGCTCTTTAGGAACACAAGTCTCTCGGTGTGCTTAGTTTATGGACTACACAGTGCTTCATAGTTTCACTTCTAGGGGAAAACAAAGTAATTTCAGTAGTATTTCAGTCTGTTTGCTGGTCCATCTATCCAATTTCTTTCTTTTATCTTTTTTATTTTGTTTCTTTTCTTTTCCTTGAATACAGAAAGAGAAAAAATTCATTTTTATTTTCAATTTTTATTAAAAATAGTTTTATTTAAATTTTTTCTACTATATTTTGTACTTTGTGTAATTTTCTTTTCAAATTCTATGTTACTTCCATCATTTCATTTAGTCTACTTCAGTGTATTCATTTTTTTCAAATTTTCAAATGATTTCCTTTTTTTCTCTTTCCCCTTTTTTCTTTAATCCATCAAGCCCCTTTCAACACCCAGACCAAAACACACCAAGGATCTAGCATCATTTATTCGATTCTTTTGTGTGTGGGTGTTTGTTTTTAATTTTTTAAATTTTAACATCTTTTAGTTTTAGTTTCTTTTAGTTTTAATTTTTTTTTACCTCACTGATTCCTTTTCTCCCTTCTAAATGATGAAACAGAGGAATTTACCCCAAAAGAGAGAGCAGGAAGAAATGGCAGCCAGGGGCTTAACTAACACAGACACTAGCAAGATGTTTGAACCAGAATTTAAAAACACAATAATAAGAATACTAGCTGGAGTCGAAAATAGACTAGAATCCCTTTCTGTGGAGATAAAAAAAAGTAAAAGCTAGTCATGATAAAATAAAAAATGCTGTAACTGAGCTGCAATCTCAAATGGAGGCCACGGCAGCAAGGATGGATGAGGCAGAAGAGAGAATCAGCTATAAAGAAGGCAAAGTTATGGAGAATAATGAAGCAGAAAAAAGGATGGCAATTAAGGCAAAAGAGCACAATTTAAGAATTCGAGAAATCGGTGACTCATTATAAAGGAACAACATCAGAATCATAGGGGTCCCAGAAGAGGAAGAGAGAGAAATAGGAGTAGTAGGGTCATGTGAGCAAATCATAGTGGAAAACTTTCTGAACCTGGGGACAGACACAACAAAATTCAGGAAGCCTGAGGACTCCCATTAGATTCAACAAAAAACGACCATCCACAAGGCATATCATAGTCTAATTCACAAAATACTCAGGCAAGGAGAGAATCATGAAAGCAGCAAGGGAAAAAAAGTCGTTAACCTACAAGGGAAGACAGATCAGGTTGGAAACAAATCTATCCACAGAAACTTGGCAGGCCAGAAAAGAGTGGCAGGATATATTCAATGTGCTGAATCAGAAAAATATGCAGCCAATAATTCTTTCCCAGCAAGGCTGTCATTCAAAAATAGGAGAAATAAAACATTTCCTAGACAAACAAAAATTAAAGGAGTTTGTGACCACTAAGCTAGCTCTGCAAGAAATTTTGAGGGGGACTCTCTGAGGGGAGAAAAGATTAAATAAAGAAAATAAATAAATAAATAAATAAATAAATAAATAAATACCAAAAGCAGCAAAGAATAAAAAGGACCAGAGAACACCACCAGAAATTCCAACTCTACAAGCAACATAATGGCAATAAATTCATATCTTTCAGTACTCACTCTAAACATCAACGGACTCAATGCTCCAATCAAAACACATAGGGTAGCGGAATGGATAAGAAAACAAGATCCATCTATATGCTGTTGACAAGAGACCACTTTAGACCCTAAAGGCACCTTCAGATTGAAAATAAGGGATGGAGAACCATTTATCATGCTAATGGTCAACAAAAGAAAGCCAGAGTACCCATACTTATATCAGACAATTTAGACTTTAAAATAAAGACTGTGTCAAGAGATGCAGAAAGGCATTATATCATAATTAAGGGGTCTATCCAACAAGACCTAACAATTCCATATATTTATGTGCCAAATGTGAAAGCACCCAAATATAAAAATCAATTAATCACAAACATAAAGAAACTCATTGATAGTGATACCATAATAGTAGGAGACTTCAACACCCCACTCACAGCAATGGACAGATCATCTAATCAAAATTTCAATAAGAAAAGAAAAGCTTTGAGTGACCTACTGGACCAGATGGACTTAACAGATATATTCAGAACATTTCATCCTAAAGCAATGAAATATACATTCTTCTCCAGTGCACATGGAACATTCTCCAGAATAGACCACATAGTGGGACACAAATCAGCCCTCAACAAGTACAAAAAGATCGAGATCATACTGAGCAGATTTTCAGACCAGAATGCTATGAAACTCGAAATCAACCACAAGGAAAAATTTGAAAAGGTAACAAATACTTGGAGACTAAAGAACAACGTACTAAAGAATGCATGGGCTAACCAAGAAGTTAAAGAGGACATTGAAAATTTCATGAAAGCCAGTGAAAATGATAACACCACAGCCCAAAACCTCTGGGATGCAGGAAAGGCGGTCATAAGAGGAAAGTATATAGCAATCCAGGCGTTCCTAAAGAAGGAAGAAAGATCTCAGATATACAACCTAACCTTATGCCTTAAGAGCTGGAAAAAGAACAGCAAATAAAACCCCAAACCAGCAGAAGATAGGAAATAACAAAGATTAGAGCAAAAATTAATGCTATCGAAACAAAAACACAAACAAAAAACGAGTAGAACAGATCAATGAAACCAGAAGCTCGTTCTTTGAAAGAATTAACAAAATTGATAAACTACTAGTCAGTTTGATCAAAAAGAAAAAGGATACAACCCAAATAAATAAAATCAAGAATGAAAGAGGAGAGATCACAACCAACACAACAGAAATAAAAACAATAATAATAGACTATTATGAGCAATTATATGCCAATAAATGGGTAATCTGGAAGAAATGGACAAATTCCTAGAAACATATACACTACCAACACTGAAATAGGAAGAAACAGAAAATTTGAACAGACCCATTACTAGTAAAGAAATTGAATCCGTAACAAAAATCTCCCAAAAAACAAGAGTCCAGGGCCAGATGGCTTTCCAGGGGAATTCTTCCAAACATTTAAGGAAGAGTTAACACCTATTCTCTTGAAGATGATCCAAAAACATAAATGGAAGGAATACTTCCAAACTCTATGAAGCCAGCATTACTTTGATTCCAAAACCAGAGACCCCACTAAAAAAGGAGAACTATAGACCAATTTCCCTGATGAACATGGATGTAAAAATCCTCAACAAGATATTAGCCAATGAGATCCAACAACACGTTAAAAAAAATTACTCACCATGACCAAGTGGGATTTATACCTGGGATGCAGGGCTGATTCCATATCCACAAAACAATCATTGTGCTTCATCACATCAATAAAAGAAAGGACAAGAACCAGACGATCCTCTCAATAGAGGCAGAGAAAGCATTTGACAAAATACAGCATCATTTCTTGATAAAAACCCTCAAGAAAGTAGGGATAGAAGGATCATACCTCAAGATCATAAAAGCCATATATGAAAGACCCAAGGCTAATATCATCCTTAATGGGGAAAAACAGAGCTTTCCCCCTAAGGTCACGAACAAGACAGGGATGTCCACTCTTGCCACTGTTATTCAACATGGTATTGGAAGTCTTAGCCTTTGCAATCAGACAACACAAAGAAATAAAAGGCAATCAAATCAGGAGGAATTCAAACTTTCACTCTTCACAGATGACATGATACTCTATGTGAAAACCCAAAAGAATCCACTAAAAAACTTCTAGAACTGATTCATGAATTCAACAGTTTCAGGATATAAAATCAGTGCACAGAAATTGGTTGCATTCCTATACACCAACAATGAAACAACAGAAAGAGAAATCAGGGAATCATCCCATTTACAGTCACACCAAAAACCATAAAATACCTAGGAATAAATCTAACCAAAGAGGTGAAAAATCTATACACTGAAAACTATAGAAAGCTTATGAAAGAAATTGAAGAAGACACAAAAAAATGGAAAAAAGATTCCGTGCTCCTGAATAGGAAGAACAAATATTGTTAAAATGTCAATACCACCCAAAGAAATCTACATATTCAATGCAATCCCTATCAAAATAACACCAGCATTCTTCACAGAGCTAGAACAAATAACCCTAAAATTTGTAAGGAACCAGAAAAGACCCTGAATAGTCCAAGTGATCTTGAAACAGAAAACCAAAGCAGGAGGCATCACCATCCTGGACTTCAAGCTATACTACAAAGCTGTAATCATCAAGACAGTATGGTACTGGCATAAAAACTGACACTCAGATCAATGGAACAGAATAGAGAACCCAGAAATGGACCCACAAATGTATGGCCAACTAATCTTTGACAAAGCAGGGAAGAATATCCAATGGAATAAAGACAGTCTCTTCAGCAAGTGGTGCTGGGAAAACTGTACAGCAACATGCAGAAGAATGAACCTGGACCACTTTCTTACACCATACACAAAAATAAACTCAAAATGGATGAAAGACCTCAATGTAAGACAGGAAGCCATCAAAATCCTTGAGGAGAAAGCAGGCAAAAACCTCTTTGATCTTGCCCGCAGCAGCTTCTTACTCAATATGTCTCTGGAGGCAAGGGAAACAAAAGCAAAAATGAACTACTGGGACCTCATCAAAATAAAAAGCTTCTGCACACTGAAGGAAACAATCAGCAAAACTAAAAGGCAACCGACAGAATGGGAGAAGATATTTGCAAACGACATATCAAATACAGGATAAGTTCTATAAAGAACTTATCAAACTCAACACCCAAAACACAAATAATCCAGTGAAGAACTGGGCAAAAGACATGCATGGACACTTCTCCGAAGAAGACATCCAGACGGCCAACTGACATATGAAAAAATGCTCCCAATCACTTATCATCAGGGAAGTACAAATCAAAACCATCATGAGATATCACCTTACACCTGTCAGAATGGCTAAAATTAACAACTTAGGCAACAAAAGATGTTAGGGATGATGCAGAGAAAGAGGATCTGTTTTGCCTTGTTGGTAGGAATGCAAGCTGGTGCAGCCACTCTGGAAAACAGTAGAGTTCCCTCAAAAAATTAAAAATAGAACTGCCCTACGGCCCAGCAATTGCACTACTAGGTATTTATCCAAGGGATACAGGTGTGCTGATTCGAAGGGACACATGCACCCCAATATTTATAGCAGCACAATCAACAATAGGCAAAGTATGGAAAGAGCCCAAATGTCCATCAATGGATGAATGGATAAAGAAGATGTGGTATATATATATAAAATGGAGTATTACTAGGAAATCAAAAGAATGAAATCTTGCATTCGCAACTACATGGATGGAACTAGAAGGTATTGACTAAGTGGAATTAGTCAGAGAAAGACAAATATCATATGACTTCATTCATATGCAGACTTTAAGACACAGAACAGATGAACATAAGGGAAGGGAAAGAAAAACAATATAAAAACAGGGAAGGGAACAAAACAGAAGAGACTCTTAAATATGGAGAACAAACAGAGGGTTACAGGAGGGGTTGCGGGAGGTGGGGATGGGCTAAATAGGTAAGGGGCATTAAGAAATCTCCTCCTGAAATCATTGTTGCACTGTATGATAACTAATTTGGATGTAAGTTTAAAAAAACAAAATTAAAAAAAAAGGAAATGCTAAAGGACCTAATTCATTTATTAAAAGACAAAAAGCTTCCTATGTGGCTGAAAAACAAAATCTACAACAAATTGATTCAGATGGCTAAGGAGTGAAAAGATAAACAAATTCTATTATGTATATGGAAATAAAAATGGAACAGAGATTCTGATATCAGTAAAAGTGAAATTCAAGCCTCAAACCATTAAACATGACAAAAGAATTTTATGGTGGAAATCCAGAATCCACAATGAAAAAATAATACTTACCAATGTGCATATACCAATTAATAATAAAACCACCTTTAGGAATAAAAAAAACTACAGAAAGTGCAAGAAGACCTATGTAGAAACTGGTGAGTAACAAGATTTTTTAAAAAATGTTTATCTATTTTTGGGAGAGACAGAGTGTGAGTGGAGGAGGGTCAGAGAGAGAGGGAGACACAGAATCCGAAGCAGGCTCCAGGCTCCGAGCTGTCAGCACAGAGTCTAACGCAGGGCTCGAACCCATGAGCCATGAGATCATGACCTGAGCTGAAGTCAGTTGCCGAACTAACTGAGCCACCTGAGCATCCCAAAAAGATGTTTTAATACAGCATTCTCAGCACCAGACAGTTCAAGTAGGCAAATTATAAATAAAGAGAAGATCTAAAAACACAATCAATAAGACTGATCTTATCGATTGATTGATTGTATATGAAACTCTATACCTTATAATGGAGAATGCACATTCTTATCAGAGGCCTATAAAATATTCAGAGAGAGAGATATATGCCCCACATGAGATCCAAAATCTAGAAACCTGCCAAGTCAAGCCCAAGTACAGCCAACATATGACCCCAATCATTCCAATTAAATAAGCTTTTGCTTTTCCTGCAATATCCACCCCCTGCTCTACTCCTGCCAGCAGCAGATGGTTGGAGAATGAAGGAGGAGAAAGAGGAGAATCTTTGTCCTTCACTCCTCCGTGGCAATTCTTTCACATTATAGGTTGAGCCTCAGCTGGAGAAGGTTAAGAGAGTTATTAAAATAGTCAACCAGATATGACTGAGCTATTCTTTTTAGTGCTTACAAGTTATTGCGATTTTATAGAATTTGCATGAAGTAGACCTTATACATGAGACAAAGAGGAGAGAAAAGTGTAGTGGCTTGTTTGAAGACAGTTACGGGAGGGAAAAAAAAAAAAGATATATGTATCTCACAAGTTTAGAGTGTTTCCTACCTTGGTTACACATCAAGCATTTGAAGTAAGTTAGTAGGAAGATAATTTTAAGCTTGGAGAGGAAATTCCTAGTTGCTGCTTCACAGAAAGTGGTCAAGTAAGAGTTGAGATTTAAAACAAATTCAAATCTGCAACTCTAGTACATGTATACCAGCGATGGTGGGGTTGTAAGGCAAATAATCAAATGAATGTGGTATGAAAAGAAGGGGAAATCTTTTTAAAAAGCTAAGTTGACTAAAAATTGTGAACATATTCATAACACGGGAAAAAATTTAGGTGGCTTGGTGCATGGCTGGACAGCCAGCTTTGTAGGTGTTAATTAAAGATAACTGGGTTTCATTTAGAAGGAACCATCAGGGACTTGAATACATGTGTCTGGATGATGAGGAAGGTGGGGGCTGAAAATAAAGGTGACAGGCTCCTGATTTCTTAGATCACAATTAAAATTTAAGGGTTTAATTAGTCTATACAAGAAGAGTTTGTGGAAGTAGAAGAAAGGAGGATGAGGGAAGAACCCAAACCATACTCTGTAAGTGTTCATTGCTGAAAAGCAAGGTATTTAATTTTGAGGAAGATAAACAAATGATTCTTTGTCTCCTAAGTTTTCCTCCATAATGTATCAGCATCCAGTTCCACACAGTGATAATTGATTTGTTTATCCTTTTGATATTAGTTTTGTCAGTATCTTTTCCAGTCTCCATAGCTATTTTAAATAGTTTTGCACATTTCAGATAAAATGCATTTTCCAAATAATGTTTTTTGCTTTATTTTTATTTTGAACTAGCTCATGTTTTACTTTTTGATGCTGTGATTGAATTTTTCTTTTTTTTTCCCCCTTCTGTTTATGTTGAGACCTCCTAAAATACACACTGAAGTATATTTTGATGACAGGATTGGGCTTTTAAATTGTGATTCTTAGAATTTTACATTATGATTCTCACTAAAATCTTATAATATCTACTGAGGGTCTGACACTAGGCTGGATGCTGGTACCTGTACCTCAACTTGGAAGTCAGCAGAAAATAAGTCAAGAGAGTTCTAAACTATTTGAGACATACTGTTACACACAGTTTCCAAGCAAGTCAACAGATTATATTGAAATGGTGTAACAAATAACAATATGGGCTCTGGGGATGAAATAATGGTGAAACTCCTATCATCAAGGTACTCACAGTTTTGGAAAGAAAGGACACAATATAATAACTACACTACTTTCCATTAAAGAATTTATTAGGGCCATGAAAACCCAAATTTAAGAGTGTCTAGATATCTAGTTGAGTCTTTTGTCTTAGGTTACATAGAGAAGCCCATTATCAAATGTTATACATTATCAAGAAGACACAAAGTTTAGAAACCAATTTGGCAATAAATTTCATATTAAAAAATTTTTAAAAAATGAATAAACTATGTTGACTTAAAAAAAAAGAAGACACAAAGTTTTAAATGCTCAGTTTTTTTCTTTGACGTGGAGAACTAAGGAGGTGATGGTATGGGGGTAGTTAGGGGTAGTGTACAAAAATTAGGAAAGATATCCCAATTGAGATAAAATCTGTGCTAGTTTTTGGTAGATGTTGAGTATGTCTGGGATTTATACAGTAAAAATATTCTAGATAGAAACAACCCTTGATTCCTGCTTGCAGGATTTACCACGATCCAGAGGTGGAGGTCTCCGGGACATTTGACTGGGAAATCTTAGGTTAACTACCGATCAGCTTTTGACTATGAAAGGGTAGTGAGACACCGTAGGGAATGAAGTAGAGTCACATCTGAAGAGCTGTGTTTGACCGGCATAAAGCTCGTACTCAATCCTACAAGCCACCGAAGAGTTCGAAGTAGATTTGCATCTTATTAATTTCATTTTGTGGGAAGTAAGTAGGATATATTAGGAATGGGGATTAAAAAAAAAAGATTAAACTAGTACTTTGTGCAAATTAATCTCTTAAGACCAGGCAACTCAAATATGAGAAAATCACAATCTTGTATGATCAAGAAAAACTTGCTTCATTTTTATAAACCGGAACAAACTAACATTAATGTATAATTTGAAGTAAAGAAAATTCCAGCTTTTGCATTCTAACTTTCATATCACAAGTAAATATTTAAACCTAGCAAGGCTTGTCATCATTTAAGCTTTTAACTGAGAGCAAAGTTATTTTTCTTTTTTTAAATTTTTTTTTAATGTTTATTTATTTTTGAGAGAGAGAGGCAGAGTGTGAGCGGGGGAGGGACAGAGAGAGAGAGCGAGACACAGAATCCGAAGCAGGCTCCAGGCACTGAGCTGTCAGCACAGAGCCGGATGTGCGGCTCAAACCTACAAACTGCGAGATCATGACACCAGCCGAATTCAGATGCACAACCTACTGAGCCACCCAGGTGCCCGCAAGGTTATTATTCTTAATCAAAATGCATTTAAACCAGCCTCAGAAATCCAGTGCTTTACCTCATTTGGCCAAACTTTGGGTAAGTGCCCTAAATTGTTCTGGATTTCTAAGAAGGAAAAACAGCATACCTCACAATGTATTATCATTAAGTAGAAGAATTTACATGATATACAAAAAACCTAATACCAAGGGGCCTGGGGAGGTCACTATGGGCCCAGGTGCCATCTACTTGAAGCTGTTTTCCCTTCAAATGGGCAGTGGAATCACACTGTTTCTGACACCCCTGGAATATTCTGTCAGTTCTCAGCTCCTAACCATCCCATCACTTTTATTTAGATCAATGAGAAATCTCACTTTGAAAGAAACTGAGTTCTGCTTAAAAATTTGATCCAAAAAGAACTTTCTATACAGTGAATTTAGGATTAGATGATTTACAGTTTTTAATTTTCAGCTACATTATCTACAAAAGATGTAATTTCAATTGAAAAATTTTAAATGATGCCAGAAAATGACTGTGTATACTTTCATTACTCAATCTGCATAATTTTGATTCTCCCAACATATTCTTCAAAGAGTTACCAAGTTGACACTATCCTGATCATTTGTGAATTTTACTCTTTTGTGGGCAGTGGGGGGAAGTATTTTTCTACCACTGATTTATCCCTGTAATGGAAACTTATTTGTAGGTTAGTGGGAAGAATTATGTATTTTTTTGAGAGGTCACAAGTGAGTTAGGAGCAGAGGGACAGGGAGAGAGAGAGGGGGGTAGAGAGAGAGAGAGGGAGAGGAGAGAGAGAGGAGTAGGGCTCACTCGAATGGGGACTCATCTCACACAAAGCAGGACTTGAGCTCACCCAGTGGGGGGTTGGAACTCATAAATCATGAGATCATGACATGCGTGGAAGTCAGATACTTAAGTGAATGAGCCACCCAGGTGCCCCAAGAAGCATTATGTCTTATTAAAACTGTAGAACTGTTTCCATATTTGATTGATTTAGGAAAAAGTAGTCCCTGGCTCTCCTTTTGATACAGAGGAAACATTAGACTTAGGAGTACTGAGAACACTGATTTGACAATCTAGCACCATCTACCATTTTGTAAATTTACCTATTGCCAATATTTCACCACCTGAACATCAGCAATAATGACATTGTGCCTCAGTCTAACGTAATGCAATGCTCACATAACCAGACTTGCTCTTTTCTTTCTTCCCCCAAACAGCAGGCAGAATCGTATAATTGTATAATTATGTGGGCCTAATTTATTATTTATAAGTTCAATAACAATTTCCCTGTGACATCCTGAGATTAAATACTAAATTACATAAAGTTATTTCATACAATTTAGGCTTTAGTTATATTGATATTTATATAATTATAACATTTTATATATAATATAACCCATAACCACTTTTAACACACCTTGCCTTTGGTAGAATGGCATAGAAAAAGGAAAATATGGTAATATATATTACCATATACATCTGAACATGGCAAATACACGAAGCTTCTCTTTTCTCATTTCTGAGGCCAGTCACATGGTGGTATTTGGTATTTATAGCTTGTTTCTCCACAAACCATGCCAGGTCTCTCTTTGTTCTCACCCAGCCCTTCAACTTGTTTTGGTTATTTACCTGGACATACAGTCATTATTTTATTTATGAAAGATCTGTGCAATTAGTGTGCTCCATCCCTCTTGAGTTGTTATAGATTAATATTAACTTTTGCAATTGGACATGGGAACATTCAGAGGCACTCAAGTTGATGATCTGATTTTAATATTTTTTAATGTTTATACATTTTTGAAAGAGAGACAGAGGTGAGTGGGAGAGAGGCAGACAGAGGGAGACACAGTATCCAAAGTAGGCTCCGGGTTCTGAGCTGTCAGCACAGAGCCTGACAAGGGGCTTGAACTCACAAACCATGAGATCATGACCTGAGCCGCAATCGGAGGCCCAACTGACTGAGCCACCCAGGTGCCCCGATTATCTGGTTTTAGATATACTCTCCCTTGCCCTCACTGTATATTAGTACTCTGTTTTCTCTAGATAAACTGGATTATTCAACCCATTCAGTAAGACTCTCTCTGCCTAGACGTTCATTGGCACAAGGAGACCAGAGTTGAATGACGACTATGTCAACTTCCAACTCAGTGTAAGGTCATGGTATCTCTCGATGCTTCCTTGGGTCACTGAGACATCTAAGCCAGCAAAGCCAAAGTTGCTGACATGAAAAGCCAAAACTGTGTAAGTACATAAGGAGAGATAGCAAGAAAAACCACTCACTTGGAGTGTTTAGTTCCCAGACACGTGTATTCTATCCGTATAGTGATCATCTGTTCAGAGTATATATTGCAACACACAGGGAATCACCTCGGTCCCACAAGGTGTTGTTACATAGCCGGGGCATTAATTGGATTTCGAATAAGGCCTTCCGACTTCTATCAGAGCAGACACTTCAGGGTGATGGAATACATAATAAGATCAGTGAATCCCATAGGTCCAAGATCATTCATTCCTCACGGTTTTTGCTGTGAAAATAGTTCCTACTTGGAAGCAATGTTGTGTGGAATATCATAAAAGTGACTAATATATTTTACATGTTCACAGGTGGTGCTGGCAGAAGCAAATTAATATAAAGAGTAAGCGCTTGTTCCAGTGAAGAAGAAAATCACTGCTGCTGCCTGAAGAGATCCATTATAGTTAACATGTCACCAGGTGCTTGGCTATTCCTCCGGGAATAGCGCCACTTGGAAGGCACAACATCTGTTACCACCGTTGTCAAGAGGGGAGCTCAGCAGGTGGCAGGGCCAGATCTGTCGTGGTTAAACCCCTTTGCTTGAGCCCGTGCATGACTACCAACCCACAGCCGGAGGAACTTCTTTCTTAGTTAGTCCGTGAACTTCACCAGGTACTGGGCAAAACTGACTGGTGTTCATAAACCAAATTGATCTGCTTATTTAGATTGTTCTTTACAGTAGTGGTCCTTCGTGGGCATTCTTAGGGCACTCAAAGGTATGCACACCCTGTGCTCCCTGTCCTGAGGTATAGTGCAGGACTTTATTACTCTTGCTTCATAATTCCTGAATCCCTTTCCAGACTAGCTCTTTTCATTAGAATGGGTTTAGTCTTCAGGGGCCTCTCATTCTTGCATATAAAATTTTAAATAATTTTATTAATTTCCTTGTGCAAATACAGGATTTTTAACCCTTTTTAAGAACTGGAATAGCTGGGGCGCTGAGTGCCTCAGCTGGTTAAGCATCTGACTTCAGCTCAGGTCATGATCTCATCTGTGGGTTCGAGTCCCAAGTTCTGCTATGCGCTGACGTCTCAGAGCCTGGAGCCTGCTTTGGATTCTGTGTCTCCCTTTCTCTTTCTGCCTCCCCTGCCCCACTCATGCTCTGTCTCTCTCTCTCTTTCTAAAATAAATAAACATTAAAAATTGTTTTTAAAAAAGGATTGTAATAGCAAACTTTTAGTGTTAGCCATTTATATTTAGCCTCAGATATTGATATGCTTCCTACAATTGTAGTAAAGTAACCAGGTTTCTTAGCTCAGAGTTCCTACCCGATCTCTTATTTCCTCACAGCCAATTCACCTTTGGAGTCACTGCTTTTTAAGTAAGTCCTTTTCAAATTTTACAACTTTGTATGTGTGATTTATTTCCTATTGGGTCCATGACAAACACATGAAATTAACATATACAGTTTTTCCCTTTGGTGAGGTTAAAAATTCATTTAATTAATTTATTAATTTATTTAATAAAATATAAAATTAATACAATACATATATTTATATATAATTATGTATATATTTATTTATAAAATCTATTTATTTAGTTTAATTATTTACCTTGTATCCTTGGCATAAATATAATTTTGATGTATCACCTCTTCCATACACTAATAGATTTGATGGCTAATATTTTGTTTAGGATTCAGTATCTATACTTTTGTATCTATTATATGAGTATAATAGCCCTGAAATTATCCTTTGAACAGTACAATCCCCTGATATTACTGTTATGATTAGGCTGAGCCCATAGAATGAAATATTTCTTCTTTATCTACTGTCAAAAGAGTAGAAAATAGAATGACTACTTTCTTCAACTTTTATAGAACTTGCCTGTAAAATTTGGGGGGCTTCTAAAATTGGAAAAATAAGATATTTAATCACCGTTTTTATTTTTATTTGATAGTTATAATACTGTTGAATTTTAATTTTTTTCTGAAGTCAGTTCTCATATGTGTGTATATGTATATGTATATGTGTCTATATATGTTGTATATATTTTTAACAACTTGTTTATCTATTCATACTATTGTTTTAATATTATATTCTCTATTTTACCTCAATTTGTGTTTTCATTTTCATTCACACAGTGCTTATTTGCATATTCTCTCTTAAGTCTTTCTAAGTCTCTCCAAATATTATCTCTATTGTTAATATCTTCCAATAGTTAATGTTTGGTTTTCCTGATATCCTCCATTGATACATATATATATTTTTTAATTTCACTAACAGTTGCTCTCAAGTTATCTTTTCCTAGTTTATATGGGATTTCCCTGTTTTATCTTTTCTAATCTGAAAAGAGGAGCACTTTTTACTTGTGAGCATCTATTTTTTAATATACTAATTTGAGGCTAGATATTGCTCTTGAAATAATGATTTTACTATATCCCATGCATTTTATATGCAATATTTTCATTGTAATTCAGTTCTTTTTAGAATACAGTTTAAATTTTATTTTATATAAATGGGTATTTAAAATTTGTACTTTATTTTTCAACATTCCATGTTTATTTAAAAGTATGCATTCTCAATTTGATGAGTGGAGATTTCTAGACAATTTCTGTGTGTTAATCGTTTTAACTCTTTCATACAGCATTTATTCCTCTTGATTCCTATGTTTTTGATCATCAATAATCAAGACACTGTGTGAAATATGCATAAGTTATAAACTTTATCATGTAGGTCTATCAATAAAATTATTTAAATTTGCTATAATTTCTAATAATTCTCCATATATTTTATGATCTTTCATACCTTAAAATCTGTCTTTTATTTCTTAACTATTTACCTACTCCATAAACAGCACTTTTGCTCTAGTGGAACATTTATTTTTTAGTCCGAATCAAGGGTAAGGAGCTGACCATATAAACTAAATCAAGAATAGCACCCGATAGGGGGGTTAAGATGGCAGAGCAGCATGGACACCCTGAGCTTGCCTCAACCCTGAAATGCAGCTAGATCAGCACTAAACTGTTTTGAACACCTCGGGAATTGATCTGAGGATTAATGCAACAATATGTGTAACTTAAGCCACAAAATTTGGCACATATGTGGTGAGGAGACGTGAACTAGGGGAGAGAAAAGCCAGGGAGTGTAGGGAGCCATTTTTGCGAAGAAACAACAGAGAGAGATAGAGAAAGAGGGAGAGTGTGGCACATTGAGATCATGCAAGAAAGCACTCCTCCCAAAAGTAGCTGGAGAGAAAGAGAAAGAGTGAAAACACTCACAGGGGACTGAACAATAAATCTGTTCCCCAAAACCACTGACAGGGAGAAAGGAGAGGGTTTTGGTATCACTAGGACTCTATAAACAGGGGAGCACAGTCTGAAGTTCTGGTGCCCAGTGCCTTGAGGTGCTCTGGTGAGGAAGCAGGGAGAATCCCCAGGAGCAGTCAGTGGGGTCTAGGGGTCTGTGTGCCACATGGGGAGAAGTGGTTCCCCTGTTTGGTGTGCATTCGCAGTAGACCTATCCACAGAAACTTGGCAGGCCAGAAAGGAATGGCAGGATATATTCAATGTGCTTAATCAGAAAAACATGCAGCTATAAATTCTTTATCCAGCAAGGGTCTCATTCAAAATAGGAGAGAGAATTATGTTCCCAGACAAACAAAAGCAAAAGGAGACCTGCACTACTAAACCAGACCTGCAAGGAATTTTAAAGGGGGCTCTTTGAGTGGAGAATAGACAAAACAAAACCAAGAAGACCAAAGGCAAAAAAAGACTAAAAAAAGAACAGAGGACATCAGCAGAAACACCAACTCTACAGGCAATGCAATGGCACTAAATTCTTATCTTTCTGTACTCACTCTAAGTGAAATGGATTGACCGCTCCAATCAAAAGATGTAGGGTATCAGAATGGATAAGAAAAGAAGACTCACCTATATGCTGCTTACAATAGACTCATTTTAGGCACAAAGACACCTGCAGATTGAAAGTAAGGGGATAGGGAACCATTTATCATGCTAATGGTCATCAAAAGAAAGCTGGAGTAGGCATACTTGTATCAGATAAAATAGATTTTAAAATAAAGACTGTAATAAGACATAAAGAAGGGCATCATATCATAATTAAGGGGTCTATCCACCAAGATGATCTAACAATTATAAATATTTATGCTCCCAATGTCAAAGAACCAAAATCTATATATCAATTAATCACAAACATAAGGAAACTCATTGATAATAATACCATAAAAATAGGGGACTTCAACACCCCACTTAAGCAATGGACAGGTCATCTAAACAGAAAATCAACAAAGAAACAATGCCTTGGAATGACACACTGGACCGGATGGACTTAATAGATATATACCTAGAAATAAACTTAACAAAGAGATGAAAGATCTATACACTGAAAACTATAAAAACCTTGTGAAATAAATTGAAGAAGACACAAAGAAATGGAAAAACATTCCATTCTCATAGATTGGAAGAACAAATATCATCAAAATGTCAATATTACCCAAAGCAATCTACATATTCAATGCAATCCCTATCAAAAAAAACCAAAAAACAAAAAACACCAGCATTCTTCACAGAGCTAGAACAAAAAATTCTAACATTTGTATGGAACCAGAAAAGACCCAAAATAGACAAAGTAATGTTGAAAAAGAAAACCAAAGCTGGAGGCATCACAATTCTGGACTTCAAGTTGTATTATAAAGCTGTAATCATCAAGACAGTATGGTACTGGCCCAAAAAACAGACACATAGATCAATGGAGTAGAAGAGAACGCAGAAATGGACCCACAAATATATGGCCAATTTATCTTTGACAAAGCAGGAAAGGATATTCAATGGAAAGAAGACAGTCTTTTCAGCAAATGGTGTTGGGAAAATGGACAGCGACATGCAGAAGAAAGAACCTGCACCACTTTATTACACCATACACAAAAATAAACTCAAAATGGATGCAAGAACTAAATGTAAGGCAGGAATCCATCAAAATCCTAGAGGAGAAAACAGGCAACTACCTCTTTCTTACTTGACATGTCTCTGGAAGCAAGGAAAACAAAGGCAAAAATGAACTATTGGGACCTCATCAAGATAAAAAGCTTCTGCACAGCAAAGAAAACCATCAGCCAAACTAAAAGGCACCCAACAGAATGGGAGAAGATATTTGCAAATGACATATCAACTAAAGGGTTAGTATCCAAAATCTATAAAGAACTTATCAAACTCAACACCCAAAAAACAAATAATTCAGTGAAGAAATGGGAAAAAGACATGAATATGCACTTTTCCAAAGAAGACATCCAGATGGCCAACTGACACATGAAAAAATGCTCCACATCACTCATCATCAGGGAAATACAAATCAAAGCCACAATGAGATACCACCTCACACTTGTCAGAATGGCTAAAACTAACAACTCAGGCAGCAACAGATGTTGATGAAGATGCAGAGAAAGAGGATCTGTTTTGCACTGTTGGTGGGAATGCAACCTCTCTGGAAAACAGTATGGAGTTGCCTCAAAATAGAATACCCAAAATCCAACGATTGCACTAATAGGTATTTATCAAAAAGATACAAAAGTGCTAATTTGAAGGGGCACATGCACCTCAATGTCTATGTCAATGCCAGCAACAGCCAAAGTATGGAAAAAGCCCAAATATCCATCAACTGACGAATTGATAAAGATGTGGTATATCTATCTATGTATCTATCTATGTATCTATCTATCTATCTATCATCTATCATCTATACATGCACACACACACACACACACACACACACACACGAATATTACTCAGCCATCAAAAAGAATGAAATCTTGCCATTTGGAACAAAATGGATGGAACTAGAGTGTATTATGCTAAGTGAAATTAGTCAGTCAGAGAAAGACAAATATCAGATCATTTCACTAATATGTGGAAATTGAGAAACAAAACAGATGAATATAGGGGAAGGGAAGCAAATATAAGATAAAAACAGAGAAGGAGACAAACCATAAGAGACTCTTAAATACAGAGAACAAACTGAGGGTCGTTGGTGGTGTTGGGTGGAGTGATGGCCTAAATGGACGATGGGCATTAAGGAGGGCACTTGTTGGGATGAACACTGGGTGATATATGTAAGTGATGGATCATTAAATTTCATTCCTGAAATCATTATTACACTATATGTTAACTAACTTGGATTTAAATTTAAAAAAAATACCATGTGATAATCTCAATAGATGCAGAAAATGCACTTGACAAATAAACACCTTTTCATATAAAAACCCGCAACAATTAAGTATAGAAAAAAATGTAGCTTAACATAACAGAGTATATGTGACATGTTCACAGCTAACATTGTAACGAATGATGAAAGCTGTAAAAGTTCTTCCTCTAAAATCAGGAACAAGACAAGGGTGCCTATTCTCAGCACTCCTATTCAACATAGTACTGGAAGTCCTACTCAGAGCAATTAGGCAAGAAAAGGAAATAAAACTCATCCAAAGTGAAAAGGAATAATTGTTTCTTTTTGTCAATGATGTCTGATCTTATATACAGAAAACCCTAACGACCCCACCAGAATACTGTTAGAACTAATAAGTAGATTCAGTAAAACTGCAGGAAAAAAATCAATATACAAAATTCAACTGTATTTCTATACACTAACAATTAAATATCTGAAAAGAAATTCAGAAAACAATCCATTTAGGAAGCATCAAAAAGAATACAATACTTAGAATTAAATTAAACCAAAGGAGGTAAAAAAAAATTGTACAATAAAACTATAAGACATTGAAGAAAGAAATTGAAGACAAATAAATGGAAAGATATTCCGTGTTCATAGAACAGATAAATTAATATTGCAAAAGTGTCCATATTACTCAAATGGATCTATAGATTCAAAGCATTTCCTCAAAAATTTCAATGGCAGTTTTCAGAGAAATAGAAAAAAAGCACTTCTAAAATTTGAATAGAACCACAAAAAATTTTGAAGAGTCAAAACAATCTTAACAAAGAAGAATAAAGCTGAAGGCACCACTCTTCTGGAATTGTAATCTATATGTAAAAGCTATAATAATCTAAACAGTACAGTACTGACATAGAAACTGACATAGTGATAAACATATAGATAAGAGAATATAATAGCCCAGAAATAAACCCACACTCATATGGTCAACTAATCTTTGGCAAGGGCACCAAGAATGCATAATGAAAAAAAGAATAGTCCCTTCATTAAATGGTGTTGGGAAAATTGAATATCTACACACCAAAGAATGAAACTCAGCCCCTATTTTACGCCATTCACCAAAATGAACTCAAAATGGATTAAAGACTTAAATGTAGGCTCTGAGACTGTGAAACCCCTAGAAAAGAAAACATAGGAAAAATGCTCCTTGACGTGGATCTTGCCATTAAATTTTTGAATATGGCACCAAAAGCAGGTTAGAGCCATCCTAAAGTTTTTGTGATTTCATTAATCATAAATACTGCTTCAAAATTCTCAAATAAAGACTTATTTCCAACTCTCAAAAACAAACAAACGAACAACCACAGCCACAAGAACAACAAAGAGTAGCACTGATCAACCCTGGATTGTACCTTTAGTTTTCGTTCACCTGTGTTTTTTCATGTCTCAAGGCATCACTGGTTCTACCAATTAGTAGAATAGTGGACGAAGGGATTAAAAAAAAAGTTTCTATATTTCTAAGAAAAGGCTCATTTTTCTGCAGCCATGGTAACAGTTGACCACCAGTTTGAAATCATCTAATTGATTAATGGCAGCATCTCAACCCTACAGTTTCCTACCAGTACACAGTTCACTTATTACAGCCTCCCATCCAGTGACAGACACGTACTTCTGAAAGTCAGCGGATGGGCAAAGCCTCACGTCCCTGTCCAAGCTTCAGAAATTCAGCCATTCTGCAACAGTCACAATCTGGTCACCTTTCCACAGCCAAGAGGCAACGAACCCATAAAATATACCATCCTCAAAAAACCTCAAATCCCCAAACTCCTGCTTCCCCACATCCCTGCTTTGCTGTGTCTAATGTTCATAACACATACTTGCTTACGTAGAACATAAATCAGCCTTTTGTTCCATGTGGCTCTTGCTACAACACTTGTTGCCATCTGTCTCTTCTCCATTATTTCTAAGCACTGTGAGAATACAAAGATCTCCTGCAGGCCGGTCACCAATCCTCCATGCTGCCATGCACCACAAAGCCCTTCGTGGGGGTTTAGTGGACGGGAATATCTCTGCAGATGAGACTTTTTCAGAAGCACAGAAGAATAACCAGTACAGCTGTGAAAATCTCCCTGTTTTTCAAAAATTATTGCTAGTTTGGACCGCGTTGTCACACCTGAATCTATTATTTCATTTTTACCTACTTTCTATTATATTTTCAAACGGCATATTTACTTCCTAATGAAATAATTTTAGCATGTCCTCGGGTGTCTTGTCTCCTTCACCACCATTCTAACACTACCTAGACTTCACATGCATACTAAATGGACTTTCTGTTGGACTCATTGTGTCCATATTCCTCCTGTTTTAATTTCCTCTTGGGCTTCTTTCAAAATTCACAAGCCATTTACCAAAGTCTTGTCGTCTTTGTATGATATACCCCTTACACCACGTTCTGACATTGGTGGCCATTTTTCTTAAGTGTGTCATCCACAACAGTTTCCAATGTGATTATGTTTGTGGCAGATTTCTAGAGACTTCGATGTTAGAGAGTATTTTTAACATGCTCTTGTATTTGAATGACGGTTTGGTTAAACATTCAATTCTAGAGCCTAAGAGTTATGTTTGTTTCCTTAAAGCTTTCTGACGGATTTTCTACTCGTCTCTAATATGGAATTTGCCCCTTCCTCAGTACTGAGACCAGAGTGCCTTTACATGTAGAAAGAGCTGGACCAGAATGCTTTGGAGGAATTCTATAACAATGGAAAAATAAATTGGCAGTCTATACATTTTAGTTGTGTTTTTTTTAAGAATTTTTTTATGATTAGTATGAAGTAGCTAAACTGTTAAGCTTTTAGTGCAGGAACGCATTCTCTAGAATGCAGATTTTGCATGAAATGCACACATTTGCGATTCAGAAACGCCCTCATGAAAGCCCAATTCTGTACTTATTTGTGTTGAATTTGGTGGCACTTGATCCAATGAACTACCTCCAACATTACTTCTCTTTATTTTTATTAGCCCTAAGATATCAATTCTTATTAGCCAAAGCATATTTTCAAACAAGTAACAGAGATTAAAAGGGGATAGAAAAACAAAACAAAACAAAAACAAACAAAAATAAAACCCTCTATCATTCTAATCAAACAGAGGAAAGGAAGGGAAAATTGAAACGTCAAAAAGCAAGATATAAAAAGATCACACAAATATGGCAGAGATAAGATAAAATTAAATATATTTATATTTTATATATATATAATATATATATTATTTTTATTTTTTAATTTGAGAGAGAGAGAGAGAAAGCAATTGTAATCAGGGGACAGGGGCAGAGGGGGAGAGAGAGAGAGAGAGAGAGAGAGAGAGGGAGATAGACAGAGAGAGAATCTTAAGCAGGCTCCATGCTCAGGACAGAAGCCAACACCGGGTTCAATCCTCTGACCCTGGGATCATGACTTCAAATCAAGAGTTGCACACTCAACTGACCGAGCCACTCAGGTGTCCCCTTATTTATATATATATATATATATATATATATATATATATATATATATATATATTCTTGAACATACAAAACTCTCAATAAAAATTAGCAATTATTATCTATTGATCATATTCATCAACGTCGAAACAGGGAGTCAAAACCAAGGTGTACGTTGGACAGAGATAGTTTAACAGGGGAGAAAGGATACCTGTGTCAGGAGACCATGATGGCAGCTGTGGGGGTGAGGAAGAGCCCCCAAAGAAGGAACATACTTGGAAACAGGCTCCTTGCCAGAGTTCGGACTCAGCCATCCCTGGAAAAGCGGTGGTGGCTCTCTGAATGTAACCTCCTGAGTTTCCCAGCCCAGAGTTGGTCCAGAACCGGCAGGCAGTTCCTTGGTGCAGGCTAGCCAATGCTAGTGAGTGGGCATGCAGAGAGAGTCTGAGAGCCCTCAGCTCTGTCTAGCCAGTGGCCCAGGGCCTGGATGCACAGTATCTGTGTGGGAAAGTGCTGGAGTGCAGGCTCGGTGAGGCTGGCAGGCGGTGTGAAAAGGGACTTTGGGTATTGGAAGCCTGAGGGGTGCATGGTGTCTGTGTCAGAGGTTTGCAGCCAGGGGGAATCCAGAGAAACAAAGCTTTATTTCCCCATGGTGCGAATTATGTAAGGCGCCTATGATCCTACTTCCCTGGTCATAATCCTTCTTGGAATCTTTCCATAGCGGGACTACAACTCTTCCTCACACCTCTTTTTCTATGGAAAGCTACTGTTTACAACACAATACTCTGTATTGTTAGAGATCACAGACTTTGCTCACACCTTTCATAGTACAGCTTAATGGCGGAAACTCACTTTTCAATTCTGTTGTCAAAAGCAACCTGACTGTTATAAATGTGCCACAAAAATCTATCACATTTCCTCCTGAATGAGAAAGCTTTTGACATAAGATGTTCTGTGCTAACACTGCCCTCTTCCCTGAGAGCACCTTGAGAATGTGAGGGGTTACAGGTGTCATTACAGCTACACGAACAAGTGGATGAAATGTGCTCCTCCTGTCTTCTTCAAACACGAGAAGCGATGCTACACTCCAGAAGGGAGGGAGCAAATACCTAAAGCACCTCCATATTGTGGTTATGACTTCTGCATTCTTGAAATCATTAGTAGTAATAGTACCAGAAGATTTTTCCTGGAATCAGCTAGGTAAGACAGATTTTGAGCAAGTGAAACACTATGACTCTTAAAAGATGAACCAAAAACTTCCGCATATACATTAGTCAGAAATTGAAAGGAAAATCTTAAAGAGGAGATGCAGAGGATTTAAAACTCTGAGTTAATTTTGCTTCAAATGTATGACATTGGATGAGTCACTGTACTACGCTGAGCACTCATTTTCTCGTCCCTAACTGGGTTTGATGATTTCCACAGCCTGCAAAATATAAATTTCAATAACCCTATGAAACATTTTATGTAAATAATAGCAGGAAGGAGAAGTCAATTAGGAAATGTAAGAAATAAAGATTCACTACCATCAGTATATGAGTTCAATACCTTTTATGTTCATGGACACATTTATCAAGATTCAGGGATAAATACATAGACTCTTTTAACTATGCTAAACCAATTAATTACACAGAAACTAAATTAAGCTGAATTGCTGACAGTGAAGTTAAGAAAAGAAGAGAGAAAAACTTAACATTGAAGTCATTCAGTGACTTCAAGGTCAACTGCCTGTCACTTTTTGGCCATGACGCAAATGCTGACTGTCATCTCTGAGAGTCATTCTGAACTTTGCTGAAGAATATGTTGAACTGCTGAATGCATTCGAATTTTAGTAATAACATTTTTTAACCACTACAGTGTTTGAGTTTATGAAGTCTATTTACAATTTATTTTTGTGTTTTGTTTACTATTTGCACATTCTGGTCTTTATGGCTTCTTTTTCCTTTTTACAAAACCGGTTAGTGAATATTATGCTCATTTAACAAGAAGAGATAAAATGAGGTTAGGAACTCAGGCCTTGAGGTGAGATCGCCAGGGTGTGAATTCAGACTGCAATAAAATTTAAGGTAAGAAGCGAGTTACTTAATTTTAAGTCCCAGAATGTTCACCTGAAAAATGGGTGTAATAATAGAATCTATGTCATAAAGCTATCTAGGGATTTAGAGATTAGATTGGAATGCTGTTTGAAATAGTGATAAATATTTGTTCACATTATTTTTTTTTTATTTTTTTTTTTAATTTACATCCAAATTAGTTAGCATATAGTGCAACAATGATTTCAGGAGTAGATTCCTTAGTGCCTCTTACCATTTAGCCCATCCTGCCTCCCACAACCCTTCCCATAACCCTCAGTTTGTTCTCCATATTTATGAGTCTCTTCTGTTTTGTCCCCCTCCCTGTTTTTATAATATTTTTGCTTCCCTTCCCTTATGTTCATGTTTTTTCTCTTAAAGTCCTCATAAGTACCTCTGTATTTATCTGTTTAACAAAAGTTTCCCAGGCACCCCACCATGCTACAAGAACACTGACTGCTTTGTAGTGGAAAAGTAGCCCACTGGAAATCCAAATGAGAAGAACTAGGGTAGAAGCTTATCTGATGCTCTTGAAGGCATTCTTCTCCAGCTGGATGAATCCACAGTAGAGTAAGGAACAAAGATTGCTTAGTGGGTATGATTAGCTATGTGATTTGGACAATGACTTGAGACTCAGATTTTTATAATTTAATGGAATAATAGTACTTTGAATCCATTAGCATTATAGAGATGAAAGGAAATCGTGCATTTGCTAGCTTTTTGAAAATGTGCAGAGTTACAAGGTGTGTTGGTGATGACCTTACAGTTATAGAGAAAAGAAAATAAATATTGGAGTGACCTCATAGATTTTCTCTTAGATATTTATAAACTGTTTTTTTTACACAACTGAGCTTGTAATTCAGTGATACCATATACCCAAATCATTCAAGCATTAGGAAGAGGTGATAGAGCGGTCTCATTGGCTGAAGTACATGTCAGGTGGATTTATTTATTACCAATACTTAAATCAATCTTCAAGTGATTTAGATTAGAAATCAATGATTTGTCTTATTACTCTGTTAATTTCCTTTTTTAAATCTTTATAGCAGCACTTTCAACAATAGCCAAATTATGGAAAGAGCCTAAATGTCTATCAACTGACGAATGGATAAAGAAGTTGTGGTTTATATATACAATGGAATACTACTTGGCAATGAGAAAGAATGAAATATGGCCTTTTGTAGCAACATGGATGGAACTGGAGAGTGTTATGCTAAGTGAAATAAGTCATACGAGAAAGCCAGATACCATATGTTTTCAGTCTTATGTGGATCATGAGAAATTTAAGACCATGGGGGAGGGGAAGGAAAAAAAAAAGAGAGGGAGGGAGCCAAACCATAAGAGACTCTTAAAAACTGAGAATAAACTGAGGATTGATGGGGGGTGGGAGAGAGGGAAGTGTGGGTGATGGGTATTGAGGAGGGCACCTGTTGGGATGAGCATGGTTTTGTATGGAAACCAATTTGATAATAAATTTCATATTAAAAAAAAGGATCTTAGTAAATAACTAAATCTTTATCTGGATCTATAACAACCTGGTTTCTTAACATGTTTATTTGTTATGATGAAATTAAAGTCTTATATGGCCAGAGAAACTGTTTAGTTTTTTATTTTGTTTTTCTCTCCTTTTGGTTTGGTTCACGTATGTATCTCTACAGCCAATTTAGGTGTTAAATGTTATAGGCATCCAGTAGCTATTTCAAGAGAGAAAGAAAGAAAGAAAGAAAGAAAGAAAGAAAGAAAGAAAGAAAGAAAGAAAGAAGAAAGAAAGAAAAAGAAAGAAAGACAGAGATAGACATTTTAAAATAATGTAATATCTCTGGAGATGGAGGGAGGGAAACAGATGATAATGACAAGACAAAAAAAGTGGTAATAATGTAATGCTAGATGTAGAAATAAAACACAAACGCATAAACCTCTAAACACAAGCCTGTAAAACAAATATATAGTGGTTCTATTCTGATGAACATGTAAGTGCTTATATGCTTACGTATGTACATAGGGATAGAACAAATTGGAGTTTAATAAAACAAACATCAGGATTAATTTTGTCATTTATTTTGCAGGAGTGATTAAATTATATATAGATATTTATTATTAATGTATATTAAATTACATATATCTTTACTTTTGTAGCTATTCTAAATTTTCTACAATTAGGAAATCTTATGTTTATAAATAAAAATTGGAAGCAATGTAAATTTGTATTAGTATAAAGAAAGTTCTACTTTAAAGTTCATCTGTGTACTCTGATTTCATCTGATGGAGGTGATGATCATCACAGTTTCTACTGTTCATATTAATACACAGAATATGAACATATTTTTAAATATTAGAAGTAATATAATTGGCGATTAGGAGCTGTTTGTTTTTGTTTGCATATTTGTTTTTATTTTATTTCATCTTAGTGAGGCAGCATAGCATAAGTTTTAACGGCACAGATTCCAGAGCCAGATTTCTTGGATTTGTAAACCAGTTCTGTCATTTCCTAGTAATGCTCCTGGGCACTTAGTTAACCTCTCCAGGCTTACATTTCTGTTACCGCCCTCCGGGGGCCGTTTGGACCGCGTGTGAGTTAGTAGATGTAAAGTACGGAGACGTGCACCTGTCCCATAAAGAGTACTAAGCCAGGGATGCCAGACTGACAAAATAATTTTTTTTGCACATGACTGAATATGCCCAACTCTCCAAAAAGTGTATCTCTGTTTCCCCATTTCTATTTCCAATTTAAATATGTCTCAAATCAAAAGGGTAGGGTCAACTGCCCACTGTGTGTAATCAGACTGCAAGCTTCTCTGAGAAATACGACATGTCCGACTAGAACTTGCTCTATGTCAAAGTTATTGTAGTTCTCTGGGTTCAGCTAACAAATGCCAAACTTCTACAGCATATTTAAATCTTATAAAACTCTGGATAAAGATATTTGTTGTAATTTTTTTGAATAGATGTTTTCTTAAATAGTCTTCAAACTGAAGTCCACACGCCACACTTTGATAGTTACATGTGTTGTATGTTTCTGGTGTTACTTTCAGAAATACCCACTGCCCCAGCGGGGAGGGGGGGTGAGGGGGAGGGGGGTGTCCTTTCATATGAATTTGACATTTTGTTGGTGTTTCATTTTTCTTCAGTCGGACGAATATATTTTTCATCTCTGTCCTATTGCACGTTGTCCACAATAGCATGATAATTTGTAGTTTTCATTTTACCAGGTATCACAGTTACTTGTTTATAAGGTTTTCTCCTCCACTAGTTTCTCTGCTACTATACAGCCTGCCTCATTTTCATTTTCTTCTAGCACAGAAATGAGAACTTTGTTCTACACATAGTGTCGGTGTTCCATTTGTGTTGTTGGATAGCTGACTGACTAAATAAACATGAAATCATAAATACTGACTCTCAATCTAAGAATTATAGTTGATTGTACTGATGTTTCAAAATATATCAATTGCTCAACTTCCTAGAGCATCTGCACTTATGACCCTTAGCATTTCTGGCAGTACCGAGTAAACAAGACAATGCAAACCGAGATAATGGGACAGCTTAGAGGGAAGATAAAGAAATGGAATCTTCAGCAACTGTAAGGAAAGTATTTGTGACATTCACGTTACTAAAGTAAACTGTCCTGTGTGTATGAATGTGGACTGTGGCAAACACCATCCGGTAATTACACCCAGTTGCTAATTTAAAACTGGCACTACAAAAGTAATTTATTATAAATAATTAAAAGACTTTCCCCATCATAGCTCTTTCCATCATAATGAGCCAATTATTCTTTGCTATCTAAATTTACTGAACCTCAAGGACAAGCAGAGAGGCCAGTTAAAATTATAGTCACAATGAAGCTAGCATGCTGTTTTCCCTGTGTAATTTTTCACAGTATATTTCGTAAATTAAAGATTTTATACAGCTGTAATAATATTAATGGCTGACAATTACATTTTATATGGTTAATAAAAAGCCATGTATAAAACATATAGTGAGACATTAGCTTGTAGCAGTTAAGATGTGGCCTCTAAAGTAATTCCGTATAGTTTTAGAACTTAGTTGTGCAACTTTAAGCTCGGTAACTTGGAAAGTAACACATAAGTTTTGTGCTCTAGTTTTCTCATCTACAAAATGGGAAAATAGCTTTTGCTCCCTGATGGGACTTGTGAGAGGACTAAAAGCTATAATGTTCAGAGTTTTTCCTATAATATCTGACATTAAAAAGCATTGAATATATAGCAATAATAATAATGATTCTTATTGTATAAACTCATCTACTCAAGAGAAAATAAAACACAGGGATATTCAATTTCAAGATGATAATATGGAATAATACATGTATTTCTCCATTTCCGAAAGATCATAATATAAAACAAAGAAAAACATAAATAACAAAGAAAGATAATTGCAAGAAACCAGAAACTCAGAAATGTTCAAAAGTATCAAAAACAAAGAAATCAGATTATAGATAAAAGCCGTAATTGTTGATCATTTGACAAAGAAAAAAAGTACATCTTAGAATTAAGGACCATTTTAAGAAACCAAAAGAAAATCCCCTGAACCCAGAGTTTAAGGGGCTGGTAGCATGGGTCATCTGGTATTATCCAAGTTATCTTCATACTTTCATCAGTAGTCAAGTGCAACAATGTTTCTTTAAAGGGATAGATAGATTTGAATTATCTTTTGAAGAACAAAAGAAACATATTGGATTCATAAATTTCTATGCATGGCTTTTTAATTGAGAATATTATTAACAAAATTATAGATTCAGCTGCAGGTTGAAGAAACTATGCAGAGAAATCCCATGTATACTTTATCCAGTTTTTTCCAGTGGTAACATGTTTAACATGTTCAAACTATCACAACCAGGTTATTGGCATTGGTACAATCTTCTGACCTTATTCAGGTCTCCCAGTTTAGTTGTGCAAATGTGTGTGTTTTGTGTGTATTTTTAATTCTATAAAATTTTGTCATGTGTAGTTTTGTGTATCCATCATCACAGAGGAAACACAAAATAATACCATCATCACAAAGTGCATGGAGTTTCCCTTTTATAACTCACCTCCTTCCTGCACTCCAACCCCTTGTCCCCCAATTGCTCTCCATATCTAAAATTTTGTCATTTACAAAATGGTATATAAATAGAACCATAATGTGCAACTATTGAAACTGATTTTGTTTTCTTTCACTCAGCATAATTCCGTGGAGATTCATCCAACATGTTATGGATATCAATAGTTAATTCCATTTTATTTCTGGGTAGTATCCCAAGGATGTCTATATCACAGTTTAACCATTCACACACTGAAGTTCACTTGTTCCCGATTTGGGGCTATTACAAATGTGACTGGATGAATAATCTCCACCCCCACCCATGTACAACTCTGAATTCCCTCAACCTCGAATATGTGATTGAATAAGGCATTTTGAGATGGAAAGATCCTCCTGGGTCATCTGGTTGGCCAATATATGCAATCACAAGTAAGTTTGCAAGAGAGAGAGAAGGGAGATTACAAGGAGGAAAAGGATGACCACGATGTTACCAGAGAGGGAGGCAGAGGTTCAGGGATCTGGATGCCAGACCAGCAATGTTGGCCACCTTGCAGAAGCTGGAAGAGGCAAACAGCAGATTCTTTCCCCTAGAAGCCCTGGAGGGAGTGTGGCCCTGCTGATACCGTGATTTTGGCCAAAGGATGCCAATAGAGGATTTCTGGCTTCTGGAACTGGGATAGAATAAATATCTATTGTTTAGAGCTACCAGGTCTGTGATCATTTATTACAGCAGCAACAAGAAACTAAACAATGAATTAATCTGCTATAAACATTCCTGTAAAGGATTTTTTGGGAAAATAAATTTTAATTTCCCTGGGACAAATGTCTAAGAGTGCAACTGTTAGGTTATGTGGAAATTGTGTCTTTAGTTTTATAAGAAACTGCCCAAATTTTCCAAATGGCTGTACCATTAGACAATCTCATCAGCCATGTATGTGTGATTCACATCCTTGCTAGAATATGAGGCTGTCGCTATTTTTAAATGGTATCCTTTGTGGTAAGTGTGTAGTAATATCTCATTGCAGATTTAATTTGCATTTTCCTAATTGGTAGTGATACTGAACATGTTTTCAAGTGCTTATTCACCATCTGCACATTGTCTCCACTGAAATGTTTATGTCATTTGCCCATTTTCTGATTAGACCATTTATTTACTGCTAGGTTTTAAGAGTTTCTAGACATTCTAGATACTGGTCCTTTTTCAGATATGTGGTCTATGAATGTTTTCTCCTAGTCTGTAGCTTGCCTTTTCATTTTTTTTAATGGTGACTTTCACAGAACATCGTTTTCATTTCGACAAAGTCCAATTTATCAATTTGTCCTTTTATTGATCTAGTTTGTCAGGTTTAAGAATTTTGTTCTCATCTTTCCTCCATTGAATTGCTTTTTCACTTTGTTAAAAATCAGTTGGGCATAGACGTGCAGTTCTACTTCTGGATTATCTGTTCTGTTCCATTAACCCATGTGTCTGAGTCTGTACCAATACTACACTGCCTTGATTATTTTAGATATATAATCATTAATATTGTGTTCAATGATTCATCCTACTTCATCCTTCTTTTTCAAGATTTTTCTAGGTAATCTATAGCTTATCCTTTTCCCTATAAATTTTAGACTAAGATAACATTGACAGATCCCAAATTTTAGAATATAATAAACTTATCTATAAAGGCAAAAATCATTTCCGGGCTTTTGATAGCAATTACGCTGAACCTATAGATAACTTTTATTATGTCACGTCCTTCCATTCCATGAACACAGTACATCTCATTTTTTAGGATTTGTTTTACTCCTTCCATCAACATACTGTAATTTTCAATTCAAAGAACCTACCCATGGTTAGCTAAGTTTCCACCTAAGTGTTGGTTTGTCAATTACAACAAATATACTCCAATATTTGCAAGAGCTTAATAATAGAGGAAACTCTGGGCTGATGGAGGAAGGTGGGAAAAATATGTGGGACTCTGTGAACTTGTTTATAAATTTTTTTTAATGCTTATTTATTTTTGAAAGAGAGACAGAGTGCAAGAGGGTGAGGGGCAGAGAGAAAGGGGGACAGAGAATCTGAATCAGGCTCCAGGCTTGGAGCTGTCAGCACAGAGCCCGACCCCGGGCTCGAACTCACAAACTGAAGTCAGATGCTTAACCAAGTGAGCCACCCAGGCGCCCCTCTGTATACTTTTTAAATTTTTTTCTGTAAACCTAAAATTGCTATAAAATAAAATATATTAATTAAAATATGAAGAATGGAATATTCATATGATTATAATTAGGCACTCCAAATCAGACAATGGCACAAGAGAACAAATAGGTAATTATATATTTAATAATACTTAATTCAAAATTTTACCATTATCATCATCATCTTGGTATTTAATTTCTGCAGAGAATGAAATACAACCAGAGAATCAATGATATCAAAACAACAGTGGAAGCTGTATAATATTAGATGTCATAACTTAGTTTTATAAGAGACTGCCACGTGCAGGCAAATATCATATATGTGCTTGGGCAAAAGGAATAGATTCTCAAACACAGAAGAAATCTTATTCACATCCACTATGTAAAGAAACAGTAACGTAAAATAATAAAATTGGTCATATGTGTTTAGAGAAACAGAGCAAGAAATTTTCAATTTAATATTTCACATGAAATGATTTAGGTAAAATCCCATCATTGAATCTTAAACTTTTGTCTAAACATTTACCGACTACCAGTTGTGAAGTTTAGTCAAATTTCCAACTTTTTTTAAAAGTAGAAAATATAGGCAATAAATACAAACAGTAATAAAATTTGGTTAAGCTCTAGAATATTTAAAAAATGAAAAAAAAACTTGAATGCTGTGTTAAGAAATGAACATACTATGTAATGTGCTATTCTTTATCAGGAGGATTATGAAAGAGATAATTTAAGAATTTTACTTTTATTTTCACATTTTCTATACATGTAAGATAAACTACTACTGGAAAGCAAATAAGATATAGATTTTTAAACCAATACATAAAAAACAGACTCAACAAAAGATGATGTGGTTCCCAAGACTTCCTAGGGAACGAGGGCTGATGTTCCTTCCATCTCTGGACCATAATCCTGACAACATAGCCCATTCAGTTTCCTCGCCTTTGTTAAAATCAGCTACTACACCTGTATTTGCTTTCTGTTACCTCCTCTAGTTCATTTGCCCTTGTTGGATCATGGATTTTTAAAGCTATTTGTCTAATTGTATTATTTACTCTCATTTTATATATGACAATTACAACTCAAGGTAATTAAAAGAGTCAGACATTAATAAGCCAGGATTAGTAGTGTGCTTACATATTATCAGAGGAAAAATCCGTAAAGTATGAAAACTTTTCACCAGAGCACTTCGTGCGGCTGTAATTAATGAGGAGCAGGACTTCTCCTAAGTGCCAAGCACATTGACTGTGATGTGAGTGGTGGCCTTTGGAACTGTGCAGGCCACAACCTGCGGGAACAGAAGCGGAGGCCTTGTTTGGTTTGAACCCTGAGTTCCCCATTGGTGTTTAATCCATAATAAGTCCCTAACGGAAACAACATTCTAAATGGGAAAGTATTAGATTGAGGGAAGAAATATATCTCTCTTACAAATATGGTTAGTAAGCTTGCTGCCTTGTTATTTAATTCTCAGAGGTTACTGATATCAGGTGTTACTGATGGAATTTCTATGCAGTATGCTGCAGGGGTAACACCATAAAGGGAGCACAGGCATTAAACACAAAGTATAAATTAGAATGGAGCATAATACTATAATCATGATACACAAATATCCTTGTTAAAATAACAATAGTAAAACCAACAGTGATAATAATCACATTACATAATAACAGTAACACCCTACCTTTGCTGTGTACTTCTCTACTAGCCAATGCTCTAAGGAGATTATCCATACCATGCACACACACACACACACACACACACACACACACACACACACACGTGTTTAATTCTCAGACTAATCCCATGGGGACTTTGCCTTTACATCATTAGTCATTCCCCCTGTTTCCAACATACTGAGCTGCAACAGTTCATGAAACTATATTTTAAAGCATCTTCTAAACTAGGAGAGCAGATTAGAATTTAGTAGGTTTATTACAATTATTGTGCACTATATTTCACAACTTTTTAGCTATTTTGTTAAAATTTGGAGGTTCATAAATAAATCACAAGAAGAATAAAAACACTCAATTAGAGCACATATGCTGCAGGAACCATTTGTACTTATTTGTCAACCTTTCTTTCTTCAATGACTGAGAAAAGTTAAAAAGTACTGAATAGAATCTGAATAAGCATATATTTATCTCCTAATTCTATCAATGATAATACATTCATTTGGTAAACTAAGTCTTACTATGTAGGGGTAGTTCTTTAAAATTATACCATCCATACAATTAAAATTATTTAGAAACAAGTTCTGAGACAACTGCATATTAGCATTGAAGAAAGGTAGTTTGCATCTGGAGAGAAATGTTGTTTGGCAGTTACTGTGATTTTCTTCTCCCAATTAGGCTAGTCAAATATGAAGACTCAAAGGAAAAATGTTATGTTGTTAGATTGTTAGAAATTAGTGGTTTCTGGTGGAAAATTCCTCTTTCTTCATCACTTTTATGTGTTTTTAAAGCTAGAAAACCACATTATTATTATATCCCTAAACCCAGTGCTAGTCAGTGGAATACAGCAGCTGATTCAAATCTGAAATACTTAAGTATGGCTCTGATAACAAAATCAATCTTGGCCATGTAATTCTTACCAAGTCTTTTATTTCATGTACCCCATTTCCAGTTTTCCTTCTGGCTTCATTTTTTTACCTGCCTTTCAAGCCCTTTTGATAATCAAATCACTAAACACCATTCACTCCTTGCACTTCTGGGGATCAGATCTGTCACTGCCTGATAAACCTTTTTGCTCAGCACTGATTTTGATTCATGCCCGAGATGTCAGAGCCTAAAAGGACAATTCTACTTTCACTTTTCAGAGCCAGCTTCAATATCTACTTTAATTGAGTAGATAGTATTTAATATAGTTCTCTTCCAGTAGGCAATAATCTTTTACCCCAAGGTTCTCTGGTTTATATTGAACAAAGGAATGCTGACTCAGAGGTTTTTGTTTCCTTTTGTCTTTACCCTGGCTACCACTTTAACCTGCCTTGAGAAAAAGAGTTTTACAAGTTGAAATTCCCATACTTGCCAAAAATACAAACCTTAGGAAAAACATTTCTTAATGTTTTAAAGGTAATTGAGATTAATTTTTAAATTATTCTATTTTTTTTTTTTTTACTGTTTTAATGCTATTTGTATTTGACAAAGAGAGAGAGGCAGTGCACGAGCAGGTGAGGAGCAGTGAGAGAGGGAGACACAGAATCCAAATCAGGCTTCAAGCTCTGAGATTTCAGCACAGAGCCAGACATGGGGCTCAAACCCAGGAACCATGAGATCATGACCTGAACTGAAGTGAGATGCTTAAGCACCTGAGCCACCCAGGTGCCCCAAATTATAATTACTTTAAATTAAAAAAATAAGTTCATTTATTTGTTTTGAGAGAGACAGAGCAGGCAGGGGAAGGGCAGAGAGAGAGAGAGGGAGAGACAGAATCCCAAACAGGCTCTGCACTAAGAGTGCAGAGCCCAACGTGGGGCTTGAACTCATTAACCATGACATGAGATCATGACCTGAGCTGAAACCAACAATGGGCGTCTTAACCGACTGAGCCACTGAGGTGCCCCTATTTTAATTTTTTTAAGAAGGTTTCATGCCCAATGTGGGGCCATGTGTGGGGCATGAATTCATGACCCTGAGATCAAGACCCTGAGCTGAGATCAAGAGTTGGATGCTTGGGGTGCCTGTGTTGCTTAGTCAGTTGAACACCTAGCTACTGCTTAGGTCATGATCTAATAGTTTGTGAGATCAAGCCCTGCATGAAAATTAATGGCAGACTTAACAAAGAACCAGAAAAGTGTCAGCAAAGAAATAGAAAACTGATTATGGACATTACGGAGAAAAAAGAGAAAATACTTAGGATTTAGAGGGAAGTAAAAAAAAAAAAAAAAAAAAAACTTCTTCGAATTGACACCAAAAGCACAATCAATAATAAGAAACATTGATAACTTGGTCTTCATCAAAATTAAAAATGTTTATTCTGCCAAAATTTTCTGTTAAAAGAATGAAAAGATAAGTTATAGTCAAGGAGAAAATACTTCGTAGACCACATTATCTGAGAAAGGACTAGTATCTAGAATGTATGAAGACCTCAAACTCACTGGGGAAACAAATAAATAATCTAATTAGAAAATACGCAAGAGGGGCACCTAGGTGGCTCAGTTGGTTGAGCGTCTGACTTCAGCTCGGGTCATGATCTCACAGTTCGTGAGTTCGAGCCCTGCATCAGGCTCTGTGCTGATGGCTCAGAGCCTGGAGCCTGCTTCGGATTCTGTGTCTCCCTCTCTCTGTGCCCCTCCCCACTCATGCTCTGTCTCTCTCTGTCTCTCAAAGATGAATAAACGTTAAAAAAATTTTAATTAAAAAAAAATGCGCAAGACAGGTACCCATATGGCTCAGTTGGTTAAGAGTCTGGCTCTTGATTTTGGCTCAGGTCATGGTCAGGCAGTCTTGAGACTGAGCCCTACATCAGATTTCGTGCTGACAGTTTGGAGCCTACTTGGGCTTCTTTCTTTCCCTCTCTCTCTGCCCCTCCTCCACTCTTGTGCATGCTCTTTCTGCCTCTCAAAATAAAGAAATAAACGTGGAAATAAAAGAAAATGAGAAAAAGACATGAGATATTTCATTGATGATTATATACATATGGTGAATAAGAACATGAAAGTGTATTTAATATTGTTAGCCATTAGGAAATGCAAAATAAAATCACAGTGAGATATCACAACACATCTACCAGAATGGCTAATTTAAAAAAAATTGACAGCACCAAATTCGGCAAAGACGAATTAATTTAATGTGAGTGACAATGCAAAATGGTACAATCACATTTAGAAACATTTTGGCAAATTTATTTACATAAAACTAAATATTTAATATACACAACTCAGTAATTGCTAAACAAAAACTATGAGTGAAAAAAATAATCCTAAAATTTTATACGTTGTATGGTTCCATTTATGTATTTTAGAAATTACAAAATAATAGAAATTGTATAGGTTAGAGGCTGCCTGGAGTTCAGTAAGAGGTAAGGAAGAGAGGAATATGGATGTGGCTTTTTTTTAAGTTTATTTCTTTATTTTGAGAGCTAGAGAGAGCAAGTACACGCAGGGGAGAAGTAGAGACAGAGGGAGAGAGAGAATCCCAAGCAGGCTCTGTGCTGTCAGTGCAGAGCCTGATGTAGGGCTCATTTCCACAAACCATGAGATCATGACCTGAGCCAATATCAAGAGTCGGGCACTTAGCTTACTGAGTCACCCAGGTGCCCCTGGATGTGGCTTTTAAAGGCTAACATGAGAAATCTTTGTTGTAGGATAATACTCTAAGTCATGGCCATGTCAGTGTCAGTATCCCAGTTGTGATGTTGTACCGTAGTGCAAGATGTTACTATTGGGAGAAGCTGTGTTGAAGGTACACTGAATTTCTGTATCATTTCTTGCAAAGTGCATGTGAATCTACAGTTTAACACAAAATATTATCTGTTTTTTAACACAAAAAATTATCTGTATGGATCTGTAAATATTGTCTTTGTTTCTACTGCTTCTGTAAAAAAAATTGATACAAATTTGATGGTTTAAACAACATAAATTTAGTTTCTGTAGGTCAGAGTGCCAAACAGGTTACATTAGTCTGAGGCCAGCATGGAGTGTTGATGGGGCTACTCTGTCTATAAAGTCTCTGTGGTACAATCTGTTACCTGATCTATTCCAACTTCTAGAGCTGCATTCCTTGACTCATGGCCTCTTTCCCATCTTTGAAGCCAGGAAAGTAGTATCTTCAAACCTCTCTCTGATCTCTACCTGTGCTTCTGTCATCACATTGCCTTCTGCTTCTCTGATCGTCATCCCTCTTATAAAAACACCCGGGATTACATTGGATGCACCTGAAATCCAGGTTAATCACGTCTGCAAAGTGCCTTTTGCCATGTAAGGTTACATTCACATCCCCTGGGTATTAAGATGCAGCCATCTTAGGGAAATATTATTTAGTTTACCGCACAGCTAATAATAAAATTTCAGAAATATTATTCATGAGGTCATGGCCTACATTGTCAAAGGTTAGCTGAAACTGAATTCAAATGGTAAAATAATTTAAAATGTGCATATTTCTCTAAACGGAAACTATAGTCTATAAATGAGAAAAATCATTAATTTTTGGTAAAGTTAAAGGTGACTTCTAAGCCTGTAAAGTCATCAATAATATGTTTAAGGATCTATTTTAGTAACATGAACTAAAACCAGGTTTAACACACATGACACAAATAAATTGCCACTTTATTATAAGGGAAATCATGATTATATTCTTAAGGAAAAATTTGAAAGCATATTTCATCAGTTAGATGTGCTAGTATATATATTCAATTGTCGGTTCAATTATCAGTGGGGTTTCAATATAACAAGGAAGTTTGCAAGTTTGAAAGATAAAGCCTGTTTGTTCTACTTTAACCTTTATATACTGAAAAAGAAAATACCAGAAACTCCCCAAAGGAAGCATAATTAATTTGATAAACAGCCTTTATTGAAAATATTTGTAGAGATTTTTCTTCAGGGTACATTGCATTTGAAGTGTAACTTAATGGAATTAATTAAAGTTCCATTTGAGGTGTCTAACCTGATTCACTGACTGTTTGTTTGTTTGTTTTGGTTATTTTCATTTTTTATCTGGTCCATGGCCACATCTAATAGAATATAATACAGTAGCAACTTGTCTGTCTGTACAATTAATTGAAAAAATAGGTTTTAAGATGTGTATGAGCATTAAAATTTAAAAAGCTAGAAATCCCCTGGCTGCTGTTAACAAAATTGCATTCTTACATATATGCTAAGTTTCTAGAAGAGTTTGAAAAGTTAACTTCATTTTCTATGTTTGGGTCAAAATATTCTTTTTTACATTTGTTGCTTCAGTCATGTAAGATCAGCAATGTAGCAACTATATAGAGATATTTAATAGATGGGCATACTATCTGGCTTCAATAAATGTGCCTTATTTCTCCCACTTTTCAATGCAGTCAATAAAATAAAAAGACTTCTCAACTCCTTTGTCATTCTGCTTTCTCCTGTTTGCCCAAAGTTGAGCTAATTCAGTGTAATCTGTAACTAGAAAAATAATTTTTTATGCTCATAGATTGGAAAAATTAGTCTTAATTGGAACTGCCTGAAGTAATGTACAACTTCAATGTAATTCCTGTAAAAAATCCAATGACATTTTTTACAGAAACAGAAGAAACAATCCTGAAATTTGTGTAGAACCACAAAAACCCTGAATAGCCAAAGAAAACAGGAGAAAGATGCACAAAGCTGGAGGCGTCACACTCCCCAATTTCAAACTATATCAGAAAGCTAGAATTAATCAAAACAGGATAGAATTGACATAAAAACATGCAGAACAATGGAACAGAATAGGGAGACAGGAAACAAAGCAACACATACATGCTCAATTAATTTATGATGAAAGAGCCGACAATACACCACGGGAGAAAGATAGTCTCTTAAATAAATGCTGTTGGGCCAGCAGAACAGCCACACGCGAGACTGAAACTAGACCCATATCTTACACCATTCACAAACATTAATTAAAAATAGATTAAAGACTTGAAGGTAAGACTGAAACAAAAAACTCTTGGAAGAAAAAAAATTATATATGAGGGTAGGCTACTTGACATTGGTCTTGGCAATGATTTTGTGGATTTGACACCAAAGGAAAGGCCACAGAAGCAAAAATAAGCATGTAGGACTACATCTAAAAATCTTAAAAAAATATTTTTAATGTTTATTTATTTTTGAGAGAGAGAGAGAGAGAGCAGGGGAGGGGCAGAGAGAGAGGGAGACACAGGCTCCAGGCTCTGAGCTGTCAGCACAGAGCCTGATGCAGGGCTAGAACTCAGGAACTGTAAGATCATGACCTGAGCCAAAGTTGGATGCTTAACCAACTGAGCCACCCAGGTGCCCAAACTAAAAATCTTTTGCACAGCAAAGGAAGCCACCAACAAAATGAAAAGAGAGCCCACCAAATGAGGGAAAATATTTGCAAATCATATATCTGATACGAGGTTAGTATTCAAAATATATAAAGAAATCATATAACTGAATGGCAAAAAAACATAAAATAAAATACAAAACTGATTAAAACATGGTCAGGGGATCTGAATAATTATTTTTCCAAAGAAGACTTACAAATGGGCAACAAGTATATGAAAAGATGCTCAACATTACTAATCATCAGGGAAATTCAAATCAAAACCGCAATGAGATATTACCTCATACTTGTTAGAATGGCTACTATTAAAAGGACAAGAAATAAGAAGTGTTGGCGAGGATGTGGTGGTGAAAAGGGAATCCTGGTGCACTGTTGGTGAGAATGTAAATTGGTACAGCCACTATGGATAAAAATATGGAGTTTACTCACAAAATTAAAAATAGATTCAGCAATTTCACTTCTGGGTATTTATCCAAAGAAAATGAAAATAGTGACTAATAGTCACTAATAGTGACTAATAGTGACTAATCAACATATATATACTTCATGCTCATTACAACATTATTTTCAACAGCCAAGTTATAGAAACAACCTAAGTGTCCATCAATGGATGAATGCATGGATAAATGGTTTAGAAAGTGGTTTCATATCTACACACATAGCTCTGCTATTTATTCCAATAGCATTTCTTACAGAAGAGACAAATAAATAAATTGATAAAAAACATTTTGGATAAAATTAATCAAACTTATGAGCATTCCATTGGTAATATATTTGAATTTGTTTTCAAAAACTAATACTATATGGCATACAGAAAGTTAAGCGGTAGGTGGCCAATTGTCATATTGTTCAATTCAGCTATGTGCATTATGCGGTGTATGGATGTGAAATACTTGCCTAATCAAAAAGTTTTGAACTCACTGAAACATAATTTTGGAAAGGAGTAACTGAACATGCATATTTAGCTTTCATATTTATCACTCCCACAGCATGTGAGATACCAGCAATCTGAATTACTATTTCATTTATTTAACATATATTCATGGAGCTCCTACTACTTTCCAGATACTATTCTATACATTGCTGTTAGAGAAGTGAAAAATAATACAAAGTGGTTTTTTGTAACTTGTACATTCTACTGATAGAAAAACAAATATGCACATAAAGGCATACCATGTCAGGAATGATATCAGCAATGAAGAAATATAAAAGAGGGGACAGAGAATATATGACATTAGGGTATTTTACATAGACATGCTATAAAGTGAAAATAGACAAAATGTCTCCCCATTCCAGCTTTCTATTACCTGGATCCTCAAAATCCACACTGACACATAACAATGGAGAAATTGCAAAGAAAATAGCAAAGTAGAATTCAAAACTGGTCTAACCTCTTGCCATTACATTATCTTTTACAGATTACCAAAACAAACAAAACAAAAAACAAAAATCCATGCAATACTATGTGAATACATCATTAGGCGGGGGTTTTAGGGAGAATTGTCGTGTAAGTCCAGGATTCCAAAGGCCCAAGAAGCTGGAGCCCCAATGTTTAAGGGCAGGGGAATACAGACATCCTAGTTCAAGGAGAAAGTGATGGGAAGCGCCTGGGTAGCTCAGTCGGTTGAGTGTCCGACTTTGGCTCAGGTCACAATCTTAGGGTCCAGGAGTTCGAGCCCCGCACCAGGCTGTGTGCTGACACCTCAGAGCCTGAAGCCTGCTTCGTATTCTGTGTCTCCCTTTCTCTCAGCACCTCCCCCACTCGCACTCTGTCTCTTTCTCTGTCTCTCAGATATAAATAAACATTAAAAAGAAAATTTAGAAACTAAGAAACAGGTGATGGGTATTAAAAAGGGCAATTGTGATGAGCACTGGGTGCTATACATAAGTGATGAATCACTAGATTCTACTTCCCTGAAGCCAAAATTACACTATATGTTAACTAATTAGAATTTAAATAAAAACTTGAAACGACAAAAAAAAATAAATAGTAATGCTGTTTTGTAATATATAATCTTCAGTAACAGGTTGCTAATATTTAAATTTGAGTTCTACAAGTGAATGCAGAAACCTTTTTTATACAAATGTTGAAATTAAAAAAAATAAATCCATCTGATATGCTTTGGGATATGCCATATTGAAAACAAAATATCAATATAAGTGACTAAAGCATAGTGATATTTAAGATAATTAATCAAAAATTATCATAAATTCACGTAACATAATTTAAATGTTTTATTCTACAAGAATAAAATTTTATTCCTAAACCTGAGTTTTTGAAATGTTATTAAGAGAAAACTTAGTATATGGAAACATTAAAAATGTTTCAGCATTCCTATTATTCAGCCATAAAAAGGAATGAAATTCTGCCATTTGCAACCACATGGATGGAGCTAGAGAGTATAATGCTAAGAGAAATAGGTCAGGAAAAGACAAATACCATCTGATTCCACTCATATGTGGAATTTAAGAAACAAAACAAAAGAAGAGAAAGAGAGACAAACCAAGAATCAGACTCTTAAGGATAGAGAGCAAACTGGTGGTTACAAGAGGGGAGGTGAGTGGAGTGAAATAGGTGATAGGGATTAAGAATACACTTACCATGATACGCACTGTGTAATGTATAGAATTGCTGAATCAAGATATTATACATGTGAAACTAATATCACACTGTATGTTAACTGTACTGAAATTAAAATACAAACCTTCAAAAAATATTTCAGCCTTCCTACTAGATATCCTAATGTGAATGTGCAAGTAAAAGTTCGTTTCTAGATTTTAACTAAGAAGAAGATCCAACCGATCTAAATGTGGTAAGTTATTTAAATGGATTATAAAAAATAGAGATTGAAGACTTTAGGTTACGTATAACTCATATTAGATGATCAAAAAACATGACACTTTTCTCACTTGTGAGTCATTTATATTAATGTATCAAAGAAAGAAACCTCAATACATGAGAGCATAGGATTCATTAAAAATGTGCAAAGCATCCTTCATGCTGTTATGTAAGTCATGACTTTAAAGATTAATATTAAGAATGTAGTCTGCATTAGCTGTAAAGCCTGTATCTCAGCAGAAAATATCATACTTGTACATTAAATTCAAATTTTTAAATTTGTTGCTTGTTCCACATCATCATTATGGGTATAATAGAAGGGAGGCCAAAAAATAAAGACACAGATTGTTCACAGCTGACTCTTTGTTATTTGAGAGGAATCATTTCAATTTTCTATGCCTTCTTTGTGCATAATGTGTAAAAATCCCAAAACACTAAAAGAAAAGCATTCTACAATGAGTTTGAAAAGTGATTGATAGAATGATTATATAACGCTATCTCAACTGTTCATAAATATTGCATATACAACTGCAACTATATAAAATACAAATACACAAATATACATATACATTTATATTGTTCTTTATAAATTGTCTTTTATCAGGGTCTATATGATTAAATTCTAGTTATTCTCTTAAATGACATCTCTTTCATTAAGCATTCTTTGGTTTCTTATTAGTAACTCCCCTTCTCAACCACTGAAGCAACTTACTATATCTTTATTACTGTATTTAGAATTTTATTCCTTATAAATGGAATAATCAAAAGCAATTTTATTTTATAAACTACACAAGCTTTTCTGTGGTAGAGAGTCGATAATAATGGGCAACACACAGGTAAAATAATGGAGAGAAAGAAGAGGACAAGAGACTACCAGAGTCAATAAGAAGGAGGAACAAAAGAGCGGGAAGTAAAAAGAAGAGGGAAAAAAAGAGAGAGAGAGAGTAAGATTCTAGTGTGAGAGAAGGAATCAGGAGAAAAACATTTCAGGATGAAATAATGGATAGAATAAGGATATATTAATTTATAACAGGAGAAGAGAAAGAAAGGAGAGTTTTTCACAATAGATTTACTAAGAAAATATGAGGTTCTTACCATGTAAGATTAAAAAAAAAACAGTTCATTAGAAAAAATATATAAATGGCCATTACAAAATGAGAAATATCCTGTCTCACTATAATCAAAAGCATGAAGACCAGAGAGAACACTTGTGTCTCACATATAATCACTCATATCTAGGTCTTACGACTTCCATCAAGAATAAAAAAAAATAAAATTGGAAGCAAACACATGGGTAATCATACAAGAGTAGGATTTCGCCTACTATCTAACATAGATGAAATATTGATGGTCGTGTAAAATAGTAAGATTTAAGGGGCAGGAGGACCCTTACTGAGAAACTCCTGAGAAAACACACCCCACCATGTTTTTTCCCAACCCCGACAGTTCACACCACCCCCTGCACCACTGCTGTCATGTCGTTGACCACAGACTCGACTTCCTGAGCATCCCTCACGTGGCAGACCTAGTTACCACATGACAGTCTACATAACTGTGTGTGACTCCATTTCCCACCTCTTGCCATAGTTGAAAATCTTTCTCTACGTACTGATGGACATGGTGGAACACAGATATCCTCTTTGCTGCGCAGGGCAAAGAATACCATTGCAATACAGTGTAGGCAACATTGTACCCCATCTTTTATGTCCAGTGTCAGATCTCTTGTCAGACTGTACCACCATCTAGTCATTCTCTTTGCAGTCAAACGTGATCAGATGCTTACTCTGATTCATTTCTTAAATATTATAGCTCTTGATGGACTGTCATTTATTTCTAATATCATTTCTGTTAAAATTCTTAGTGGTTTCAATTTTCACATAGATGGCATTAAATACTCTGGCATTTATTCCTTGACCTTCTATCTACTTACAATCTTTCTTCATGTAATTTTAGGCAAACATTTCCATGAATCCATACTCTAGAATTTGATATTACCAATGAATCCATACTCTAGAATTTGATATTACCAATAATTATGATCTCTCTGTCTTCTCTACCTTCTATAATCCCAGATTACTCCCTATTGAATGCAAACACTTAAAAGCATTTAAACCCACTGAGCTTTACACACCATTTGTATTTTCAATCGTATCTTCAAAGTTAGTCACTGTTCCTTATGTCCCCAGCTGACATTCCTGGTAAGTTATTATAATTACTGGTTATTTGCAACAATTCTTTCCCTCTTTCTGAATTTCCCATGCTGGCTTGGAAAGATCATAAACCTAGGTTGATCTATCTCTATGCTTTTATTTGTGCTTAAACTTTTGCAGCTACATTAACCCGATAAATTTCTGGAGAGAATTATAAAAATAATTTTAGGTCTCACTTTAATTTCAGGGCCAACAATACTAAGTGGGATTTCACTCATCCCAAATAACTATATTTAATTAGTCTTATTTCTTGTCTTTCTCTTCTAGACAAATGTTTTATATGTGTACTTTGCCTATAAACCTGTAACATCATCTTCTCAGTGCTCACTGTCAGTGGATGACTGAAAAACAGAAGTAATTAGCAGACTCTCCACGTTCCCACAAGCATGTCTAACTGCCTGTATCTGAGACTATAAGTTGCCTTCTGTATTGCTCATATTGACTGTCTGCATTTCAGTGTAGCATTATCCCTTCTTATTTATTCAAAGTAATTGTTCCTTCTCTGTGTCCAGGATCAAGTATTGCCTCTACTAGATCATGACCATCAGTATAAAATCATGCTTGGCCTTATTCTCCCCTGTAGCTACTACTCTGTTTTCTCCTCTTCCAGGCAATGATTATTAGAATAGTTGTCTCCACTCTGTATTTCCATTTCACTTTTCACATTCTCTACTGAGTCTCTATCATAAGACCATTTACCTGTAGCACTGCACTGTAAAGGTTCTCATCAAGGACAAGAATGTTACCCAAATATGTGATCTAATAGCCCTTTGTCAGATGCCATCTTCTTTGACCAATCAGTGGCATTAGATTCCATACATAGCGCCCTTCTCCCTGATAATCACAGTCTCCTGCCTTACTACCCACTTCTTGGCGTCTCCTACCGGGGCTCTCCTCTGCTGATTCCTCCACAGCTCACCCTCTAAATGCTGGATGGAAGCTCTTCTATTTTCTCCATTTACTCCTTCCTCTGGTCAGCTTATCAGTCTCATTTTTTAAATACAAAATAAAAGCCCATTTCTTCCCAAACATATAAACACAACATAGATATTTTCTGTAAAATACCTGAGTTCCTGATATGCACATCAGCTGAGATTACTAATATGGTCTCAAAACTATTCTGTTGCCAACTAAGCTCTTTATATTTCCTCCCAAATTTGCCTTTCTCCTTGTCTTCTTCCTCTGTAACTATCAACTAAATTATTCCCCTTGTACTGGCTAAAACCACTGGAGTCATCCTATTCATTTTTTTTTTCTTTCACAATATACAACTAATCAGTCATCAATCCCTGATGGCTTTCCCTTCAAGAGATATCCAGAATTTTACCCATTTACACCATTCCACTACTACTTTCTTTAGCCCCATCCATCATCATCTTTGGCCTGGTTCATTCTGACTATTTACTGCATCAATGCCAGGACAGTAAAAGAGAAATCACATTGACTATTTCAAACACAGAGTATTTCTTACACACAGGCTGGAAGACCAAGTGGCAAAAAACAGGAAACTGAGGTAATTCAGACTTGATATCTGTAGGACTCTGTAGCTCTCTTATGACTGGGGACACAAAAGAAAACACATGGTATTATTCGTGCAAGATTGGAATGGGGCCCTGATGAGGCTGGTAATTAGAAATTTGTGGATATCAGCACATGGTTATTTGTAGATCCTCTGAGGGATACTCTTGGACAGCAGGTGTTGCAGAAGGCCATAATTTCTCTTACTGTAGAGGTGGTGCTGTCTGAGGGAGGTTGAAACCTATAATGGGATCACTAAGGCTAATGTTGTTAGGGGTACAGAAAGTAACTGTCTGATTATCCAGGTAAATATAGACCAAAGCTGGAAGAAGGATTCCAGGCTTCTGATCTCCTACTAGAGCCTCTCATGGCATAAAGAGGAACCAGATGATAAATGCTGATAGAAGACTAGGGTTGCCCTATTTAGAAAGTAAAAACAAAAACGATTAATGTGAATTTCAGGAAAATAGTATTTGCATTGTATTTCCCAAAAGTGCATAGTACGTTGTTCCTGCTTATTCTCCAGTACTTCAAACAGTGTCTGGTGAGTAACAGAGGATTACTTGACTTGAGAAAAAGAGTGAATGAATAAGGTTGTACAATAGTAAGATCATCTAGTGTGGCTGAAATCTACAGCATTTATGATTATCAGCTATTTGGTATTCATTACAGGGGAAAACATGCTTTTGTTAAATGACATCCCTTCCCTGTCATTTTAGTCTATGTCTAATGACAACACAAGCAATTCTTCTTAGTGTGGTTAATTGTATATGTCATAAATGATATGTTAAATGGAAAACCATATTTTAGCTATTAATCCAGTTATCAATAATTTATGATGCCACATCAGTATATTATGAATACAGTCAAAAGTAGACCATTCTAATTAGAGATATTAACATACTGAAGACCGATATTATTGATAGCCCAAACCCAAAGAAGTTACAATTTATATTTGGATGTACAGACAAAAGTTACCTTTTTTTTTCTCCGCTTTCACAGTCCCAATAATTTTTAGTTCCTGTGTCAAATTATGAGCAGGCTAAGAGTTAGGAAATGGCTTTTGCATAAAAAATACGGGGGTAGGAGAAGAGAATCTCAGTGCAATCAGTGTTTATACCTCCAAGAAAGAGATTACAATGAAAGTGGATGGCATTCTCTTAACTACTCCCAAGATTCAATATTATACTTGATCCCTGAGAAATGCTCAAAATCTATCTGCTCCTATATCCCTGTCCTGCAACAGAATAAAATGTGAATGATGGGGGATAAGATGAGATACTTCTGGTGATAGGTCATGGTTTCCTAATGTCTACACCTACAGCACCCACTTCATGTTTGATTTATATGGAATCTAGTATTTTGCTTATATAAAATAGTTTGCAAATTTATGTTGCCAATTTAGACACAATTGACTAACAAAATGTATAATTTGCTAAATTTGAATCATGTATATATCCAAGTAGCCATCACCGTAATTGAGATAATGAACCCTCACATCAACCCAAGTTCCCTTCCCGTCCTTAGAATCATGCTCTGTTACCATCCGCCTCCTTTTCCCTTCAGACAATTACACATCTGCTTCCAGTCACTATGGATTATTTGCATATTTTACATTTATTTGTGAGTAAAGTCATATATTATGTAAATTTTTTGTTTGCCTTCTTTCACTCCTCATCATTATTTTGACACATATCAGTGTGGTGTGAATTGGTAGCTCTTTTTTTAATTTATTGCTGAGTAATATGCTGTTGTAAAGATGTTTCATAATTCTTTACCTATTTTTCTGTTGATAGACATTTATGTTATTTTTACTTTGGGGCATTTATAAGTGAAACTATCATGAAAATTATGTATAAGACTTTAAATGGACTATACTTTTAATTTCTTGGGTAATACCCAGGAGAATAGTTGAATCACACAAAAAATACATTTAATTTCTTTTTAAGAAATTGCAAAATTGTTTTCTAAAATGGTTGTACCACTTGACATTCCCACCAATACTGAATTAGAATTTCCCTCCTGCCACATCTTCACTGACATTTTATATGCTCTGTTAGTTAAACCATTCTAATTTTTAGCCTTTATAATAGTTATAAAGAGGTATCTTCCTATGGTTTCAACTTGTTTTTTCTAATGACTAGTGATTCTGACATTCTTTTAATCAGCTTATTAGCATTCTTTATCCATATTTTTATTGTGTATATTTTTATTATCTTATTGTTGATCAAGTAAAGATTTCTCAGAATAATGTTTTTATCATTTCTTCAAAATCAGTACGTCAAATTTCTAATGTAAATAGTTAAGTGATAAAAAATAATCAACTTATAAAATATCCTTACTTGAAAAAATATTGAGAGGAATATGTACATCCCACAAATATCAGTGGTTTGAGCCTTGCTTAAGTCAGTTGGTGCTTAATTTGAAACTTAATAGTTATTAAATGACTTTGGTCTGCCTTATGTGTCAAATAGGCCTATATGAGACAGTGTCCTATTTAATTATCTTGAGGTATCTTAGTAAAAATTAAGCACTGGTTATAATATGTAGGGCCATCCTGTGCTTAGAATAAAAGGTGAAAAATTTTCTAATCCCCATATTCTCCTAAGTGCAGGCATATAATTATTTAGACTCTGTGTTCAATGTTGATTATATATTTTCACATAATTTTCATCAATCATTTCTTCTTCCTTCTCCATTTATTCACTGTTAACCCTACTGTAGTATTTTTAAGTACAGTTTTAAGTTAACTATAAGTTGGTGGTTTAACTTTGTACATGGTAAATTATAAATATAGAAATAAGTGATAACTATCTCTTATCTACTACTTTGGAAATTATTGGAAACAATGGACATATTATATTTAATTCCATTAAATAAATTATATTGCAGTAAATAAAATTAAATATGTGTTCCAGTAAATAAATTATTACTTGCCTTTTTGAAAGTGGCTTTTTATGAATAAGCATCTGGCAAATATTTTTGGTCAATTAAAATAGGCTACAATTCTTCACAGCACTTTGATAGAAGTAGGCGTTGACTACAAAATACTACCTAAGTCAAAAAAACATTCTAGTCATTTGGAAGATTTATCATTGAGAGGGACGTTTTGGGTTGCCTGAGGAAAACATAATAATAAACTAAACTCTTTGTACAATACATGAAATAACTTTATTAGAGGATATTTTTTTCTCTATCCTCTATTGACAATAATGCCTTGGAATTATATTACCTAAGACACGAATGTTCAGATATTTTCTCTAGAAAGCACATTTTTCACATGCACTTTCTTTTTTCTTTTTTTCAGATTTCTATTTAAATTCTAGATAATATTTGGGTAATATTGGCTTCAGGAGTAATGTGATTCATCGCTTATGTCTAACACCCAGTGCTCAACACAAGTGCCCTCCTTAATACCTACCCATCACCTATTTAGTCCACCTCCCCTCCAGCAGTCCTCAGTTTGCTCTGTATAGTTAAGAGTCTCTTACAGTTTGCTTCCCTCTCTCTTTTGTTTCCCCTTCCCATATTTTTATCTGTTTTGTTTCTGAAATTCCGCATTACAGTGAAATCACATTCCCATGCACTTTCTAAAGAGGTTAAGAATAGTATTATTTTCATCATGTTTTCTTATTATTATGAACAAAAAAGAGTAAAGAGATCAAAACTGAAAATGGCTTCTATTTCAAAATCCATTGGAAGATCCTCAATTTCAGTGGAGAAAAAAGTAAACACTTGCTGTTTTACTTTACCTTGCAGGTGAAACTGTTTGGACGGCACAGCAATAGTGTGCTCGTGAAAGCATCCTTCTGCTACGCTGCCTGTCTGCAGCGAAAGCACTTTGAACCTGTGGAGACGGAAGCAGTATTTTTTGTTGTCTAAAATGTCATAATGTCTAATGATAACAGTGATGTTTCTATGTCTGAACTACTCTACTATTTCAATAGTGTGTGACGTATTGAGTTCTAGTTCGATAAATTGCACTTCTTGTCCAATTTTATGAAATACTGAATCCATTAGCCAGGAGAGAAAGGACTGCAGAGTTACTGATAATGTGAATTAAAACAGGACTTTAGGCAGCACTGTATGCATCTAAAATTTTTATTATTTTCTTTCTTTCCACAGTACAGTTCCCATGGAAGGTTAATCCTTAGTTTAAAGGGCTACAGTGTGATATTTCACAGATATTTCATATTTCATAGTAAGGCTCATGTCTTACTAAAAAGCTCAATCATAATCATTTTTATTCTGTGTCATTTTAATATCTATCCCTACATGTAAAACTTGGGTTTAAATCTTCAAATTTGGAATAAGCCCTGGGCATTATGCATACATCATGCCAACTATATTTTACCTAGATTTATCAAAACTAGGTTCTGACTGATTGTTCAGTGCTAAATAATTCAATTTGAGACTCGTTTTACTATAATATTTTTGCTTATATTGTCAGTGCAGCTGGGCACAAATCAGAACAGCAAGACTATATTTTTGTATCCACTTATCTTTCTTCTGGAATAAAATTCCCAGTTTCAAACAACAAAATTGTTGGTCTTGTGACATGTGTATTCATAGAAGACGTACTTCAAACTTGATAAAATGTAGATAGTTTTATGATTTAAACTCTAATAATACAAAAACACCAGGACTTGGTGTCTTGTGCACGTGTTTGAGGAAACAAATAACATGGCTCAGTCATCACAATATGGCCTTCATTGTAACATACTTGACTATTTGCTTATGTTACACTCACAACTACACACACGTAAATTTATCTGTACAATGTTTGGGGATTTTAAGATGCAAACAGAACAGCTAGTATTCACATGAAGTTTTCATAAAATATTTAAAATGTGAAAGCACTTGCAATTTTTGGAAGTTAGTTTACAAAATCAAGCTCAGATAACTATTTTTGCAATTTAAATGTATGTAAATTAGTGATGTTTGTTTCTGTATAATACAAGGTCAGCGGACAATTTTGTAGACCTTAGATTTGTTGAAGGTATTTGCGATAAAAGCTTTAACTTTTATTTTATCAATATTTCTATTACCTGGCAAAGGAAAGTAAGAATGCATATCTTTTGAAACAATGCATTGGAAAAGGTGGTTTGAGAGGATACCTATCTGGGTGACAAATTAACTTTCTATATAAGCCATATCACTTAGGTTGATTACATATACTTTTTATTTAGTTTTTATTTGTTTAAGATTATTTAAGTTCATTTATTTATTTTAAGAGAGAGAGAGAGATGGAGAGAGCACAGGAGGGGCAGAGAGGGAGAGGGTGAGAATCGCAAGCAGGCTCTGCACTGTCAGCACAGAGCTCGAGGCAGGGATCAAACCCACAAAACTGAGCCGAAATCAAGAGTAGAACACCTAACCAGCTGAGCCACCCAGGTGCCCCTGATTACATATACTTTTTAAAATATGCTTAATTTTAAATTGTTTTGACTATTTATGGTTTATCATTGTAGAGCTATATTTTGATACAAAATTTTTACACACCCTAAAAAATGATAGAATGGAGAAGAAAGAAAGGTTAAGGAATCTTGATATTGGTGTTAATTATGATAATGTAATCAGTTGCTATTTAAATCTTATCTTAGGGGATTTTATTAACAAGACCAAGTAGACCTATTATCCAGATATATATTTTTTTACAAAAATATTTATTCAAAGGGGCCCATGAACCTCGATGTTTACAACAGCATTATCAACAATAGTCAAGTGTGGAGAGAGCTCAAATGTCCATCAACTAATGAATGTATACATATGGAATATATTCCATATCTATACAATGGAATATTACCCTGCCATCAAAAAGAATGATATCTTGGCATTTGCGATGATGTGGATGGAGTTGAGCACATTATGCTAAGTGAAATAAATAATTCAGAGAAAGACAAATACCATACAATTTCATTTATCTGTGGTATTTAAGAAATAAAATTTAAAAATATAGAATAAGTGAAAAAAAAGAGAGACAGAAAGAGGCAAATCATAAGGGAGCTACGACGATAGAAAAAAAACTGAGGTTGATAGAGGTGGGTGGGGAATGGGATAAATGGATACTAGGTATTAAGGAGGGCACTTGTGATGAGCACTGGATGTTATATGTAAGTGACGAATCACAAATTCTACTCCTGAAATCAATTTTGCACTGTATGTTAACTAACTAGAATTTAAATAAAAACTTAAAGAAAGTAGGTGAGAGAACTATGCTTAATAACACAAACTTCTATATCTAACTTATATAGAAGACAGTTTGTACAGTATGCTGATTATCATCTTGTTAACACCCAGTTGAACCACTCTTAGATATATCTGTATTCTTACTGTGCAGCAAAGAGAAACTCAGAATAAAACCTTTTAGAAAAACTGTACCAAATGCTGCTGCTCTATCACTTATCAAAGTGGCTGTGGTGGACTTTGTTCTTTTTCAGGAAACAACTACACAATTTGTGAAAGAAGACATTGATTTAAGTTGCAGATGTAACAGGCTTGAATCCCTATGAAAACTCTTCGACAAAGAGTGTAATTGGTATCTTGAAATCAGTTTTGCATGAGTTAGTGAGTGGATAAATACAATTTAAAAGACAATGGACATTAGTAAATCATCCATATTTGCCTACTTTTATTTATATGAAAAATTAATGGATTATCCCCATTGGTTCAGATTTTTGAAACTACCTACGAATTTTAACTATCACTGATGTCAATAGATAGCTATTAAAATTATCTTTAAGCATCTGACATAAAGGAAAACAATTTCCAAATCAGTAAAATCTATTCCAGGAAACAATGATGCACATTTGACTTGTCCCAGGAAGTCTCCAAAGAGGTACTGCAAACCAAGCAAACTATAAAGAACATGAAGACCAACACAGCAGCATTCCTGTTAAAATGTTTTATAAAAGCACCATTTCTCCCGTGAAGAACAGAATGTTCATCACTGTGATATCAGTTAAAAAAAAAATACTGTATATATATATCAAATGTGCTATCAGCCCTCCTGAAAGAACAGAATCAAAAAAAAAAAAACAAAACAAAACACTTGTATCAAAGGACAGATGAAATTGCACATAAAGTTTTCTTCTCTGACTGATATGATCACTATCTTCTCATCTTACAAGCTGGATTTCACAGTGATTGTGGGTGTCCAAATGTATGCCAAGAGAAGCACCCAGTAAAGGATTATGTTGTGGAGCCAAACTAATAATTCAGTATTTTGGCCCACTTCTGTTAAAAAAGCTATGTTTTTCAGTCTCACTATTGATTAGCCTATGATTTCAAAACTAGATGACATTTAACTCTCTTCTTCTTTAATTTTATTTCTTTAAATATTTAGTCAGGATTTTTTTTCTAGGATATTGTTGGGCTAGTTAATAAAAACTTTGTTGACTTAACACATTAGGCTTTTGCTTTATTATAAAACGTAATTCATTTCAGTAGTTACTATGATGGGATCTTTTCTAAAATGCTGAGAAAACATGAGAAATTTCTAACATATTACACATTGTTTTTCTACTTTGAACACGGCTAGATTTATATGATTCATAAGTTAAATATTTTTCATGTAGGTTCTTAAAATGTCCCTATAACATTAAAGCAACAAGTAAGAAGTCGTATAGCATAAACAATTTCATGATCTGGATATGATTTCAAATTAGACTTATTCAAATACAATCAAATGTTCATCAAACATATACAAAATCATGCCTTCAAGATGACGATATAAACAAGGTATTTATCCAACAACTACATTAAGTGCAGTAACAAGACTTATCCAAACTTATCACATGACTCATATAAACTGATTTTTATTTTCTACACAACTATTTTTAAACACACTGGTTATTTAAAAGAAAAGCAAAGATGAAGGAAAGAGGTAAAAAGAAAGGAGGAAAAAATAGGAAAAAAATAATCCAAAAGAATTATCTTAATTTTAGCAAGAATTTTTTTTAATTTTTTTAATGTTTATTTATTTTTGAGACAGAGAGAGAGAAAGAGCATGAATGGGGGAGGGGCAGAGAGAGAGGGAGACACAGAATCTGAAGCAGGCTCCAGGCTCCGAGCCATCAGCCCAGAGCCCGACACGGGGCTCGAACCCACGGACCGCGAGATCGTGACCTGAGCTGAAGTAGGACGCTCAACCGACTGAGCCACCCAGGCGCCCCGGCAAGAATATTTTTGAAATAAAATGAAATAAGATAGGCTTCCCAAAGATAATTTTAACTTCCAAGCAAAAGTTTAATTCAGGAAGGGTAAATCCTTACCAGAAGAAGCTGTATTTTAACTCCAGGTACTGGGAGTGAATAATCACAACCATGTGCCACTGTTTACATGTACATGATTTTACAGTTGGCCTACTTATAACAAACAAACGAACAAACAAACAAAAAACCTAAACTAAAATAACAAAACTTCTCTCCCTCTGTTAATCTTGTCTCCAGTAAAGTTTGAATGGGAAATGATTGCTAAAACTGTTACTTGAGTTGTACCATAGAAATAAATCAGTAAGCATAATCACAAAGCCTTCAAGGAAATAGGAATTATGAAGAAAAATCACAGTGTTCATAAAAAGAGGAATTTAAGAATGCAGAATACTTCTGTGGAGAAGAGCCTGGGAGGGTTAGATGTTGCAAAAGTGAGTCAGCATGAAAGGTGGAAAGTGGAGGAAAGGTGTTTCTGTTTGAAGTGTGCAGAGAAACATGTATGTCTGTGAAGATGAGGAACAGAAGACCCCTCGTATGGACTCTTTTTCAGAAAGACACCAGGAACAAAGGTAATGGAATTTTTAACAGTTCTACTAATTCCACTTTTCAGAATATTACAGGAATTCACCTGAGCCTTTGCTTTGATAAACATTCTACCAACTCAGCACCCTTAGATTTCGCACTGGTTGTCTCAACACACATGCATAATAGATTTCGCAAAGATATTGTTCAATGGGATTATCTCAATAGAGTAGTCCAATCACTTTCTTCTACAGGTGCAGACTTTCTTGAAATTATTTTGTCTCTCTTTTCTCCTCTTATCCTTTCATACAGTTAAATCTAGACCAGGTTTTCTTTCCTCTCATCTGTGATGAGTATCACATTTTCTTTTTTCTAAAGGTATCCATTGGTTTATTTTTTGGTTACAGGATTTGCTCTATAAATATCTCATCATCCAATGAACATCGTGAGTACCTATAATGGACTAGGTAAGGTACTATGTGCTGACACTATCACAGTGAAGAAACATCATCCCTGGACTATGCAGCCAATGTAATGCTGAACCAGGAATTTACATTATTGTGGGGTTTGTTTGTTTTGACATTACTATTTTCAAGTTTTATTTTTATCGCTCTATCATTTAGTTTATTGTAATAGTTTCTTTCTCCATAATCCACGTAGTTGACCTCATATATTAAAATTAATATTACTGTAGAAAAATTTTCCTTTGTTTACTTTTGTACATATTGTCCACTCACGTTTCAGCCTCATGTCCTAATGGATCTATGGAACTGTCTTTCAGACATAATGATCCACTCACTATTTATTATCCAAACCTTTGTTTCTGTCTTCCTGCATTTCCTTAGGTTTTTTCTGCATATTCAATAACTTTCTGTCATAAAAAATACAAATCATTCGAAAAATAATAATGTTTTAAAAATATTCAGTCAGTTAAGCATCTGACTCTCTGTCTTCCTCTCTCTCTCTCTGTCCCTCCCCACTCGTACTCTAACTCCCTCTCTCTCAAAAAATTATATATATATATATATATATATATATATATATATATATATATATATTTCCAGACTCTCAGATTCTTCGCTTTTTGATTTTTCATTTCCCTGGTCTTATAATTCTTTCAAGTGCTTTTCGTTCTGTTTTGTTTTGGTTTTTAGTATTAATTTATCTGTGTTGACTTTTAAAGTTCCATATTCCACTAAGATAACCTCAAGATAAAAAATATTGCAGTCACACACACACATAAGCACACCCACACAATTAAAAGTACAATCTACTAATTATCCACGAGTTACAGTGCAAAGAATGGGTGTTCTTTGATAACAGTTGTATAACCCTATCGTATTTGACACTTTTTATGCTTTTTATCGATCATATAAATTTTTCTGGATTCATATAACTTAAATCAATATATATTAACAGTTCTTATTCATGATGGCTTTTTTTCTGTAAAGCATGAAAACATGATGAAGTGGGAAAATAATTTATTTTTGCACTTAGGTCTTTGTTATTGCGTTGAAGATACACATAAATATTATTCATACTAAACTATAATGGATAACATTGTTTTATTGAAGTCCTTTGAACAAGACCTACTTCCAAAATAACCCTATCTATAAAATATCTGAAGGTATTCTCAATTAGTAGTGTAATTTCCAACATGAAAGTCCATAGCCTACTTTATTTTAAATATATTTTTATGTCATCTGTGATGTAGCTGAATATATATTGTCTCAAGCTTTAATTCAGAGATCATTTCCTCTAAGAGACCTTGTGCAGTTGGCTGAATGTCTGTCCACTCTGTTCCTGTAGAACTAAGTGCCAAATGCTAAGAAAATCTCACTGCATTAAATAGAAAATGTCTGTTAATGAGTCTGTCTCCCTAATAGATGTGAACATTTGAAGGTGTTTTATTCAACCATCTATTCCCCATATGTACCAAGGAATTTGGCACAGGGCAGATAATAAACAAATATTTGCTGACTGAAGTGATCCTTGAATTATATTATATCTAATTTCTGACATCCAGGTCCGAGTTACAATAAGAAGACATCAAATGCAGTGCCTGGGTGGCTCAGTCGGTTAAGCGTTCAACTTTGGTTCAGGTCATGATCTCACAGTTCTTGAGTTCAAGCTCCATATCGGGCTCTGTGTTAGCTCGGATCCTAGAGCCTGTTTCGGATTCTGTGTCTCCCACTCTCTCCCTCTCCCCTGCTCGTGCTCTGTCTCTCTCTCTCTCAAAAATCGACATAAATAAAATTTAAAAAGGGAAGACATCATAAAATCTATTAATTCGCCTTATGCTGTCTGTCATAATAGAAATATATACAATAATGACAGAGTATTATATGATTGTTTAATTTTTTATAACAGACTGAATTACTTAAGGGTAGAGACTGTTTCTTTTTTTAAGTGTCTGATACATATTGGTACATTCATTTCTCGAATTATGTCAAACATATATTAATGGTATAACTGAACTACATCTCTTATAATGGACTATATATATGCATTTGTATAGCAATGTTGTTCATTTGTGTTTTTCACGCAAAACATAAGAAGAACAATTACGTGCTGAAATAATGCTTAAATTCTGTAATTATATTTTGCTCTAAGTGTGATGCAATGTCCAAAATTAAGGATTTGTGGGTAGAAGGCAGTAAACCAGTTTAAGGGAACTTAATGCCTGGGCTAGGAGTTGTGAAGATTTCCACCTAAGAGATGGGGGTGGAAAGTAAAGCAAGGGGAGGAATCCTGAAATAACACAAGCAAAAAATGAAAGTTTTATGTCCTGATACCACTGACTTCCTCTTCAATAGCATTATCTATAATAATGCACACATAATTTAGACAAATTCTTTATTACTTTACTCATAAAAGGAGAATATCTTTAGTATCAAACATATGTCATCCTTGATATTTCTTTTTATAAAATAAAAGCTCAAATCCATTCATTTTGAAAATAGAGTGGGAGTAAAGTTAGTTTAGCCATTTAGCAACACTAAGCCAACCCAAACAAGGACCCACATGCCTCATGGTATGTAAGCACCTGTCTACTTAAATATGTTGCTTGTATTGAATGTTGACTACAATCAATTGCTGGGTGGTTTTTGTAAAGCATCAACCACAAAATTAATAAGTTTCATCCTTGATGTGTCCAAAGGAGTCTGATTCCACTCATAGCAATATCCTATTGTTTCCAATCTCATAAAATAGCAACATAAAATGAGAAATTGATATTTTTGTAATGGTAGGAGGAAGACAATTCATGGGGAGTATACCTGGAAATTTTGGGGAATCACGACCGTCATTTAAAAATGACCCTATGCCTCACAAAGAATCCATAAAACTGACATTTTTGTGTCAATCTTGTGGCTTCTTGACCTTTAAATTCCAACATTAGTGCAGGTGGATCGATAAATCTTAGTAATGTCCTCAATTAAAATCACTATGTCCTTATTATGCTTACCAGAGAACCACTGCAGTTTGCTGTAAAAGCAGTCTGAATGAATGGAAGCAGTTTTCATTATGCATAACATAGTCATCTGTGCCAGAGTTTATTGGAAGTCAGGTTAATGACTCCAACAAAGTTGGAAAACAGACACCCTATACAATGATGCAAACTTGATGAGATTCTAGAGTATTGCCTTTGCCAAGATATATACTGAAATCTTACTTAATATTTTCACAGAGTAAACGGTAAATAAATATAGAAGCATCGGGCCAATAGGGCATGTATTTATGAGATAAAAAAATCAAACTTCTTTTCTCCATTCTTCTAAGGTGAGTCCATCCATTCAACAAATATATAATTAATTCCAACTATTTGACCAGGAATGTATTAGGTGAGTGGGGGTAAAGTTGAAAAACAGACCAACTAACCAACAGTCTCACTACCTTTAGAAGTTCATGGAATCCTAAACTAACTGTTTTATAAACCAATTATTATAAAACAATTTTAAGTAAGTTATAAGATTTTTTTAAGTTACTGTAGGATATGAGAGGAAGAAAGGATTTTGCCAATTTGTAGTGGGCTAAGAAGGTTTCATGGAACAAATGACTCAGAGAAGACCCTTAAAAACAAATACTATTTCAAGGAATCAGATGGAAAGGATACACAAGGAGTATGGGAAGAATATTAATATCAGAATATGATATGTTTCTTTAAAAATACAGGTGATTTGAGGGTTGTGAAAAGTGGCTGAACATCAGGCTGAGTAGAAAGACTGGAATGTACATGATTTTGATATTTGTCTGCTGGGTAACATCTTACAATATTGATAGATTTTATAGGCAACTATCTGCAGAATCCAATGAGTATGGGCTCTGAACTCAGACAGACTAGAAACTTGGCTTCTCATTTAAAAAGCATGTAGTGGTTAAAAGTAAGGGCTTTTGAGTCAAACTTCCTTGGTTCAAATCTAGGCTTCACTATTCCCTGGAATATGTGGTATGTTTTAAGTTAGGAATGACGTGTGCCTGCTAAAGCGTATGTTTCTTCTCCTTCCCCATCTATCAAACAGAAATATTATTAACAACACTGTGGGTGACAGTTACTGTTCTCCACGATTCACCCCCTTTTTGGGAGCGAAGGTAATAGATCGTTGCCCAAGTTCCAGGAACTTTCAGGGTGAATGGGATATGATCTAGTGTCACATTTATCACATCTAAGCAGATGCTTTAGGTGTTATTGCTTATTTTCAGCTGCCCTATTTTCTTATGGTAGCTTTTCTTCCTTCTAAAATCTGGGGAAAAGACTTGTTCAAAGTCAGAGACACTGCAGTTCTACAACTGTCAGGTAATGTGACAAGAAAAGATTGACCCCAAAAGTCCAGAAAGAAGGAAACCTTTTCGTTAGAAGGAGTTCTTAATGATAATTACAATCACCTTACATATCTTAAATTTATTTAAATTCAAATTAGTTAACACATAGCATAGTATTGGTTTCAGGGCATAGATCACTTACATATAATACCCAGTGCTCAACCCAACAAGTGCCCTCCTTAATGCTCATCACCCACTCACCCCTCTTCCCCAACTCCCCTCCAGCCACCCTCAGCTTGTTCTCTGTATTTAAGTCTCTTATGGTTGGCCACCCTCTCTGTTTTTATCTTATTTTCACTTGATCATAACAGTCGCCCTTAGATAAATTGGCTTGTAGCCTTACTGGTCATTTCGTTTTCACTCTGGCTGTTATATTTATCAGATCTCATCAAACTCATATTTCAACAACTCATCTGAATTTTCCTGGCTGAACTTCTTGTTTCTGCTTTTAGAATTACTAGAAAGACTTCTTGTCTTCTTTCTAATATTTGCTAAGAAAAGTAAAGATTTTGAAAAATTTCTGAGAAATATTATCTACATCTGATAATAGATCCCAAGCAAAATCAGTGCTACACATTGACAAGCACAAGCTTAATGAATGGATAAAATGGTATGTTATTTGGAGGTTTGTGAATGCTTCTAAGTTACATAGAATGAATTAATATGTTAATATAAACTATCTCAGAAGGTCCAATTATAATCGCTTGAAAAAATATGCAAGAATATAATCACAACTATTTTAATCATTTTATAATATGCACATGAAAGAACATGGAGTATGTTAGTTGAAAAATATATAGAGATAAGATTTGCATATTAAACCATGTTATTATGTTTATGCAAATCAAATACCACTTACAACTTCTTCATTACAAGGAGGAGCTTAATGTCATTTTGCCTTTAAAATACATACTTAAATAATGAAATTCACATTACATGGTTTGACTCTCTTCAAATTCCTTGATGTCTAGAATACAGTTCACTTTGTGACTATAATGAAACAACTTCCTTGCCTGGTATCATGTGCTGAGTATTGAGATGCTTACTCATTCACAAACAGCTGTGTAAATTGGAACCACAATCATCTGATTCAGAAGAAACACTATCCAGAGGCATGTCTATACGTAATTAAGTAGGTTCTTAAAATAACTATGCCTTATCTTGATAACATGTTATCTACATCAGTAAAGTCAATTGCAAGTTCAGGGGTCAGATTACAAAGGATTGTATTTGTACAATCAATGTTAGATTAGGAGGTTACTGGGGTTTTCCCAAAATTCCCTGGAACAATGCAGAAGTTGAAAGCTATTAAAAGTATTTACAAGAATCCATTTTCTAATGTCTGGAAAATGTACAGGTATACCTCAGATATATTTCAGGCTCAGTTCCAGACCACTGCAATAAAGTAAATATCACCATAAAGAGAGTCAAATGAATTTTTTGATTTCCCAGTGGATATAAAAGTTATGTTTGCACCGTACTATGGTCTATGAAGTGTGCAATAGCATTGGGTCTTTAAAATGTACATACATTTGGGAGCCTGGGTGGCCCAGTTGACTAAGCGTTCAACTCTTGATTTCAGCTCAGGTCATAATCTCACGGTCATGAGATACAGCCCCTGGTTGGGCTCAGTGCTGGGGCATGGAGACTGCGTAAGATTTTCTCTCTCCCTCTCTCTCTGACCTTCCGCCCGCTTCTCTAATAAATAAATAAAGAAAATTTACATACCTTAATTAAAAATACTTTATTGCTAAAAAATGCTAACCCTCATCTGAGCTTTCAGGAAGTCATAATATTTTTGCTGATGGCAGGTATTGCCTCAATTCGATGGCTTCTGATTGATCAGGGTGCTGGTTGATGCAGGTTGGAGTTGCTGTGACAATTTCTTAAAATAAGACAAAATTTGCCACACACATATTGACACTTCCTTTCACAAATAATTTCTCGGCGGCATGTGATTCTGTGTGATAGCACTTTATCCAAAGTAGAACTTCTTTCAAAATTGGTTTCAGTCCTCTCAAACAGAGTGCCTCTCTGCCTCTCCCAGTGCGCTCTCAAACAGAGGCAGTCCCCTCTGCCTCTGTTTTATCAACTAAGTTGACATAATTTTCGAAATCCTTTGCTGTCATTTCAACAGTCTTCACACCACCCTCACCAGGAGTGGATTCCATTTCAAGAAACCACATTCTTTGGTCAGCCATAGGAAGCAACTCGTCATCTGTTCAAGTTTTGTCATGAGATTACAGCAATTCAAGTTATATCTTTGGGTTCCAATTACAATCCCAGTTCCCAGGCTATTTCCAAGACACGCGTTTTCTTCTTTCTCTGAAGTCTTAAATCCCTCAAAGTCATCATGAGGGTTAGAATCAACTTCTTCCAAACTTCTATTAATGTTGAAATTTTGATCTATTCCTGTGAATGTTCTTAATGGCATCTAGAATGATGGATCCTTTCCAGAAGGTTTTCAATTTACTTTGCCAAGAGCCGTCAGAGGAATCAATCTCTATGACAATGATAGCCTTACAAAGTGTAATTCTTAAATCATAAGACTTGAAAGTCAAAATTCCTCCTTTGACCACGGACTGCAGAATGGATGCATTAGTGGATGTGAAAACAATATTCATCTCATTGTACATTTCCATCACGTCACTTGGGTGATCAGGAACATGGTCAATGAGAAGCAATATTATGAAAACCTTTTTTTTTTTTTTTTTCCCTGAGCACTGAGTCTCAACAGTAGGCTTAAAATATTTGGTAGGCCATATTGTGAACAGGTGTGCTGTTATCTTCTTTACTCTTCCATTTATGGAGCATAGTCAGAGTAGACATAATATAATTCTTCAGGTCCTTAGGGTTTTCAGAATAGTAAGTGAGCAGTAGCTTCAAATTAAAGACACTAGTTCCATTAGCCTCTACAAAGGTTCAGGCTGTCCTTTAAAGTTGTGAAGACAGGCACTGACTTCTCTCCAGCTACGAAAGTCTTAATCAGCTTCTTCTTCCCTTAGAAGGTTCTTTCATCTGTCTTGAATATCTGTTGTCTAGTAGAGTCACCTTCATTCATTATCTGAACTCTATCTTCCGGGTCACTTGCTACAGCTTCTACATCAAAACTTACTGCTTCACTTGGCACTTGTATGTTACAGAGATGACTTCTTTCCTTAAACCTTATGGTCCAGCCTCTGCTAATTGCAAACGTTTCTTCTTCAGCTTCCTCATCTCTCAGCTTTCATAGAACTGAAGAGTTAGAGCCTTGCTCTGGATTAGGCTTTGGGTTAAGGGAAGGTTAGGTTTAATTTGGCCTTCTATCCAGACCACTAAAACTTTCTTCAGATCACCAATAAGGTTGTTTGGCTTTCTTATTGCCGGAGTCCAGCTCCAGCAGATCCAGGGGTTCCCAAAGGATGAACGGCGTCAGTGAAAAAGTGAAAATAAAACTAAAATAAAAAACTAAAATAAAAATGGACGCAGACAACAGCAGTGTGTTGAACTCGCCGATTTATTGCAGTGAATGTGGCATTATATATGCTAGTGATTTCCTTGTAGCATACGTCATCTATATTTTTCTAACATTACCTAATTTTGAAAATGTTCCTATGTACAAACAACCTTTAAGAAATAACATGGCGATTTTCCCCTAACTTTCCCGCATATCTTTTGATTATGGATTAATTTCTTACATTATTCCATTATGCATCTGCGTTTATCTATAATCTACAAAGCATTTGCTTTGTTGTTCTCGTGAAAGGCCCTCCATTTCTCAACACCTCAAGTGGAACAGTTACGGGGACATGACTTCCTAACCACATGAGGCCAGAAGAACAATGTGTTTGCCTCAGTCCGAGGTGCCAGAAAGGGACTGAAAAGGCCTTAGAAACCCGTGCCTCATACATTCTCAGAGAGACAATGCACCTAGGAACTAATGAACCATTTGGTACCTTAACCAACTAGGTTCAGTCACATCTGCAATGCCTCCGGGGGCCAGGTGGGCCTAGGGGTTGAAGTCATCTGTGCCCAGAGATACACTCCTTAGTTGCCGGAGTGGGGCTTTCAAATCTATATGTCTCTCCTTTACAGGCCCTCTTTGCTGGCAAATGTATAAGGCTATCCTTCCTGTAAGTAGAGGAGTCTCCTTAGTGGATGGCAAAGTCTAAACGTAAGGCCGCACAATTTCTTACGGAACCTCATTTTCTTCCCTAACGGTTCTTTTCCCACGGGGCCTGCCGAGGGCAATTCCCCAACAGACAATACCCCAGGTACTTTAATAAGGCCAAATTACCTAAAAGCGGGAGTACAAGAAGCTTCACTGTTGGCGGGCCGCCCTGCAGTCACCAATCCGTCCACAGCCCGGGCCCTGCCACTCAGGCTGGGAGAGCTCGGCTTCCAGCATCTTATCATTTGTTTCCCTGGACTAGCACTTTAATCTCCTTCAAGAATTCCCTTTGCATCCACAACTTGCTAACAGTTTGGCACAAGAGGCCTAGCTTCTGCCTGTTTCTGCTTTTGAAATGCCTTCCTCAGTAAGTTTAATCATTTCTAGCTTTGGGTTTAAAGTGAGAGATGTGATTCTTCCTTTCGCTTGAACACTTAGAGGTCATTGTAGAGTTGTTGATGGGCCTAATTTCAATATCCTTTCATGTCAGAGAACAAGAAGCCCCAAGGAGAAGTAGGGAGACAGAAGAATAGCCAGTCAGTGGAGCAGTCAGAACACACACAACATTTATCGATTAAGTTCACCATCTTATATTGATATAGTTTGTGGTGCCCCCAAATAATCACAATAATAACATCAGAGATCACTAACCACAGGGGCACCTGGATGGTTCAGTCGGTTGAATAGAAATCCAGCTCTTGATTTTGACTCAGGTCACGATCTCACCATTCGTGGGATTGAGCCCCACATTGGGCTCTGTGCACTGTTCATGGGATCGAGGCACGTGTCAGACTCTGTGTTGAGAACACGGCATGGAGCCTGTTTGGGATTCTCTCTCTCTCTCTCTCTCTCTCTGCCCCTTCCCTGCCCTCTCTCTCTCTCTCTTTCTATCCCTCTCTCTCAAAATAAATAAAGTTAAAAAAAATCACTAATCACGGACCACCAAGCAAATAATAATGAAAAAAGTTTGAAATATTGTGAGAATTTTACCAAATTGTGACAGAGACACCAAGTGAACAAATGTCGTTTAAAAATAGTGCCGATAGACTTGTCCTAGGTAAGGACTTTACAACTTCAATGTATAAAAACACAGTATCTGCAGAGCATGATAAAATGTGGTATACCTATATTGGCTAGGATCTTAACTTCGACTGAAATAAAGTTGAGAAAAATGACTTGATTTAGTCATAATTCACTGAACTTAGTGCCTGTAATAAATACTATTTGAGGATATCTGTTAAAGTATTTCAATATGTATTTTACAAAATATGCTTAAAAGTTGTCTGTAATAATATGAAAAATGTGAAGCCGATCCTTAAAGCTTTATTTCTTGACTGAAAAGGATGGTGTCCATTTTCTTAATTTTTTAATTTTAAATGCATTTTATAGTATAAAAATGTAGTATGCCCTTATACATAGCATTGGAAATGATTACCATATATGTTATTGTTATTCACACTGTACTAAGATCACTGAATTGCATAAGAAATCAGTTTGATCCTCTTGAGTTACTAACTTGATTATTGGAAATACTATACAGTGGGATATGTATTTGGGAATATGGTAAACCTTTGCCTCTTTACTATTTTAGGGTTATTAGGGATGCCACACCAACAACTTTTTGTCTGTATGATTGCATGAGCCTATCGTTAATAGACAATTATAAATTACTTAAATATGAATTATCGATAATAATGGTGGCTTTTACCTCTCAATAACTGAAACTAAAAATTCTTAATTTTACCTTGATGGAAAAGATCACCCATCTATTAACATCTGGATAATGTCCAAAACAGCTCCACAAATTGATTTGCCAGCAATGACTTCCCAAAGTAATCTGATTGAATTGAAGACAGAAGAATTAAAATGAATGAAGGAAGAGGTGAACTATCTGTGTTTAATCTCCAGTTTCATCAGAAATCGATTAACTAGCTGACTTTGGGTCCAAAAGAATTAATTATACTCAATCTCCAGCATAATTAACAACACTATGGCCATCTCCCAAAATATTCATTAAACAGTCAGGAACAATATGAAATTCAAATTAAAATTGAAAAAGAAATTAAATAGCAGTAGTCATCTCTAAAAAGAATCATACTACATCTGAGATGAAATCATCTGAGCAATACAAAATATGGAAATACATTTTGTGTTACATTTAATTATCATTAATTCCAGCACTGCAAGCTGGCAGCTATTTTAGGCTCATTACAAGGACTAAAATGGGCTAGAATGTTAATATGAATCTATCCTCATTGGAATAATGGGAATATGCTTCAAAGTTAAAGGAAGTTTAAAAATAAAGTCCAGATTTTCAGTTAATTTCTTACATTTTCATTAGAAATACAAGCTATACATAACCTGCTGATGATAAAATTTGATTGCAATACAGTTACAACAACAAAAAGTCTTATCAACATTTTCCTTCTCATAAAAACTTATATATGTATGTATATATGTATATGTGTATATATATATGTATGTATATATGTATATGTGTATATATATATGTATGTATATATATATGTGTGTATATATATATATATATATATATATATATATATTTAAAGCACATGCACACGTACCAGCAGGAGGAGGGGCAGAGAGAGAGGGGAAGAGAGAGAATCCCAAGCAGGCTCTCTGCTATCAACACAGATCCCAGCGTGAGGCCCCATCTCACCAAATGTGAGATCACGAGCTCAGCTGAAATCAAGAGTTGAGTGCTTAACCAACTGAGCCACCAAGGTGCCCCTCTCATTAAAAAAAAATAAAATAAAACAAAACAAACAACTCTTAAAATATATATGCTCATTGGATGTTCTAACAAAAACAATTTTTCCTTTTTTTGTCTGTAGATTTAAATTAAGTCTTATAGTATAAAATTACTTTTCAGTTAACATTTGGGCCTTAGTGTTTATGATTTCCTTATCTGGCTGCAGGTGTCTATATTTCCAGATAAATACTGCAACCATGAAGCTGATGCACACACTTGGGAAGTCATTTATGCATTAAGTAGCAAGATACTTCAATCACAGCCACTATTGGTTGGGATAGGTTGTAGTTAAAGTGTAAAATTTCAATCTGTGGAAAAAAGGACTTACTAGTTTGACATATTTTAAATTAAAAAAATTTTAATGTTTATTTTTGAGAGAGAGACAGAGAGAGAACAAGCACGAGCAGGGGAGGGGCAGAGAGAGAGAGAGACAAAAATCCAAAGCAGGCTCCAGGCTCCCAGCTGTCAGCACAGAGGCCGATGCGGGGCTCGAACCCACAGACCACGAGACAATGATCTGAGCCAAAGTCAGATTAAAGGATTGAGCTAGCCAGGCGCCCCTATTTTAACATATTTTAAATTTTGATACAATATGCTTATCTCTGTTATCAGGAAAATAGGTTTCAACTATCCAAATTGTTAGTATGCAACTGACCAATTCATTACAGAAAAAACTATATATATTAGATATTTTTATGAAAAAATATTTCATATATGAAAAGTATATATGGTACGATAATTGACAAACATTCAAAAACATATTGTTTTACCCAAAAAAATATTTACACAAAAAATTAAATCATGCTCTCCTCAAAGGCATAACCAAAGTTCGGATCTGTATTGAAAATCAGTTTTTAATTGCATGTGTGTGTGTTGTGTTTTTAATGCATGTATTTTGCATAAACATTCTTAGATTTCTTTTAAGTGTCCATTAACTTTATTTTAAATCAATATATGTGTGAAAGGTACCAAAATAAGTATATTAGATTTGTTAAACACTGGGAAAACAAAATTCTAAAATGACTGATTTTTTTTTTTTTTTTTAATCTGAGGGGAATTGAAATCTTAGAAAGGAGGACTGATAGCATGCAGTTAGTTCACCTAACTGGTGGTTAGTATTTACACAGAGTGAAACCCTGATTGACTTCTTCAAGGAGAAATTTGAGAAGAGGTTTACAAATATAAAAACACTTTGATCATTCCTGAATACACCTGTGTTCTAAGCAATGTCAGTGTCTTTTAGCAAGCGTCCAGGTTTTTTTTTTTTCTTTATTCCCTGAGACATAAAAGAAAAAAAAAAAATACATGCTATTCTTTAGGTCACCTGGATTGTATTCAAACATAGGTTAGATTTGAGTTTTGGATAAATAAGAAATGATCTGAAATGAAATTAGCAGAAAAATATCACAGGAAAACTTGAGAGTCTCAAAATTGGGCAGTTTAAACCAAGTATACATGACAAAATGTAGGAGAAAAAATAGCTAACGTAGTTTTGAAACATCAAGACGATATGAAATAAATATGATTTAGAAGCAAATATACTATTTAGGAAAATACAGAATTAAATGAAACCAACTATACAGGAAAGAAATATCTGTAAAGAAACACAAATTAAATACGTCCTTAGACCACATGAAGAAAGATGTACTGTAACTAATCCAATACTGTGAAAAGAAGGAACCAAGAAACCCAGTCTTACATTTTAACTCTTATGTTGTGTTTCATGGTGAATTTTAGAAGGGGCTCAGTGATTTCATTAATTCTTCAAAACAAAGGATTATTTTTTCTATCACGGTATTGATTACACAGGCTTAAGAATATCATGGCTTGTTTCAAAAAGGGCAGATTAAACATTCATGTACTTTCACATGGGGCCCTAAAATTATTGCCTTATTCATAGACTATATTTTCTGTTCTTTTTCAGTTATAAAATTATGTTTTTCTGCTTTTTCAAAAGTGACCCCCTCACAACAACCTAACTTTGAAGTTACTTCTTAATAATATGAAAAAGTGTATGGCAAATGACATCATATTTCTATCTCTGTTTTCCATACCCTGAGATCCAGCTATCATACCAACCCAGAGGCACTGAGCCTATATTATCCTATTTTTATAAGTAAACCATATGTGCCAGAGTTTGTAATGCAGCACGCATGTTTTCATCTAGTAGTTGGTGGCTAAATGCATCTGCTGGCACCAGTTACTGTTGCCAGGGAAATTGTTGAATTTTTAATTGAAGAATTGATTTCCACACTAAGAAAAATTTATTATGCTGTTGAGTTGGCTGAATTCTCAATTTTTAAAATTTTAACCAGAGTTATATTAAGTATTTAAGCCACATAATAGCTGAAGTTATCGAATGTATACAATACGTAAATGCTGTTCCTTTATGTAATAGTCCTTCAACTTTTTAATCATCGGCATATGCATATATATGCTTTAATGTGCATTGAAACTAGAAGAAATTTTGTAAGACCTTGTCACTATACAAGAGGATCTGTTTTTACTATGGTGTAGTTTCTGAATGGATCTGCTTTTGATCAAGCCTAGAATTAGCAAGTGATAGCCAAGTAAGGATGCATATAATTTTGATGATATAAAATCAGTGAAAGATACATCCTGGAGAATAAAAGCAAGTTAACCAGTTTTCTGCTACAGTATGTAGAGGAACCATTAAATCGATCTAACTAGTATGGATTTCTACTGCCTTGAAAGGCTACAGAGCAATGGCATCTCAGGGAAACCATGCTACGTAATCATGAAATACCTTCTTCACATCATGCTCTGCAGATGCTACTTAAGTTCGAGAGCTTCCTTAGATGGCCAACTTATGGTACATAGATAATTCTTATTTCCAAGTAATTTATGGATTAATAACTACGCTTATTTTAATACCTGGCAAAGAAATGGAAAGTTTATCAAATACAGTGCTGAAATAAATTAGTGAGATAATCACCAAGAAGACATCTATACAGAAGCAATACAGGAATATGAAAATTACTGTAAATTGAACTTTGGGCCTAGAAGTCAGAATACTATAAACAAGTAAGAGTTTGAATTGCAAAAAAAAAAAAAAAAAAAAAAAAAAAATTGAGTTTAAGTCAAGTACCCAAGTACCAGATTCAGTATGTGGATTTCTTGTATTGGAGGAATAGATACCACCAGCTGATAGAAAAGCAGGCTGAACATGAAAGATACAGATCTGAAGGAACAAAAAGCCCAGGTCAAAAGAAATTTGCAGGTTAATCTACAGTTGCTGTGTCTATTGGACTTTATCTTTTTTAAAGTCACCACACATCTTCAAACAGGAGGCGAGAACAGCAGGTGGCCATTTCGCAGTCCCCACATGAGTGAATCATGTTACACACGAATATCGGCTTGCACTGTCAGCACCTTTCTTGGAGTGTTCTTAACATCACAGAAATTCAGCGAATGTTGAGCTGGCTGCGTAAAAGTTTGGGAGAACCGAACCACTCTCTGCCCTCAGAAAAGACAAGGTGGGCTTTGTGCTCCACACATAACAGTAGCAACTACAACACCATCAAATTCAAGAAGACATTTCCATTCACATTTGAAATCCACTTTAACATCTTTTTTGTTGTTGTTCTAAACTGGCCTTAACTACTAGGGGTTTGTTGAAGTTTTCAATCAGGAAGTATTTCCTGGGTTAAATAAACCCAATGTTAGAGATGTGGCATAATGCGCATCAAGGGTCAGCAAACTACAACCAGAGAGTCTAATGTTTTATATAGAGTTTTATGAAGACACAGTCATGTCTATCTATGGTACATGGCCACTTTCCTACTAAAATGGCAGAGTTGAGTAGTTGTGCCAGTGATTGCTGGGTCCCAAAATTGGAAATATTTACTCAGCGAATCCTACAAAAATAGTTTGCCAACTTTTGGAATGGAGGGGAAAAAGTTAGACTTAGAATCCAGGATCTTAAAAGTAAGGTTTGCCTTTACCTATTTCATAAGTTATTTCACCTTGGTAAGAATGTATACAAAATAAAAAGAATAACCATTTCTGACTCTACATTGAAATAGGAGAAGGATATTGAAATTTACTTGTAAAGTATAAAACACTGTATATACAATACATACAAGTTAGTGCCATATGTACCAGGAAATTCTATTTTTTTCTTTGATTTCTTTTTGGTCATTAAGTGAATAATGTTGAAGTGCATGTATCAGGTACTGTATTAGCTATGAGACATACAGTAGCAAAGTAGATAGGTAGAGCTTTTGATCTTAAAGGATTTAAACTCCTGAATATCTTAAGATGATTTACGAGAGAGTAAATACATAGTTTAGTGTAACCTGAAAAGGACCTTTAGATGGACAACTTTCCCCTTAAACAATGTTCTATTACTTTCACTAATACAGCATAACTCTTCAGTGCATAGCAATATACTATATTTATTTTACTTTTAATACAGTCTGGGCTGTTTCATGTAAATTAAACACAAATATTTTCCTAGACATTTCTACCAACAATTATTGGTATCCACTGTATGATATTTTAAACTTCCATTTTTTAGAAAAAATTTGGAGAAATAGAAAATATCTTGCTTACAGGGTACCTGGGTGGCTCAGTTGGTTAAGCGCCTGACTCTTGACTTTGGCTCAGGTCATGATCTAATGGTTTGCGGGTTCAAGTCCTGCACTGGGCTCAACACTGACGCAAAAAGCCTGACTGGGATACTCTCTGTCTCCCTCAAAAAATGAAAATATCCTCCTTACAAAAGAAAATCTTGGCAAACTTCAAGTATAGCAAAGGTATATATTATATTTGATAACAACTAATTGATTATCCTAAAAATGGTATCAAAATATTGAATCTTTAGATGTGACAGCAGTCTTAGAGACAGTGTTTAGAAGGCTAAGTGAAGCTATAGGAAAAAAAATTTAGAAAAAATTTTAAATATGAATATCATGCCATACTACACAATTCCATGAAATATGAAATTAATATTCATCTAACGAGAAATCATTTTTATCTATATTTATTTACTTATTTTGGAACATTGTAGCATAGAAAAACAGAAAAAAAATAAAAAGGAAAATATCCTTTCTCTGTTCCAGAATCCCAACCAGGTACCACATGGCATTTAGTTGTTGTATCTATCTTTAGCCTCCTGTGGGCCATTACGGGTTTTCAGACACCCTTTGTTTAGGATAACTTTGATAATTTGAGGGTGAAATGGTCAAGTTTTCTGTAGAATGTCTGGCTATTAGGAATTGCCTGATGTTTCCCCATCATTAGACTGGGCTTATTGGTTGTAGAGAGGAACACGGCAAAAGTGGCATGCTCTTTTTATTACATTCTATCAATGGTACATACAGTGAACATCATTTATGACTGTCGGTGTTGACCTTGATCACCTGGCTAAGGTAGGGTTTGTCAGGTTTTTTCACTTCTTCATTCTCTTTTCCTCTTTTCTCTTTTACTTTCTGGAAGGAAGTCAGTATATATAGATGACCCCTAGGGAATGGGGAGTTTCTTGTGCTACCTCTCCTTGAGGGTGGGATATTTATATAAAGTTTTTGGGGGGCGCCTGGGTGGCTCAGTCGGTTAAGCGTCCCACTTCAGCTCAGGTCACTATCTCACCGCCCGTGAGTTCGAGCCCCGCGTCGGGCTCTGGGCTGATGGCTCAGAGCCTGGAGCCTGCTTCCGGTTCTGTGTCTCCCTCTCTCTCTGCCCCTCCCCTGTTCATGCTCTGTCTCTCTCTGTCTCAAAAATAAATAAACGTTAAACAAAGAAAAAAAATTAAAAAAATAAATAAAATAAAGTTTTGGGGGTTCTTCAGCATAGACCATTTGTCTATTATCTCTCATTATTTATGTGTTCATTTATACTTACCAGTATGGACTCCTGGATATTTACTTAATATTTTTATTTATATCTATTCTAAATAAAAGTATTACAAATCTTAATTGTTTTGGTCAAGTTATTTCAGCATTTGCTACTAAGAGCTCTTTCAATAGGCTCCTGTGTCCCCCATCATTTTGTTAGCACTTTCTTACTTTGGGGAACTAGAAGCTTTGGGGAACCACTCCAGGCCCATCTTATATATGTCTCTGCTGCATCTCAGATTCAGCCATTTTGGTGCCAGGGAAGGACATATATGTCTGAAGTCACACAGGTATATACACATAGATGCATTTATATATATATAAATGCATATATATATGTGTATATATATGTATATATATATATATATACACATATATATATATATACACACACATACACACACACACACACACACACACACACACACACACACCACACACACACACAGCATCTATAAAGAATCTCCAAGATCATCCTATATATATCTCAGAATCTGTCATTTCTCCAAGGAGTCCTGTTTTCCTTACTTAAGTAATATTCAATAGAATAACTTGCCAATTTTTATTTAAAACTTATGGATTGATTCAATCATAAACCTCCTCCTTAACTATGGATTTTTTTGTATAGCCTGGTTTGCAGAATTGTCTCTAATAATAAATACTGCATTTCCTTTTTTATGAGACCATGGGGTAATGGGATTAGGACTATATTTATATTTTCTCAGACTGCATGTTCATGTATTATGTGGGTTATAGAACCATACCTCTGGACTCTCAGTAATTACATTTTTTCCCTACCAGTACCACATTAATTTTTCTCAAAGGTGTATTGATCACGTTATCTCATTGGTCACAATAGCACAGGTTTTCAGGCTTGCTGTCTCTTATACTGTTTATATTTCGTCTTTTGGGGATAAAGGTAGCAAGAGTCACCCTCATTAGTATCAAAAGGAGAGGCTTGCTGATCCTCAGTTATACACTTCTGCATTTAATTTTTTTTTCGTGTACCATTTGGCGTATATCCTCAATAATAAGGCACAGAAATGAGTTTTCCACCAGCTTCCCAATAATGCACTCCCTGTGATCTGACCCTTACATGAGTTTTCCTTTTTATTGCTCTACTACTCACATCTGGACTTCAAAACTGAGCATAATTGCCAATCTTCCAGGAAAACTTCTTTGCCCCTTCTCTTATTTTCCCATCAAAATCTCCAAATGTTTAAGAGGACATAAAAGTATATTGTAATCATCAATTTACCTCTCTGGCTCTGGGAGGGTTGGACATTGAATACAAAAGCATAACACACGTGCAAATGACATACGATATAGAACAAAACAAGAAAAAGAAATTCAGTTGATGAGGTTGCCAAGTAGGTCTTAGTAAGAAAGTTTAACAAATAAGTAACATAGTCAGAAATAATTATGAAAATTTATCTGATATAGAGGTTATGACGTCTGGATTTGAAATACTAATATTAAAAAGATATTATCTGTGAAACAGAGAGGATAAATACATTCATATTGGAAGAAACCATATGCAAAAACACAATGAAGCCTTGGAATTCCTAGCGTATGGAGGATATGAAAATTTTTTGTGTGTGGAAAGACTGGAGAGATATTTTTTTATTATTAAAACAATAAATCAATAATAACAGTAACAACCAAATGTGGGGGCAGAATACAGACTTCATGGTTGGAGTCTCAGGCAAGAAATTTCCAAAGATCATTGTAACCATTATCAAGCATTCTTTTTAGTATTATTTGTAAAATAACAATGACCTTTAAGTTATTTGAACCAATCTTTAAGTAAAAATAAAAGCAAGAAGAAATAAAACACCAGACATGCCTATTTGTGTGCATGACATATGACTAACTAACTTTCTTTTAAATTCTGTACCACTTGATAAGAAGAAAAATTGAATTAAATGTTTAAGATACTTTCATACAAAAGTATACTCTGGAATAATCTCAGCAGAAAGATTGCAAATTGTTAGTAAAAAGTAAGAAATATTGCTATTTTTTTTAAATAAGATTACATCTGAAAGTCAAAAAAGTTTCCATCATAGTCAATTTTTATCCCTCATTGTCTGAATTACGTCAATCACTGCAGACTGGCCTGCATTACAACAAAAGTGTTACTGACTTAGGTTCAATAATTTTCATTGACTTTATACAACTGGTCCCAACCTGAAAGAGAAATAATAAACTCAGCTTGGAGTAACAACAACAACAACAACAACAACAAGCTAAAATCAATAGCAACAAATCATCATTCCTGAAATCAGTTATGAAATACTGTGAATCATCTGAAAATTTCTGAGTGAAACTCAGTACTTTATTTTGTATGAAAAACTCTGGAGGCTATGTTTACAAAGAACTACTGAAATACCTTATGATTTTTACCATATGCAGGATTTAAGAAACAAAACAAATGAACAAAGAAAAAAAGAGGCACAGCGAGAAAGACAAACCAGGAAACAGACTCTTAATTACAGAGAACAACTGATGGTTACCTGAGGGGAGGTGGGGGAGGGATGGGTTAAAGAGGTGATCTGAATTAAGGAGGGCACTTGGTATAAGCACAGAGTGATATATAAAATTTTTGCATCACTATATTGTATACCTGATACTAATACAACACTGTATGTTAATTATTCTGGGATTCTTTAATGAAAAAAGAAGTAATGAAATTTTACACTTAAATCATTTATACAAGTTAAAAAAAAAAAGAAAAAAGTTTGTTTTTAATAGGCTCAGTAACAGACCTCAGATCAGAATCTAGCAGTGATATCATTACTCTTCAGTCTATATCAATCCATCAATGGGCACAGTGAGTGAGGTCAATATTTTTTAACTTTCCCTGCATAGAATATATTTTAGTGTCACAGAAATCCCCTGGGGCCACGGCCACATACAACTTCATTCACAATGACATTAATTACTTAGAAGTGCATTTTTTTACTCACAGATTTGGTCATTACCAATTCATGGGGTTAAAGAGTACTGGAACCTGGATACAAAGTTTAGTCAAACCACATAAAAAAGAAGAGAGCACAGAGGAACCCACAGTGGTTAGACCACTGGAAAAATACAAATCTGGTCAAATGTTCAGGTTTATGACAGGTAGTAAGTATGTTGTAATGAGAAATTAAGTGTTATAGATTTCCAAACACTGACTGTCACATGACACAGCCCTTCGCCATTTCCTATATCCAGACATATGGCAATTCTACTTAAGTGCCTTTAGTATGTGTATGTGTGAAACAGACATACAAAACATACCTATCTCATAGTTTGCCAGTAAATAGCATAATGCATGGAAAACACATAGTACAGTGCCTGGGACACAGGAGGCTAAATAAATGCATAATATATCAGCAATTAATACTTTATTTTCTCCTTTTTTATAGAAAGGCAGCAAGTGGTGATTGATAAATAATTTGAGCTTGGAATCTATGTTTCTCAAACATATGCTGGTTTAGAAGCACATGCCTCTGAGAAGTTGATAAGAAAACTTGTATATTTAATTTTAGGAGTGCTGTGTAATAAAGTTAAAATGCTTCTGAAAAAAATAAAAGCAAAACAAACAAACAAAAAACCCAAAAAATAAACTTGTATAGAGTTTTAAGTGGTAACTTAGTAGTCTAAGGAGTCTCTTGTAGGGAAGATAGTTTATCATTTTTAAAGGACATAAATTAAACTGGGTCTTTCTATCAAAGACTGCCCTTGAAAACTCATCAAGGTAAGTAGTTTGGGAATGAATTAAAACAGAGCCTGAAATATAGTGATTTTGTTACCAATAATGTATTTTCTCAGGGCTCTTATTACTTCCTAATTATTTAGTTGATACAAATAAAAGTTGCAAAGCCAACTGAGGAAGATCTATGGTGACACTATATCATTCAGAAATTAGTAACTTTTGAGAATGCAAATGAGGTTATGCAAATTAAATCAAATAACTGACAGATACGTGTATTAACTGACACATTGATTTTATATATTTGTAGATCTGTAAAATAACTATATTCAGAAGTATTTAAAATAATATTCTGTTTAAAATATTAAATGACATCTGTTTGCAGTAAAGAAAAACAATAAATCCTTACTCTCTTCAAAGATTTATTTTATTGTTACAAAATTTAAAGTTTTGACAACTTCAATTAAATCTTTCTGTAGACTATAATATTTTTAATTGAGCAAATACTCTCTTACAGCCAGATGGAATCCTCTAAATTTCCCCCCTCCCAATAAGATAGTAAATAAAAGGCAATATCAAAACCTAGAAGGAATGGTAGAAATCAGGCCTATCTGTAAAGACTTACGGGAAGCAGAGGTGGTATTCATTGTGCAAACTTGCTAATAAATGACATAATACATAGAAACTAGCACACTTCCTGAGCCATCATAAGACTAAATAAATGGGGGCACCTAGGTGGTTCAGTCGGTTAAGTGTCTGGCTTTTGACTTTGACTCAGGTCATGATCTTGCGGTTCGTGGGTTGAAAACCCATGTCGGAGCCTGCTTGGGATTCTCTCTGTCTCTCTCTCTCTCGGCCCCTCCCCTGCTCTCTCCCTCTCTCTCTCAAAATAAATAAACACTAAAGAAAAAGACTAAGTACATTTAAGTATATTCATATTTTTCTGTTTGATTTATCAAGCCATATAAAATTCCAACAAATGACTTCATATTTATAAAATCACCAATAAATACATAATACAACCAACATATCCATAAAGATGGCAGCGGATGTAACTCCATAAACATAACAAAGTGTAGCTCCCCTTGCAGATATTTTTCTGGGATATTTTTGTTAGGGTATCTTTTATAGAGAAAATTAGCATAGTCTGAGGTATATTCTATGCAATCATCTCCATAACTTTATCCTCTGCAAATTTATAGGACTTGGTTCCCAAAAGAAATTCATCTCCAAAAGGGAAAAATATATACATACAGAAGAAATCCATTGAAATGTAAACTTAAAAATACAAGTTCAGGGGCACCTGGTTGGCTCAGTAGGTTAAGCATCTGATTGTTGGTTTCGGCTCAGGTCATGATCCCACAGTTTCATGAGTTTGAGCCCCACATCAAGCTCTGTGGGGCCAGTGCAGAGCCTGCTTGGGATTCTCTCTCTCTGCTCTTCCCCCACTTGCACTGTCTCTGTCTCTCTCTAAACAAATAAACTTAAAAAAAATACAAGTTCAGTAACCCAAGAAAGATTTGGATAGCATATTGCATTTACCATACCTCCATTTTGTTCACATCCTCATATACGTACTTAGAAATCTTCCTCGTATTCATTCTCTACTATCCATTTTAGAATCCTCACAGCCTTAAGAAACACCTCTCTTGGTCACATGCCTTCACTGGTGGTGTGACCCTGAATCTCATGCTAGGCCATTCCCAGACCAAGATTATCGCCCTTGTCTTTTATCATCAAAGTTGGACAACTGAGTATTAAGAACATCCAAGTGAACCAAAATGGTATCAAACTTATTTTTCCCTGACTCCAGTGTGTGACAGCATCCTTACATCTAATTAAGGATCCATATGAGTTAAACCTCTCTAGATGATGCGTTACCTTCCTGCCTGTTGGTCCCTTGGCAGAAGTTGTCCAAAGTGTCCAATGTCACCTGTAGCTTTTGGTGAAAATGAGCTCGTCAAAATGCTAGACTTCAAGAACTCTTGTATGTTTCCACTTGTCTTTTAATGTCTTTGTCTTTTCCATAGAACTTTCCTCAGAGATACTCCCTGAGCCTTAGTTGGAGCCCCAGATCACACACATTTGGAGTGGACATGAGTCTAGACTCAACAGAAGAGACAAGCACAGATAAATCCATAGCTCAAAGTAGAGCCTACATCCTAGGCTCATCCTAGATTATCTGACCCCAGCCAAATGAAAGTTTCATGAGTGATAAATAATGTGTTTTTAAAGCCACAGAATTTTGACTTGGTTTATTAAATAGATAAAGCTAACCTATCCAAAAACTGATATCTGGGAGTGGGGTGGTGATGTAACAGTGACCTAAAGTTTATGGCAAATTTTTTTTTGTTTTTTCGTGGAACTGTGTGGAAAAGAGGGCAAATAAATAGAAGTCCAGAAAATGACCATAAAATTGTTATAAGTGCTTGGGTAACCACAACATATGGGAAGATTGTCATGCAGCGATTTTTGAAGATAAAATTTACAATGGCATAAATATAAGGAAGAGATTAGTTTGAGGTAAATCGTGGTGAAGACTAGAGAAAGAAGCATGAACCTTGTGGACAGGGGGATTTGGAGAAAGAAAAAGTTAATGAAATGGTTTTGGGAGAAAAAGAAAGTGTGGCAAGCGAGGTGAAGAAAAACAGTGATTGATATTGATAAGCTTTCTGTGAATTTGAAAAAAATTCATTTAATCATATTCTAAAATATCATAGGGAATTTATATTGAAACAAGGTTGTGTGTAAGTAAATTTGTAGAGCACTTAGATGGTTGTAAAATGCTATGCCAAATCCTGAGAAAGGCAAAACTTTCTTCCTTAAGTCGAAAACCAAAGGTCACAAAAGCACATCCCAAATGTGAAATTAACACAAACAACGGGATGGTTAGTTACATGCAAAATAAATGTGTATTTTCCTAAGTATTATTCTTCTTATTCTTAAATTAATTTTTTCCAACATCATAACCTTTATAATTATACAATTTGTACTTTTTTTTTGGGGGGGGGATGACTCAAGTTTCTTATCCTTTATCAGACTGTTCTTTCTCTGTCTTTCTCTGTCTCTCTGTCTCTGTCTCTTTCTCATATAAACTTAATGTTGGATATGTTTTAAAAGTATGTAGATTAAACACTGGGGTGTTTCCTTTTTCCTTTGAACTTTTTAAATGACTGATTATAGATGTGCTATCAGAATCTTGTTTTCTCTGGACAGGGATGTTTTCCAGTGAAGCTTAGGAAAAAGCTTTAAAAAAAGGAAACTTTTAAGAACATATTGTCCTATTGCTTTGGGGTTTGGGGTGATCCTAGCGAAATGCTTTGCTGGCTGATTTCTTGTTATGAACTAGGCTCTCTCCTCCAAGCGCAGTCATAAAATTGCGTTGCCATTTTTTTTCAATTGCCAATAAAAACTGTCAAAGAGCCATGCTCAAAAGTGAGTCGTTAGCTGAAGTCAGCTCTTTTATTTATATTTAGTGGACCCATAGTACCTTTAGCATTTAATATTCCAACCAAGATATATGCATCCAAACAATTATCTACTATCCTAATGCCACATAATGCTTTAAATATATATATATATATATATATATATATATATATATATATATATATATATATTTATCTGCTCTCAGTATAATCCATTCCTAAAAAGAGAAGTAGTACTCATTTTCAATCATGGACATTATTGTAGAGAAAATACCTGTGATGCAACAATTGTACCGTAGTATCTGAAGCACAGCACCTAATGTAAGCATTTGTCAGTCTAATAAATCTGTGTTTATTAAGACACCTAAATGTCTTTTGGTGGCTTAGTGGACTAGAGTAGGGTATGTGCTGCTACATTAGATGATATAAAGGTTTTCTAACAGCAAACATAAGCACGTACAGCATCTTTCCTCAACTGTTAACACTGGCCACAAAAATGTTGTCACTTATTACTTGCAGCATTTTTAGCATTAAATAATGATGAAAAGAACAAGGTAGAACAGTGCTAGATAAAACAATGGCTTTCCAGAGGAAGAGAAAAACTGGCAATGTGCCATTTATGGGATTAAAGGGTGTGAGTGGTAGCACAGAGCCTAAATGGTTTATTCACTGCAAGAGCAAGTTGTGAAATACATTGAACAGAGTCTGTGTCTATTCAGCCTATATTTGAACTGTACCACGATGGCAACGAAGGTCTTCCACTTCCCTATGACTTTCAAAGAGCGAAAAATACCTACATGAGGGAAGAAACTTGACTCCAATTCATACTCCACATTTTGAATACGTGAAGGCAAAGTAATATGCTTTGTTACACCATCCATCTTACTCATTATAATGTGACCTGAGATTATACGAAAGTGGGGAAAAAATCCAAGAGGACAAACCTATGCAGTGTAAAATGACATTTAAAAGCAAGGGCAGGCTTCCTTTGTTGTGATTAATTATGTCTCCATCTGTACTCTGCACAATGCAACTTTTGTGCACCATCCATACAAATCAGCAAACACACAGTGGTTTTTAGTGAAAAGAGTAGAGGCTTTGGAATAAAGAAGAACAAAGTACAAATCATCAGCCATTGTCAGGCTATGGAACTTTTTCTTCCTTAGTGAAATAAAGCTAACAATACATATTTCACAGGAGTCTTGGGTAGATGGAAAGCAATAGTGTGGAAATTTCTTCCATATTCTCTGGGAAAATGGTCCTTTACATAGTTTGTTCCTTCTTTTCTTAGTACCTTCATACAAAATAAATGATGAATCTTCCACCTACTATGTCTGACTGTAAAACTGAGGTGAACCTGCCAGTGATTTAAAAACTTGCTCTGGAATGCCCGTGAAGTCTAGCATTAGTTTTGGTGGGGAAGTACAGTCAGAGATTTTTCTTTAGTGAAATTTGTATTTTTTTTTTCAGTTGAGTATAGTTGACACTCGGCATTACATTAGTTTCAGGTGTACAACACGGTAATTTGACAAGTTTATACATCAAGCTGTGCTCACCACAAGGGTACCTGCCATCTGTTGCCATACAACACTATTACAATATTAACTATATTCCCTGTGCTGTACCTTTTATTCCCCTGACTTACTCATTTCATAACTGCAAGCGGTATCTCCCACTCCCCTTCACCCACTTTGCCCATCCTCCCAGTCCCTCCCCCTCTGTCAACCACCAGTGGTATTCTCTGTATTTAGGAGTCTGATTCTACGTTTTGTTTGTTTATTGATTTGGTTTTGTTGTTGTTGTTCCTCTAGCCTTGCCCACTTGTAAGTTACATTAAAATCCAACCGCGTACTTAGGTCAATCATCCTAGACTAACCATTAATTTCTCTCTTTGCCTCATACCACATTCAATTCATTTATAAATGCTCTTAGCTCTACCACCAAAATGCATCTTATTCCAGACATTTCTTTCTGTTTGAACTATGACTACCGTAGAACAAAGCAAATTATTTCAACCAATTCTTCCAAAAGAGCTGCCTCCTAAGCCCAGAGTAATTCATTTCCTGCATAGCAAGTAAGGTGCTTCCTTGAAAATAAATGTATTCATTTATAATAGATATTACTCTCTGATTTGTTCACCCTGATCATGTGCTCCTTCTTTTTGTTCTGCAAGCATGTCAAACTCTTCCTATCTTAAGGTTTTATCCATGCTGCTGCTTCTTCCTCCAACGACATTCCCCCAGAATGTGGCTTAAAAAACTCTTTCTCAACATTAAATTTCAAATTTAATATAATTTTATCAGAGAGGATTCATCTATGATACAGTGTCTTAGGTGCCCTTCCAATGATATTCTATGACATTATCCTCTTATGCGTAGGGCATTTATCACTATCTGAAAGAGTCTTACATGACTCCTTTTTTGAAGACAAACTCTTGGAAGCAAAGTGTTAAAGACTCTTGCTTGTGGTCTGCAGGTTACTCTATTGTGGATACTGACAGAAGATGAAATGCTTTTGAGACAGAAACAAAGGATTTTATTAATTGCAATGCAGCAAACACCATGAGTTTCATCCTGAGTCATTTCCTCATGACCTGTCACTCCTCAAGTTCCATGAATACTAGGCAAGAAGCACAGAAGAATTCCACACATGCAGTGGATTCACATTACATATATGGAATTATGAGCTTGGAAAATCTAACTCTTTTATAGTGAACCATTAGTAAGCCTGCTCTTTGTATATTGCAAGTAAAACTCTGAGGAAGCCTGGATAAAGAGCAGTCAGAACCTCATTCTTGGCATGTCTAGCAAGAAGAGCACAGGGGCATTCAAGACCCATGGAAGATTGTTCCTCTCAAAAACCCATTGCTTGGTCTGACAGGTGCTTGAATGAACTTGAATTTTAACATGAGGATGTCACCAACCACTCTCATTAATCTGACTAGCAGAGGCTAGAACCGAATCCATTAAATTTGTCTTCTACAGCATCTAACTAAGGCTACTGTCAACAGGACTCCAAGGTGAAACACATATGCCCAAACTGAAGTACTGAATCACCATATCTTCCCTACCCACCATCAGGTCCAAGGCACACTAACTAAGTATAAGTCCAGAAATGACTGAGCGAAAACCAAGCTTCAATCTTGCTATGGTTGAAAGTTTGTGTCCTCCCCAAATTCATACGTTGAAACCTTAATCTCCAAAGATAATGGCATTTAGAGGTGGGGCCTTTGGGAGGTGCTTAGTCAAGGGGATGACCCTCATGAATGAGATTAGTGCCCAAAAAAAGAGCTCCAGAGAGCTCCCTCATCCTTTCTACATGTGAGAACACAGAAAGAGGTCTGTAATCTGCAGCATGGAAGACAGTTCTTGAACTTCCAGTCTCCAGACCTGCAAGAAATAAATTCCTCTTGTGTATAAGCCATCTTCACTATGGTATTTTGTTATAGCAGCCCAAACAGGTGAAGATAAATCTTTGGCCCCATGAATAAATCCATGCCCCATTGGGACAGTTATGACCCAGAAGTTTATGTCTACTTGATTGGACTGAGATTGCTGTTAGGGGAAAGAAAGAATTCTAAATCCTAAAAATTCTAAAACTGAATTTTAAAAAGATCAGTTAAATATTTAACATAAATTTAATCTTTGTGAAACTTATAAAGTCCTAAAGATATGTAAAATTAAAGGACATTTGTCCTAAGATAAATTATATCAAATTTTTAGTTATCACTTCCTCCAGATATTTATTAAGAAGTTATTGGTTATACTTAGAGGTCTAATCACTGTATTTGAACTTGTATAAAATACTGAAAATTAGCCTTCGGGGAAATTATTTCAACTACACTACCAAAAAAGCTAAAAGTGCATTTTGCTTCCCCACAGTTAAGACTGGGTCACTCTGAGTGTATTATGCCAATTCTGTGTCCTGTGTGTAACCAAAACAGTGAGGGGAGGACAGAGAGAACATGAACATACAAAGAAAGCTCTCTGCCAAATAAAACCAATGGAATTCCATATCCACTGAATTTATTTTAAGCCTTTCTTTGGAGGGCTTACATTTAATAAAATTATAATTGTTTATTTATTTAACAATAAGAGGGATGCTGTTTCACTCTCCTTGTTTGATCTCATGTAAATAAGGATACTACTAAATAGAGTGCATGTATGATACAGGGATAGAATTAGCGGTGTGCAAATACATAATTAATTGGCTCTCTGATGAGAGGAGTATGTGTATGTCTATGTACATGATTTTATTACAAATTTTACTAATGTAAAGAGAGTATATCATAAAATTTACAAGTGATAATAAAACATTTATTTGCTCTATTATAAATTCATAAGCCATTTGGTTCCCAAAGAATACTTTCATTCATTGTTTTGCTGAACACTTGTACCCAAATGCAAACAAAAATTGCAATTGACAAATGAGTAGAGTAGTGACATGAATGTTGTTTGGTGTTTTCTTTATACTAAGGAGCAATATTAAAAATGAAAAATAAATACAGATTTTTGTTAATGATGTGAACAACTTTCAAACACTGGGATAATATTTTCTTAATATGCTATTCATAATAAAACAGCTATGGATACACACATTTTACAGTTTAAGCTTAATGAAACACAGCTTCTTAATATTTTTCCATCACATTTTAAGTGTAGGTAATTAGAAAACAATATATCAAGTCTGATTTGCAGTGTCTGATTTCTGGTGTATATACTGACATTGTGGGTCATTTCCAGATACCCAATTGATGTAACTGAATGTAAAGTTGAGAAAAAAAGGCACATTAGTGCATCATTTTATATAATTCTACCATGTAGACTAAAAAGATGTAAATAACATTAAAATGCAGCAATTAAGAAGTGATAAGTCTTATGTATTTATTAGCTTTTATTTTTAAATAATTTATTCGAATTTAAAATTATATTAATGTTTAATAATGATTGCATTTAAAAATCAGCTCCCCCAATTTCCTGAGAATTTAACAATCTGTTCTGCCAAATTCATACGATCCAGCTCCAGCACCCTACTGGATAAAGACAAATAGAAATATACATCTTGAACAACTGTGGGAATAATAACTCTGATCTAGGGGGGTGAGAGGAGAGATAAATATGTTTAAATATTTGAAAGAATTTATGTGGAAAAGGAACTGTCCTGATTCTGAGTCTAGGGATTTGTTATTCAATAAATGTTGCCATTTAAGAGAGATTATCTTCAATTTAATGTATAAACCAACTAGGAAAATGTCACTCTCATAAATCAAATGTGGACAGCTGGTTTCCACTGTAAAATGTAGAGAGCTTGGAAATTATCACTCATGGACTTCCAACAAGAAAAAAGCTGAACAAATTGAAAATCAATAACTTTTGTTGGATACATCAGAGGACCACATTCACATGACAAGCCACTGCTCCCAAATCTAGAAAGACAGTGGAATCCAGAGGATCACAGGAGATCTGCTTACCTGGAACAGAAACTGCTGGAGCCCTACTGGTGGATAGTTAAGTGGTAATCTTGTGGATAAAAATGGAAGTCAGACACTATTAATGGCCACAATCTTTTAGAAACACCGCCTCACTTTTGTTGGGCTTTCTTCCATGAACTCCCTAGTTTCACACAAATAAAATAAGAGGAAGTCCCCTACGTTTCTGGCAGAGAGAGGGTAATATTGTGGAATAGTAACATTGTGGAAAAGTAATATTGTAGAATATACCCAGAGTTTCTCCATCACAAAAGCCTGGTCTCTGAGGAAAAACAACAACAACAACAACAGCAACAACAACAACAACAACAACAACAACAACAACAAAAACAAAGCCTGTGGGGAAAGCATTCTCAAAAGCAGCTCAGCTTAGCTTTCTTGTCTTACCTAAGTGGGCAGGGTGGGAGAGTTCTATGGCTGCAGAAGAACTTAGAGCCCATAGTCACAAACCCATAAAGGGCTAAGACTTAATCATAAGATTGTAGATTCTGCCTGTATCTCACAACGTCTTTCCTCATCAATAGGACTTCAGTGTACTAACTGCCTTAAGGTACAGCCTGTTTCTGAGGAGAAATTCTCAGAAAAGTCCAAAGTCAAAAAGAAAGAGGAAAGTAAGGACATTAAAAAATTTTGACGCATAGGGCGACTATAGTTACAGTAAATATTTGAAAAAGCCAAACATTTAGGTAGATTAACATGAAACCTCACACAAAAGACAAGTTTCATTATTTTCCTTTTACCTGATATAACATATCTAGCTTTTAACCAAAAATTAGAAAGCATGCCAAACAAACAAACAAACAAAAAGTCTGAATAGACAAAGCAAACATCCAAACCAGTATAAGATGTGACATAGATGTTAGAATTATCAGACTAAAAGTTTAAAATAATCCTAATTAATATGTTGACTACATGCAATTACACATGGGTCACGTAAACACAAACATGCAAAGAAGCAGAAGAAAATGCTAGAAATCTAAAGCTATGCAACAGAATAAAAATTTTTATTTTTATGAGTTCATCAATACTGGGAATGGCCAATGAAAAAAATCAATTAGCTTGATGTGTCCCCCTCCCTAGAATGAAATGCAATGAAAACAACACAAAACAAAATACCAGTATATCCAATAATTGTGGGGCCACATCCAAAGTTGTAAAATATACTTCAAGCCAATAATGTATAAAAATAATTCTACATCATGACCAGATTGGTTTGTTCCAGAAATTCAGGTTGGTTCAACATTCATAATTTAATCAATATAATCCAACACATTAACAAGTTAAAATAAAAGAAAAAATATATATAATGTCAATTCAGGAAAAGCGCTTAGTAAAGTCTAACATCTCTTCAAAGTAAAAACTCTCAGAAAATTATAAGTAGGTGATAACTTCCTAAATTTGATAAGCAAATTTACAAAGACTTATGAATACCATCATGCATAATGAAGAAAACTGGATGCTGTCCCTCAAAGATAAGGAAGAAGAAAGGATGCCCCTTTCACCAGGCTTATTCAGCATCATACTGAGATTGCAAAAAGACTAGAAAAATAAAGAATGTATAAAGATTAAAAGAAATACATGAAACAAAAAAAAATTCACAGGTGACATGATTATCCATGTAGGAAATACCAAATAATTGACAAAAAAAAAAAAAAAAAAAAAAAAAAAACAACAACTGATACAACTAACAGCAAAATCACATGAGACAAGGTCAATATAAAACACTGAGTGATTTCCTACATAAATAACAAACAATTGGAACTTGAAATGTTAAAACAATGGCACTTGTAATATCACCAAGAAACACAAAATATTTAGATATAAATCTACAAGATGTGTATAAATCTACAAGATGTGAGGACCCAACCTCCAGCACAGTCATAAGTCTGCTAATAAATCTTGGTTGTCCCAACACTTAAGTACTAATAGCCTACTGTTGGCCAGAAGACTTGCAGATTTAAAAAAAAGTCAATTAACATACATTTTGCATATTGTATGGATTATATGACTATTCTTACAATAAAGTAAACTACAGAGAAGAAAATGTTATTAAGAAAATCACAAGAAAGAGAAAATACGTTTATAATATTTTAATGTGTTTACTGATATCATAAGTTTATGGCATCTGTTTACAATATGCATCATATGTTAGTACCTACATCGATATTGTCTTATAGGATACGAAACACTGTAGATGTTTTATGTACTACTAACACTAGACATCAAAAATGAAAAGATAATGTGAAAAATTCATATAATTAAAATAAATAAAACTTTTCTAATATATTTATTCAAAAATTCCATATATAAGTGGATCAGTAGTTGAAACCCAAGTTGCTGAGGGGCCAGGGGAGGTGAGCTAAGATGGTGGAGTAGGAGCTAGGATCCTAGGCTTGTCTCATCCCTCGAACACAGGGATAAATATCAGATCATTCTGAACACCCAAGAAATCAAGCTGAAGAATGATAGAACACACTGCACAGGTAGAGGAAGAGAAGAAGCCACACTATGGAAGGTAGAGGTGCAGAGACACAATATGGAGCAGAAAAGGATCATGGGTGTTGTAGAGTGGAGGGATCCCTGATCACGGAGAGAGGAGAAAAAGAGAGAGAGAGAGACAGAGAGACAAAGAGAAGCAGAGACATAGAAAGAGAGAGAGAGAGACAGAGAGGATCACACAGGAGATAACACAAGGAAAACACTTCTCCAAAGCCATGACTGGGAAAACAAGAAGGGTTGGTTTTTGTGTTTTTACAACCAGCGGAGCTCAAAGAACAGAGTTTTAGAGGTCTGCACCTTAGGTGGTGTTAAGCCCTGAGGGTGCTGCAGTGCTCCTGTGGAGGAGAGCAGATAGCCCAGGGGCAGAAGGCACAACCTGAGGATTCCCTGGGACAAATTAAGAAAGACTCCCCTCTTCTTGGAGTGCATCTGGGAGAAAGCCAGAGTAGCCACACTTATATCAGACAGACTAGATTTTATTTATTTTGTTTGTTTGTTTACATTTGATTTTATATTTTTGTTTAAATCTAAGTTATATAATGAGTGAAAGCAGATTTTGTTTATATTTTATTTTATATTTTATTTAAATCTAAGTTAGTTAATATATAGTGAGACAAACGAAATTTCATTTAATTTTAATTTTAATTTTTGAGAAAGAGAGAGTGCGAGCAAGAGAAGGGCAGAGAGAGTGCGAAAATCTCAAGCCGCTTCCGAGCTGTCCATGCAGAGCCTGATGTGGGGCTTGAATTCACGAAACCATGAGATTATGACCTGAGCTGAAATCAAGAGTCAGATACTCAACTGACTGAGCCACCCAGATGCCCCAAGACAAACTAGATTTTAGAACAAAGAAAGAAAATAAGGGCATTATATCATAATTAAGTGGTCTATCCATCGAGATCTAACAATTGTAAATATTTATCCCCCCAACTTGAAGGCACCCAAATATATAAAATAATTAATAATGAACATAAAGAAATTCATTGATAATAATACTATAATAGTAGGGGACTTCAACACGCTGCCTACAGCAATGTACAGATCATCTGAGCAGAAAATCAACAAGGAAAACAATGGCATTGACACACTGGACTGGATGGACTTAACAGATCTATTTAGAATATTTCATCCTAACACAGCAGAATATACATTCTTTTCAAGTGCACATGCAGCATACTCCAGAATAGATCAAAAACTGGGTCACAAATCAGCCTTCTACAAGTACAAAGGGATCAAGATGATACAATGATACAGAACTTGAAGTCAACCACAAGAAACATTTGGAAAGCCTTCAAACACATGGAGATTAAACAACATCCTACTAAAGAATGAATGGGTTAACAAGGAAATTAAAGAAAAATAAAAAATACAGGGAAGCCAATGAAAATGAAAACACAACAGTCCAAAACTTTTGGGATGTAGCAAAGGTAGTTCTAAGAGGGAATTATATAGCAATTTAGGCCTATGTCAAGAAGCAAGAAAGGTCCCAAATACACAACCTAACTTTATACCTCAATGAGCTAGAAAAGGAACAACAAATAAAGCCTAAAGCCAGCAGAAGGATAATAATAATGATTAGAGCAGAAATAAGTGATATAGAAATAAATAAACAAACAAAACCCAGTAGAACAGATCAATAAAACTTAGAACTGGTGTTTGAAATAATTAGACTTATCAAAAAGAAAAGAGAATGGACCCAAACAGATAAAATCACAATGTGAAAGGAGAAATCACAATCAACACCACAAAAATACAATTATAAGAGAATACTATGAAAAATTATATGTCAACAAACTGGGCAATCTGGAAGACATGGATAAATTCCTAGAAACTCACACACTAGCAACAGTCAAACAGGAAGAAATAGAAAATTTGAACAGCTCCATAACCAGCAAAGAAATTGAATCTATTATCAAAATCTCCCAACAAATATGAGTCCTGGGCCAGATTGCTTCCCAGGGAATTCTACGAGACATTTAAAGAAGAATTAATATTCTTCTCAAATTGTTCCAACAAATAGAAATGGAAGGAAAATTTCCAAGTTCATTTTATGAATCCAGCATTACCTTGATTCCAAAACCAGACAAAGACTCCACTAAAAAGGAGAATTATAGGCAAATATCCCTGATGAACATGGATGCAAAAATTCTCAGCAAGATATTACTAAATCAAATTCAACAGTACATTAAAGGAATTATTCACCACGACTGAGTGGGATTTATTCCTGGGCTGCAAGTTTGGTTCAATATTTTCAAATCAAGCAATGTGATAAACCACATTAATAAAAGAAAGGATAAGAAGCATAGATCTTGTCAACAGATGCAGGAAAAGCATTTGACAAAATACAGCATCCATTCTTGATAAAAACCCTCAACAAAGTAGGGATGGATGGAACAGACCTCAACATAAAGGCCATATACAAAAGACCCACAGCTAATATAATTTTCAATGGGGAAAAACTAAGAGCATTTACCCTACTATTGGAAACATGGCAAGGATGTCCACTCTCACTGTTTCTAGTTAACATAGTATTGGAAGTCTTAGCCTCAGCAATCAGACAACAAAAAGTACTAAAAGGCACCCAACTGGCAAGAATGAAGTCAAATTTTCACTGTTTGGAGACAACATGATACTCTATGTAGAAAACCCGAGTGACTCCACCAAAGAAATGCCAGAGCTAATACATTAATTCAGCAAAGTCACAGGATATAAAATCAACGTAAAGAAATCTGTTGCATTTCTATACACCAATAACAAAATAGCAGAAAAAGAAATGAACGAATCAATCCCATTAGCAATTACACTAAAAACAATAAAACCTAGGAATAAACCATAATAAAGAGATAAATAATGTATATTTTGAAAGCTATAGAACATTTATGAAAGAAACTGAAGGGAACATAAAGAAATGGAAAAGCATTCCATGTTCATGGATTGGAAGAACAAACATTGTTAAAATGATGATACTCCCCAAAACGATCTACACATTTAATGCAATCCCTATCAAAATATCACCAGAATTTTTCACAGAGCTAGAACAACTGATCATAAAATTTATATGGAACCACAAGACCCCAAATAGCCAGAGCAATCCTGAAAAAGAAAAGCAAAACTGGAGTAATCACGATGCTGACTTCAAGGTGCACTACAAAGTTGGAGTCATCAAGACGGCATGGTACTGGCAAGACACCAGACACATACATCAATGGAACACAACTGAAAACCCATAAATGGACCCATAACTGCACGGTCAACTCATCCTTGACAAATATTCAACAAAAAAGCAGGAAAAAATAGCCAATGGAAAAAAGACAGTCTCTTCAACAAATGGTGTTGGGAAAACTGAATGGCAACATTCAGGAGAATGAACCCGGACTGCTTTCTTATACCATACACAAAAATTCAAAATGGGTGAAAGACCTAAATGTGAGATGGGAAACCATCAAAATACTAGAGGATAACACAGGCAGAAACCTCTTTGACCTCAGCCAGAGCAATTTCTTACTAGACAAATGTCCAGAGGCAAGGGGAACAAAAGCAAACCTGAACTATTAGGGCTTCACCAAGATAAAGAGCTTTTGCACAGTGAAGGAAACAATCAATAAAACTAAAAGGAAGCCTGCAGAATGGGAGAAGATATCTGCAAATCACATATCTAATATAGGGTTAGTATCCAAAATCTATAAAGAACTTATCAAACTCAATACCCAGAAAACAAATAACCCAGTTAAGAAATGGGCAAAAGACATGTATAGACATTTTTCCAAAGAAGACATACGGATGGCTAACAGACACATGAAAAGATGTTGAACATCACTCATCATCAGGGATATGCAAATCAAAACCAAATGGCACCACAACTTTAGGAGATAATTTGGCAGTTTATTTCAAAGCTAAAAATAATTTTATTGTATGATCCAACAACTCTACTCCTATGTATTTACCTGAGTTTTAAAATTATATTCACACAAATAGCTGCACCCAAATATTTATAGGTTTGTGTGTAATCAACAAAAACTGGGAGCAACCGAGAGGGTTTCCAGTGAGTGAAATGTTAACAATGTATTTTTGTTGTATAGCGAGATACTGTTTTTATTGCACAATTAATTATTTTAGCAATAAATAAGGACCTATCAAGCTATAAAACATGGATAAATCTTAAATGCCTATTGTTAAGTAAAATAAGCCCTACTGGAAAAACTACAAATTGAATGGTTCCAATTCTACTCTGTAAACAACTAACTATAGAGCCCATAATAACAGTAAATAGCCATGGGTTGGCAAAAGGGTTTAAATGGGTGAAATGAGGAACTTTAAAGAAAAACTTCTCTCAGACATACCAGGACACATTTTTCAAAACCCACAGGAATTTACAATGCAAAGAAAGGGGTAACTTGATACATAATTTCTCAAAAATCACTTAGGAATCCAGGGAGTTCCAGAATGGAATTCAGAATGTGATAAAAATAATTCAACTGTATTATTACAAGAACATGAAAAATAATTCACCTAATTGGGGAGCAGGGAGTGGGAGAAGAGCTGATCTAAGTACTGTGGAAATGTGTGGAGTCTATAAAGGCAGAGAAACTGAATATAAGCATTACACTCCAGCTGGCATTTTTATGTTTTTTATTTTCCTTGTGGCGGGTCAACAATTTTGATAATGGTATGCAAGTATACTGGAATTCAATAATAAGGAAAATGGATGGAAAGAGGCCAGAGCTATATTTCTCATAGTTGGAGGAGAATTTAAATATAAGTGCCAGAGGTTGGAATAATCCATGTGGTCATGGATCAGTACGACATCAATATGAACGCACTTTTAGCTTAACATAGATGTAAATGGTTCCATGTAGCAATATTAATAAACATGTTTTTAATACATCAGTTATTAAACAAGCACATATTTTCTTGCTCTGTCAGCTGAGAGGGCCCACCCCAGGAGCAATGAACATACCAAACACCCGGATCTTGGTTTCTAATGCCATTCTTGCACCAAAGGGAGCGGGGCACCTTTTAAACACAGGTGATCTAGGACAGGGTCAAGGGATGTAGAAGGAGAGCACGGAGCAAGCTGGAGTGCCAAAAAGTAGAGGGAGGGTTGAATACATTGATACCCGATGAGGATACACCAAAGAAACACAGGAACCAACTGAAACTGGCCCAACGATGGAACAGTTTGAGCAGCAAAATAATAAAGGAGCATCGTATTTTAGCACAAAGCACAAAATAAATATCCATGAGTTCAGAGTGATCTAAATAAATAATCGAATAAATACACAAATGAAAAAAAGTCAAATAAGCAAATGACATTAGACAAGTCTCTCTCATGGAATTCCAAATAAGGTATATCATATTCTAACTTCAAAGAGTTAGGACATGACTGCCCACTGCGTAAGTCTGCCGGGACATAGTGACTTCCTTCCACTGAGTGTAGTAAGGGGTGGGGTGGGGGGAGGGAATAACTCTACAGTGGAGAAGCCTGACAAAAGCCGCTGAGACCAGTGATCAAGATTAACATGACCAGTGATATGTCATGTCAATACAAGATGTGTTTGATATGATGTGATGAAAATGACATTTACCTCTATAGTCTTTCTTCAAAAACCACATAATCCTTTTCTAACCATAAGATAAATGTCAAACAAATCCCCATTGAGGGACATTCTACAAAATGTCTTACCAGGACTCCTCAAAGCTAAGGTCATCACACAGAAAGATGTCTGAAAACTGTCATAGCCAAGAGGAGGACCCTAAGGAGACAGACAATTAGGTGTGATGTAGTAGGCTATATAAGATCCTGGAACAGCAAAAGGACATTAGGGTATTAACAAATGAGATTATATATATATATATATATATATATATATATATATATATATATATACATACACACACACACACACACACATATATATATATATATATGTATATATATACACACTTGTGTTAATAATATTGTAACGGGCACCTGGGTGGCTCAGGCAGTTAAGCATTCAACTTCTGACCAGGTCATGATCTCATGGTTCATGGGTTCAAGCCTCATGTCAGGTTCTGTGATGACAGCTCAGAGCCTGGAGCCTGCTTGGGATTCTGTGTCTCCCTCTCTCTCTGCCCTTCCCCTGCTTGCTCTCTCTCTCTCTCTCTCTTTTTCTCTCTGTCTCAAAAATAAGTAAACATTAAAAATAATATTGTAGCAATATTGCTTCATTTATTATCACAGTTGTGCTTTACTAATGTAAGATATTCACAATAGGAGAGACCTAGTGTTAGGTATGTGGGAAGTCTCTGTACTCGCTTCACAATTTTTCTGTAAATCTAAAATGGTTCTAAAATAAAAACGTGCTAAAAGACAAAGCACTGTATTGTCCTCCTAAGTTATCTAACACTTAAATATTCAAATAGAGGCTAGATGATTGTAGGTTGGGCAATTTCCTGAAATCAGTGCGAACTTGGACTAATTTCCTCATATAAAATGCTTTTTATTATATTATAAAGTAAGGTCTGTCTTTCACATACCTGAGGCTCAGCATAGTTTACTTGACTCAGCGTATAAAATGCTGACAATGTCTCTATCGTTGCCTTCTAGGAACTCACAATATAGAAAAATAAGACAGTTAATGAAATTAACACTTTAAGACCCATGGTAAGGGCATGCTGAGGCTGTGGGAGATGCAGAGAACAAAGAACTGAGCCCAGCATCCCAGCATCATGGAGGAGATTTTTCCTGATTGGACTCTTGAAAATAAGTTGTAGTCATTTAGACTGAGAATGGAGGGAAGGATGTTCCAGAAAAGAAACCGGAGGGCAAGAATAGAGAGTAATAAAGTAGCACTCAAGCAGCTAGAAAGTCACGGTATTGAGTGGACTCTTAAAGTCGAGGATAATTCTGAAGGAATATGTTGGGGTCTGTCTGCAGTAGGCTCTAGCTGTCCCATTAAATCATTTGCATTCACCCCTATATTCAAATTGATCTACTCTTTAATTGTGGGAGTTAACTCTTCCTGTTCACTAACAAATTACTTGTATTCTAAAAGCTGTCATAAAAATCAAAATTAGTATTTTCCCTGTTCTGCTTTGATGCAGTTGTTCAGCATGAACATTTGAGGGTAGAGTTTGACTAACATCTGGATATTATTGCAAATTTGCCTTTAGGGATGCATTTCAGAATGGCTGCTACAGAGAATAAACATATAACTTTTCTCATTTGAAAGAACACACTAGATTTGAGTTCTTTCCCGAAGAGAGGGCGAAAAAATCAAAGCACAATGGGTTTAGGCAGATGTCACTCATTCATTAAACATAGTCTCAACCACTTCCTATAAAAAAAAAAACAAAACAAAAAATGTGGAAAGTTGTTTTTCATATATATATTCCATATCCTTTTAAAACTCTTAAAGTAACAGTGCATTTGTGCATAGATGTTTTAAAAATCTTTCAGGCATTGGTTTCTGCTTAGGTACACAGAATGCTGCAGACGGTAAGAAAGTCCTTGAACAATCGCTTAAATATCGGCTGCTGATTTTGTAATCCAGAAAGGTTTACATAGACAATAGGTTCTCATCACACACGCTTGCTTCCCATTACTTTCCTCCCTGTGTTCAAATAAATGTTCGATGCATAGTTCTTTTTCTAATTGTAATTTCTTCATTAAGTTAATAGAGACAAGCACTGTGGATGTGCCTCCCAGGGTGTGAAGAAAATATCACCCACCAAGTAACACATCCCCTACCGAGGTGATTAAATTAACAGAACTGTAATTAAATGAACAAGATCTGTTGGTTTCAGAAGCTTTCTCCGGCACTGTATTTCATAAAGTGATTACAGGCCCTTTCAGACAGAGAACTTACACTGCCTTTGTGTTGAATAAACTTTCCAAGTAAAAGTTATTTCGTTAAGTTTATTTACATAATGGTAGCTGCTATTAAAAACTTCTTAGACAACATCTAAAGACTTGACTAGAAAATAAGCCATGTTCGCTGATGTCAAAGTCAAGCACTTTCATATCACCTGACACGAATGGTTGCACTTTGATCTATGAAAAACACTTTGAAGCTCTTGAATATTTGGCAATGAGTGCATTTTGCAAACCACCTGTCTTTCATAGTTTTGCAGCATACTGTGTTTTACTATAATTCGTTTTGATAACAGTTCATATATATGGCGGTTTACAGAATTTGTGGAACTGATTAAGTCGTGTTTCCAGTAAAGAGTGTAAGTGTGCTCAATGATTGAGACCGTAGATTATAGATTATTTAAAAAACATCCGGGTCCGAATATTGGTTCTGATAAGTTTTTTTTTTCTTTTTACCATGTGTGCACTTACACAGTATCTCTTCTGTAAACTCTCTTGAAGATGAGCATTTATAAACAACCGCCCAGAGAATTTTCCAGGAGGTACACTCCTGTCTGTGGTGGTGTAGACCTCCAATTAGATTCAAGAGTATCTCCTAGTCTTTCCTCACCCTGAGAAGCCAATGGGAATAGAGGTGTGGACTTCTGCACCCCTGCACCTGTTCTACGCCTCTCACTGGTCTCCCAGAGTTTGGTCTGCTATTAGTTAAGGGTGTGTTTGTTTTCCACTCTTCAATGGGGCAAACTGTGGTATATCACTTAGTCTATCTGAACTTTGTGTTCTCTACATGTAAAATTGGATAACATTTATGCCCTAATCTGATCCCCCCCCCACCAAAAAAAAAAAAAATCTTAAAAAGGATTTCGCTCAGGAATTCTATGTAGGAGATCATAGGAAACAAGTGAGGTAGTAAGGAGAGTAAAGTAAGGAATGAAAAGCGACCAATAGGAAATGTTATCAGCAGAGGGTGTTTGACGTCACAAGAACTCTGAGAAACTTGCATTGTGCCTCCTTAGAATTGTCCATTTGTGGAATGGGAAGCTGGACCTTCATCTGCTAGATTTGCTCCTCTTGTTATTTAAATTCCACTAAGCTGAAAGAGTTAAAGTGTTAGTATGTGTTAAAGGCAGAAACTGTGCCTCTGAGCTCCCATACAGCTGCCCTCTGTCGCTTCCTGGAGGGGTAGTGCAGGCACTAAAACAATTGCTCTGTGCTTCTGGTTTATAGGATAATTTTGAAGATTAAATGCGAAAATACATCACAGTATTTAGAAGAGTCCTGGGGACCGGTAGCCCTCATGCAGTAAGTGGTCTTCTTATTAGTGTCGTTTTTATTGTCATTATAATGATGCTCATTTTTATTATTCGGTAATGAATCACATGCTTCAAGACAGCTCATCTTCTACTTATTCTCTCACATAAACTAAACATAAAAGACCTTCAATCTGCTAGTTTATAACCTATCTCACATATAGACTGTGCAGGATGTGAAGGAATGGACACAGTTTATATCACTTTTCTTATCTCCTTGCTAATGGTCATTAAAAAACCAACAATCCTACTTTAATTCCCTCTCCTAATTGGCTATGGTAATCACTTGCATTAAATTAGTCTCATTAAGTTGGAATAGCATCATATATTCTGCTTGTCAAAATACTTCTATGAAGCCTTTTTTTTTTTTTTACCGAATAAAGAGCTCCCTCCCTCCCTGTACGTCTCTTCCTGTCTCTCCTTTCCTTCCTCCCTCATCCCACCCCACCTCCTGAACTTGCTTAGTGCCATCTTGTGTATTCCCTAACTACACTATCATCAGGTCAGTGCTGTTCTCTTTGTTCTGACGTTTCCTACTTTCAGCATTATGCCATATCATTTTTCCTTTTCCCTCTCACGTAGTACAGTCTCAGTCACGTGATCCTTTAATTATGGTATTCTCCCTCTAACTTTTTTTAGTGTCTTTCATTCAACTGTATTCCACATATGCAAGGTAAATAGTTTTAACCATCAAACATGGAAGACTCACTCTCTTCTTCCTTATATTCTTTTCCTGTGTTTTTTAACAAGTAGTAGATTTCTAGTCTACTTTTTTCATATGTATGTGTATAAAAATAGCCAAAAAAAATTAAACAATTATTACAAAGTTTATGTGTTTCAGATGAGCTTTCTTTACTTAGACATATTTATTCCACTCTCCTTGTTTTATTTTTGTGCTTCATTGTATTTGTGCTTTTCTTCCTGGATTTTTTCTTTTATGCTTATTGATATGTGACCTTATGCAAAACAAAATATTCAAATCTAGACTAAGTAGCTTGATGATGGATTTGTATTTCACATTCATGTCAACACAATTCTGAGTAAGACATAGAACAGTTCTCTTGTACTTTCATAATTTAAAAAAGTGGTATATTAAAATCAATTATTGCATAGTATATAAACATTATGTTTCAACTTTAGTGATTCTAATTAAATCTTAACTATTTAAAAAATCGATCCAAAAATTACGCTCCATAGTCATACTTTTTCATGTTATATACGCATTTAATTTTAACCCGATGGCAAATATTAGTAGTCATTTATCCACTTTTATCATGTTTTTCCTTTTAGATTCTAGGAATGGTGAAAATCTTTTTAAAAGTCGTTTTCACTGAAAATCCTCAATGTTAAGTTTTTAACACACTGATTCCAATCTCTTTGTTATGAACATTTATTCACAGATACATTATAAAATTTAATAAGCTAGGAATGCTTACATTGATCAGTTATGAAAATTTTAAATATATGGCTTTCTTCTGAAAACTATGTTAGAAATGATTTCAGCTGTTACATAATTGTACATATAGTCTTGTTGGCTTTCACAAAAGATGCTCTTTCAAAAAATCCTACCTAATCTGATTCTTTTACACTTGAAAAATTTTATTGCTACTTCATTGCCCACAAGGAAAAAAATTCATTTTTGGCATTGCATCCAAGATAATTTTTGGTCTGGCCCTCCAATTAGACTTTTTGCCTTCTCATCTCTGATACTAAAAAGGGCACCCAACTTTTCAACCAAAATAAATACTTTGCAATCTTCAACATATTCCATGTTTTCTTCTTTATATAAGTGTACATTTCATTTGCTGTTCCTTTGCCCCAACATGCACCTCTCTTTCTTTCTCTCTCATGTCACTTTTCTCAAACACTTTTTTTTCCTGCCTGAATGTAATATCCAGCCTAAAGATTAAATAATCTGTAAAGCCATCTTTAGACAAATTAATCCACCATTTTTGTCTGAACACCATCTCATATACCAGCTGCCTCAGCTGAACACGTCTAATAGTGTTTAGGTAAATTATTTACTTGTCGTATCTAAGAGAATATGAGAACTATGGGGAACTACAGTGTCCTATTCGTCTGCATATTCCCAGATGTTGGAATGCAGTCTGTTGGTTGAACAAAAGAACAAATGAATGTGTCCTTGGGCATTAGTAAATTAGGCTGATGTTTCCCAGTGTTATTTTTTTGGCAGAACTTTTCTACATGGAATGTCTTTCCTTCTTGATTTTCCATGTGATTTTGAACAAAATGTGTATCTAACCATGAAATTGTTTGTGACAAAAAAAAAAAAAAAGAGAGAGAGAGAGAGAGAGAGAGAAATCCCTCCTCTAAAGTGGGTCATCATGGAACTCAATATTTTAAGGATGAAAGAAGCAGATTGGACCTGAAGCATATCTTGCATAACATTCACTTGCGGACTTGTTTTCTAAGTATTTGAATTAATATGAAATGCCCCGAATGATAGGAGATTAGGTTCTGTACACTAACTAATCCTTTGTGAAGTAACAGCATGCCCAAATGTCGTTTAGTTCAAATCAAAGACCACAGACATTTGGTGAAACACAGCAGAAGGAAATCTTCTTTGATATGCTAATGATTCAATGTGTTATTCATGAAGTATTGCTCACCCTGGACACTGATATCAACTTTAGCAGAGAAAACAGTCATTATACATTGTTTCATTTAATTTCCAGGCTTTACACGAAAAGTGAATATGAATGAAGAGAATGTTAACCTTTGTTTTTGGAAAAGCAAATCTTCAGGGAGAACAATAGGTTTTTTTTCTTAGACCCATTTCAGATTTTTTTTTAAGTTTACTTATTTATTTTGAGAGAGAGAGAGAGCAAGTGAGGGAGGGGCAGAAAGACAGAGAAAGAGAGAGAATCCCAAGCATATTCCGCCCTGCCAGCACAGAGCCCAATGGGGGACTCAGACTCACAAACTGTGACATCATGACCTGAGCTGAAAACAAGAGTCCAACACTTAACAGACTGAGCCACCCAGGTGTCCCTGACCCATTTTAGATTTCTAAAGAATGTGTCACTGTTCATAGAAATATGTTTCCTTTCCTAGCGTGATCTTTTCCTCCTACATCCTAGCCAGTTTAGACTCAGAGGGTATACTCAATTTCCCATAGTCACACACATGAAAATGTGCACTCATGCTTACCTTATTCTAATGGCTATGTGCTTTCAACATCGTTGTATTAGTTGGGATAGGCTAACTTTTTTTTTAATGTTTATTTATTTTGAGATGGGGGAGGTGCAGAAAGTGGGAGAGAGAGAGAATTCCAAGCAGGCTCTGTGCTGTCAACAGAGCCCAACAAGCTAACTTTTACTATAGAATCTAACAACTGCCTAATATCAATAATATAGCAAAAAATAAGTTTTTCTCTTGTTCGTGTTACATGTCCTGTGTCGGTGACAAGATGGATTCTGCTAAGTGGTATGACGAATTTCCTACATCACCACGGCTGTCAACAGAGAATAGGGTAAAATGCACTCTGGGTTTTCAAGATCTGGCAGGTAAGGAGCATATTTTTATGGACATGGCATTGACCAAAGCAATTCCCATGATTACCACAAACTCTGAAACATGCTGGAGAGTTTAATTTTTCCATTGTGCCGGAAAAACGAGGCTCTAAATATTTGTTTAACAGTATCAATGACTACTACAACAAGTTATTTTCCAAATGTATGCAGAAAGCTTGTATTGATAGCATAAATTCGTCAATAGCCAATAGTGCTTATAAACTTGACAGAAATGAAACATCTGGCAAAAAATAGTATGGGAAAGAAAAAGTATGTGTGATATGTATATCCGACACTTCCTAGTATTTTTCTATGTTCTCTTTTTCTATGTTCTTCCAAATAATGCTGAAATGTGCTACCACATTAACTGCTCTAAATCTCTACCTATTCATTTCACTCCAATGCCCATAACCTTCAGAAGTGTCTCATTCGTGAAACGACTGGTTTGAGGGAGAACTACAAACCAGGCACATGCTTCATATTTCCTGATTTTTGCCAACTTGACTCTAGCAGCCTTGTACACAGTTGGGAAGTATGTTTTTTATTTTGTTTTGTTTTGTTTTGTTTTGTTTTGTTTTGAATCCTGTTCCCCTGTGGTTTGCCAAGGAGCGATACTCACATGCAATTTTTAAGGTAGTCATGAAGAAGAAGTATTCTTGAATGGTTTTGGGAGTTTAACACAGCAGCTTACTCAGACGCAGTGCTCTCTATTCACTGCTCCATGAGTTCCTGTCACAGTCAAGGCTGATTTCACCAAAGCTCACTCATATTCCTCTTTGCTGTTTCAACTGGTTTCCTGTACGGACCCACAGTCTCAGACTCTCCGATACTCTCCCGTTTTTCCACCTGCACTGATGTTCGGGGCTGGAATGTTAGTGATATTTCTCTATTAACTCTACCTATGCTTTGCAAATTTCTGCCACGGTTCTTCCGACATTCCTGCGGAATCCTCACTTCCTTATCAGACACCTGTAACATGTGTTTTCCACACCAATCATAACTTGGTGCAACAGACACAACTCTTCAGCCTAACTTGCATGGTCTTCTATACGCAGGAATGACTATATTTCTCTATGTTTTTTCTTTTTTTTTAATTTTAAACTTCTGTCATGTTAATTTATGTTTTGAAAGAGAGACAGAGACAGAGAGAGACAGAGAGAGAGAGAGACTGGGAGGGAGGACCCAAAGCAGGCTCTGTGCTGACCGCAGAGAGCCTGATGCAGGGCTCGAACTCAGGAACCATGAGATCATGACCTGAGTCAAAGTGGGACACTTAACTAACTGAGCCACCCAGGGACCCCTATTCTCTATGTTTTTCTTATGCTTCTCCCTATGCAGTTAATGAAATATGTACTATACAAAAATCATATCTTCCACTACTTTACATCATTGTTCTGGTTATTGAATCCTTGCCTGGTGATGTTTTCCTTCATCTCTATTTCTATTTATAGGAGTGCTACTAATATTTCATGAGCTGTTTTAAATGCTACCTCATTCCTGATATTTCCATAATCACATCAGAGAGAGGTAATGGTTCTCTTTAGATATTCATAAGGTATGCCACATACTTTCTTCATCCTTGAATTATCACATTAACCTGTCCTTAAAATAATCATATGCATATTTGATAAGAATAAAAATGGGGACTAGGATTCAATATTTCTTATTTTATTTATTTTTTTATTGTTAATTGTTTAAAACTTTATTTATTTATTTTGAGACAGAGTGTGTGGGAGGGGCAGAGAGAGAGAAAGAGAGAGAAAGAATCCCAAGCAGGTTCAGCACCATCAGCACAGAGCTCCTTGTGAGGCTCAAACTCACAAACTGTGAGATCACGACCTGAGCTGAAACCAACAGTCAGATGCTTACCTGACAGAGCCACCCAGGCATGCAATTTTTTTGCTTTTCAAGTTGTGTTGTTGTTGCGCTAAGATTTTGGTAGTTGCTGTCACAGTGTTTTGGAATTCTGATAAATAAGAAAAAAATGTGGAGGTAATAAGATAGCTTTTACACTATTTGTCACTTGTAGGATTTATTCCCAAGCAAGAAACATATTGTGGTGTCAATAATAGCATTTGGTTGTAAAAGAATAGAAAACAAACACGAAACACATTCTGCTTTTCACAAGATCTCGAGCAAATTCTAAACTTAATGTTACGTCTCTGAACACACTGAGTCCTCCCTATCTTTTAATGGAAGTGATGGTTTATAGATCTTACTTTAGTGGTCTCTCAGTACCAATCATCATTTATCTATGCAAGCCAATGGTATTAGACTATGCTTTGCACCTGTTCTCCAAACATATAGAATTTTATGCCTCAAATCTCATGAATGTCATGCAGATACCTTAGATTTGAAAGGTTCATGATGAACTCCAGATGTGGTTCTATGCCAGCACTACCTATTATACTAAGGAGCATCAATATATACAGTTGTAAAATCTAGTTGTACCAAATATATATATATATATATATATATATATATATATATACACACACACACACATATACCTTTGTATCTTTTTTCCTCTCACTACCCACTCCCCTCAAATAACTAATGACTTCCAAATCTTCTTAATTTTGTCTTATACATTTCTCTTGAAACTGTCCATTTTTCTCCACCTGCAGTAAAAACACCTGAGTTTCCTCTGGAACACTATCATACCATTTTTTTCCCCTGTACGTATCCTGACCTACTTCCAATACATTCTTCAACATGTGAGATCTTATGAAAATGCAAACTTAAACAGGCCTAAAATCCATAGATGACGACTCTTCAATTTTATTAAGGGAAAAGCCTCATTTCTTTCAGCATCTAAGCACTGTATTTACTACGTTATGAATAGCTACAGATCTTCAACATCGATTTTATGTGTCCACCAACTAACATCCAAATTTGTAAAAATGTCTTTGCTGCAATTTATTTCGGGGCAACCATCCTTTACTACCTGTCTCCTGCTGAGCCAGAGCTCTAGACTTCTGAAACATGTACACATGCAGCATTTTGTATTTTTCTATTCACAGTAATATGATGATAAAATTAGGGTTTACAATAATCTGCATTCTGGACTACATTGCATATACCATGAGGATAAATCTTTGCAAACTCATTCATCATTGTACTTCTCATGATGAGCATGCTGTCTTCACTTGGTGGCAGTCACTCTATGTGTGCCGAGCACAGGGTGAAAGCCAGCGCATCTGGTAGTCTTTGAACATGTAAAAATTCTCTCTCATTTCCAAGCATTTCTAAAGTACATTGAAAGTTGACACTAAATAGTTTGTAGAGAGGAATCTTATTATATGCTACCACCCGAAATTAATTAAAATTAAGTTATCAACTGTCTTAACCAACTTTAATAACTGGTCACAGAAGACTCACTTTTTACCTGATGGTAAATTGCAGGAAAAAGTTCTGAGTTTCTACATATAAAATGGACACATTGGTTGCTAAGTCAACAATATGTAGGAGATATAATCTTGTCCAATGTTCTCTTGTGGGTGTTTTTCCCAAAGTTGATGAGGTTATTTAAAAAAAAATATTTTTCTTGGCAAAAATCACATTGTTATTTGAAAGATCATTTGAGTTTGAAAACTGTTAATGCAAAGTGATTTGATGCCTCTCTGATTTAAGACATTATTGCTTGAATTGTAATTTGGGTATCAAATAAGCATTAAAAATATGCCAAAGAAGGTTCTTCATGATGAAGGAAAATAATACCAAAAATTACTCATATTTCCAAAAATAAATAAATATTGGAAAAAGCAAATATACAGATAAATCTAAAATACATTTTCCTCTATTTGTTTAAAATGCACATTACTTTTTAAAGCAAAAATAATGGTAATTTGTATGTTTACAATGTATGTAGAAGTGATACATTTTATAATTATAATGCTTTCACTATAATGGGTGCACTAAGAACACATGTAAGATTGCAGATTTTTCCATGATTAAAAAAAATAATAATTTTAATTTGTTTGTTTGTTTGTTTGTTTTGAGAGAGAGACAGAGAGACAGAGCATGATAGGGGCAGGGACAAAGAGGGAGAGAGAATCTGAAACAGGCTGCAGGCTCTGAACTGTCAGCACAGAGCCAGATGCAGGGCTTGAACCCACAAACCGTAAGATCATGACCTGAGCCAAAGTAAAATGCTTAACTGACTGATCCACCCAGGTGCCCCTGCAAATTTTCCTATGTTTAAGTGAGGTGGTAGAATATTAACTTTGAATTCACTGTGAACATTTATACACATATATATACATATATAGTTATAGTTATATAAATATATACTAATCTCTACAGAAACCACTAAAAATTTAATGATAAGAAGTATAACTGAAAAATTCAATTAATGATTAAAAATGTTAGTCTAAAATAATAGTCCAAAAAATATAGGAATGGGAAAACAAATAATCAATAAAAAAAAGTGTACTGATAGAAAATAAACACTAACATAATAGAGTGAAAACTAACAATATCAACAACTACACTAAATATTAATGGTCTAAATATTCAAATTAAAAAGCAGAGGTAATCAGCACAGATAAATAAATAAGATATACCCAGAGCTTTCTACTAAAAATGCAATTTAAATATAAATACACAATTGAGTTCAAAGAAACTGGATAGAGAAAAAATTACACCATGTAAACTATGAGCAAGAGAAAGTCAAGGTGATGATATTGATACCGGTTGTAATAGGCATCAAGGAACTTACCAAAATAAGGAGGGCATGAAATAAAGGTAAAAGAGCCTATTCATCACTAAAACATTACAGTTATAAATATGTAAACAACTAATAATAAGATAGAAAAATACACAAAATAAACACTGATAAAAGTAAGTAGAGCAATAGAGAACTCCATAGTCTAAATAGATTTTAATATATCTCTTGAGGCATTTCATAACAACTAAACATTAAGAAATATATTTATAAAAGATCCAAACAACATTATTAATCAGCTTGACCATTTGATATTTTTAGAGATCTTCCCTTAAAAAATTACGTATTTTTCTATTTATGCTAAATTCCCAAAGACAGGTAATACTCTGGATGGAACATTAAACAAGTGTCATTTAATTTAAAAGGATTCAAATTATATAGAGCATTATCTTTGAATTGAATTACAAACTGGTAACAAAAATATATCCATAAAAACTACAAATATATTGAAATTATACATTTCTATATAATCCATTGATGAAAGAATAAATCACAAAGGATATGTTTCACTTGAATAATATTTAACAAGTATATATACATAAAAAGATCATTGGAATGGAGATAAAACTGTTCCTTTGAGAGAAATGTGTGTCATTACGAATGTATATTACAAAATAAGGTCTAAAATTAATGACCTGTATTTACACTTCAAAAATATAGGAAAAAACAACATAGTTTAGAACTTAAAGGGACAACACATCATAACCAAATAGGGTTTAGCCCAGCAATTGAGTGATACTTTAACACTCAAGTATCAAACTGTTCACAGGTATAAAAATCTTGCAAGCAATGGGGCGCCTGGGTGGCGCAGTCGGTTGAGCGTCCGACTTCAGCCAGGTCACGATCTCGCGGTCCGTGAGTTCGAGCCCCGCGTCAGGCTCTGGGCTGATGGCTCGGAGCCTGGAGCCTGTTTCCGATTCTGTGTCTCCCTCTCTCTCTGCCCCTCCCCCGTTCATGCTCTGTCTCTCTCTGTCCCAAAAATAAATAAAAAACGTTGAAAAAAAAAAAATTTAAAATCTTGCAAGCATTTTGAGTAGGGTTGCATTAAAATTGAGGAAAATTGGCATCCTAAAAATACCAAATCTTCTTATTCATGAACGTGGCTCTTCTCTCCACTTACTTCATTTCTTTCATCAATATTTTTAGCTTCTACATACAGATAATGCATCAAATTTATTAGATTTTTAAATAACTTTTGCATTTTGCTATTGCATTTTATAAAGTTTGATTCCAATTGTTTATTAATGGCTTCCAGGAGTTTGTTGTTGTTTTGCAAATTCTTTTGCATTCTCTATATAAGCAATCATGTCATTTTCAAATAAGGACAGTTTGATTTTCATTTTTAATCTGCATTACACTTGTTTATGAATGATTTATTGTACAAGCTAGGCTTTCCATTATAATGTTGCAAAGAAGTGGTGAGGGGGACATTTTCGTCTTATTGCAGATCTTAGATGGAAAGTATTTAACCTTTCATAATTAAGTATAATGTTAGCTATAGATATTTTGCAGGTACATTTTGTGAGATTGAGAAAGTTCCTTCTGTTACTACTTTGTTGAGAGTCTTTAGATGAATGTATATTGAATTTTACATAAAGCTTAATAGATAATCAAATGTAAAGTGTTGTCTTTGATTGCAGCCTGCTTGAAAATATCAAAGGGTAAATATATTTGGGGATAATGAGGGACCCTCATAGATTCACTGGGCACTGAATAATGTTGAAAGTTATTTTTAAATTGTTAGTTCTGGTTTGACAATCTGTCATAATTTTCTGGTGATTTATGCTCATATATTTTATGATGGGTATTCTTATGATCTATAAATGTTTCAGGGAAAATTACAGTAAAATATTAAAATGGATTATCAAATCAGTGTGTATATGGTTGTCTGTTGATTTTCTCTTTTTTTAAGACACTTTATTCTATTTTTTAAAATTTATCTTGAGAGGGAGAGAGAAGCAGAAAGACAGGGAGAGAGAGAGAGACAGAGACAGAGACAGAGAGACAGAGAGAGAAACAGAGAGAGAGAGAGAGAGAGAGAGAGAGAGAGAGAGAGAGAATCCTAAGCAGGCTCCATGTTCTCAGCGCAGAGCCTGATGTGGGACTCGAACTCATGAACTGTGAGATCATGACCTGAGCTGAAATCAAGTGTTGGACGTCTAACTGACCGAGCCACCCAGGCATTCCTGTCTATTGCATTTTCATTTTGACATTTATAAATATTTGGTCATTTCACTGGAAAAAAATAATATGTACTATGTACTTCACAGTATCTTGGATGTCAGTATTTTGTTACTAGTCTCTAAACACTCTAATGGAACATTTTACTGAGTAAACCCTATGTTGCTACTTAAAACTCTACAACATTATAACATTCAGTTCTTCTGTACAAAGACATTTTATAGCCAATTTCTGAAGAAAGTTTTGCTAAGAAATGTTTGTACTTTTGGATGCCTGGATGGTTCAGTTGGTTAAGTGCCCAAATCTCGGTTTGGTGTTTAGGTCATGATTTCAAGGCTTTGTGGGTTTGAGCCCCACATCAGGTTCTGCACTGACTTTCTCCTTCTCTCTCTGCCGCTCCCCCACTCATGCCGTCTCTGTCTCCTTCAAAATAAATTAAAAAAATAAACCTAAAAAAAAGAAATGTTTGCAATTTTAAATATAGTTTATTCTAAACATAAGAAGTTCCTTTTAATTTTTAGATTTTTATGTATATGCATGTGTGTACGTACGCACATATATTATGTATATGTATGTATATATGAAAATATATGTATTAATAATTCCTTTACCTCCTTTCTGTGCGTAACAGTGATAATAATAAAAAAAAAATTTGTTGAGGTGAGGTCAACCATGAGGGGTCTAAATTACAAGTCAGAAAATAAAAATCAGTACATGATAAGAAGAATCTCTGGGGATAAGGCATCTAATTCAGTCACATCTTGATTGTGATGTGAAACCAGAAGCAAAAGACAGGAGGAAATCAGTGTCTGTTACATCAAGAATTATTTTCGTTCAAAGATGTGTTCAAATTACATCAAAGGAAAAAGGTTTTAAAATTTGTCTTGGAGACTGTTGTGGGGTTAAGAAACTTCCAGGCAGAGAAGATTGTATTTATGCAACGAATACGCATCCTTGCACAACCTATATTTATTGTATAGTGCCTTTCATCCTGAAGTGCTTCACAAATTGATTTACAAACTCTGTACTGCAATCATTTTCATTTTTGAAACGCACTTCATCCGTTATGCACACGTATATTTCATTTTATGAATTTCAGGATATGGCATAGTAATCCCCAAATATCACTTTGAGTTTGAAACACTGTTTTATGGCTTCATGAAAACCACATGACAAATTGCGTACTCTGGTCTCTGTGACAAATCTGTCTTTTCAGTAAGTGGAGCTCTAATTGAAATGTACACTTCAACTTGCAGGCAGCAAAAGACAAAAAATATCAACTGGGGGCTCATGAATGGATGATGCATTAGTTAGCAGAAAATTTATTGGGTTACCACTGTGTATAGAAAAGCAATTTAGGTGTTATATGAGGGAAATAAAAAGTGCAGCCTCTGGCCTTGATGATCACACAAATTAATTTACACAGACAAAACATATCCACATGTAGATTTCAGTATTTCTTTAAGTAGCATACCAACAGATGTGAGCAAACATATGGCCCAAGCTCAATTCACAAGTGCTGAGTTAGTGCAGTAATAATATAATAATCAGAGCAGGACTGACTTAGATTCCTGAAGGGAATACATTTGAACCAGGCTTTTATTAGTAGAAAGGTTAAAATATACCTATCATTGATCGATAGATTTATTAGTACACCATAAGTATACTTATCAGTTCATTTGCTGTAATAGCACTCTAAAATTCATAAATTTCTGCATTTTTTGCTTGTTGACTCATAATGATTCATTAATTCATACATCCATTCATTCATGCATTCTACCATTCAGCCATGTAATCAACCATCATTTATTGAACATTTCATATACGTCAGAAAAACTGATAGAAGTCAATAACAAAATAGGAAAGAAAGCACAATCTATGTCCTTAAGAGATGGTTATTATTATTAAGACTTGTTTTCCTGGGGCGCCTGGGTGGCTCAGTCAGTTAAGCGTCTGACTCCAGCTCAAGTCATGATCTCACAGTTCGTGAGTTTGAGCCCCGCATCAGGCTTTGTACTGTCAGCTCAGAGCCTGGAGCCTGCTTCGGGTCCTGTGTCTCCTTCTCTCTCTGCCTCTCCCCTGCTCACACTGTCTTTCTCTCTCAAAAATAATAAACATTAAAAAAATTTTTTTTAAAAGATATGTTTTTCACCCTCTGATATCACAGTCTTAAATAATTATTAGATATTTAACATCATAATAGCTAAAGTCTGGACAATACCTCTTCATGTTTATGAAGGAAAATGTTATAGGCTGAATTGTTTCCCCTCAAAATTCATATGTGGAGGCCTTAACCCCTTTGACGATAAAGGCTTTAAATAAGTATTAAGGTAAAAAGAGGTCAAATGGTTAGGACTTAATTCAGTATGACTGGTGTTATAAGAAACAGAGATTGGAACAAAGACAACACCTAAAACATGTGGGGACACGGGAAAAAAGAGTCATCTTCAAGCGAAGGAGAAATGACTCTGCAGAAACCAAAGCTATGGGACATTTTGGTCTGGGATTTCCAACCTCCAGAACTGTGAGAAAATAAATTTCTGTTGTCTAAGCCAGCTATTCTGTGGTATTTTGATTGGCACCCTTACCAAACTAGTAAAATACATTAGATCAATATCCAAATAAAGTAGAATATGATTGCTTTTTCCTGATCCCTATATATTAGATTCTTTTTCCAGCAATTGACAAAATATTATAGAATATTAAAAATATGTCATTGGATTTCTGAAAAGTGTCTCAGTAACAACACCCTTTTGATGTCATGATAATATTGGTAGGGATTATATGTAAAATAACTATAGAGGAAATTTTAACATAAGAAGCTATATTTTCACATTGGTTTTTCATTATGAAACCAGAGATATGTTGCTACAAAAACAAATTTGCCCTCAAGATACAATAAATCACATCTTAAGATTCAGAGAAAGAAAGAAAGCCCAGAAACAGATAAGAAATGGGAGAAATAATGGATACAGAAGGTGAGAAGAAAAAGTTTGTAAAATAAATGCCCAAAGAAAGCATGAATAAAATTTTTATTCATATTTATTATTACTATTCTAAAATAACTATGCAGAAATACATGAGGGGCAGGAAAAAATGAATTTCTCGAGGTACATTTTACTCCCTAAATGCATTCCTCTTTAAATGTTTTTTAAGTTGATTTATTTATTTTGGGAGGGAGAGAGAGAGAGAGAGAGAGAGAGTGAGTATGAGCAGGGGAGGAGCAGAGAGAGGGAGAGAGAGACAATCCCAGGCAGGCTCCACACTGTCAGCACAGCGCCTATTGTGGGGCTTGGACTCATGAAATCATGAGATCTTGACTTGAGCTGAAATTGAGAGTCATATACTTAACCAATTGAGCCACTCAGGTGCCCCAAAGCATTGCTCTTTTATTCTTTCCTTGCTTATAAGTATATGTTTATCTTGACAACATATCTCCTTTTTTTGTTGTTTGTTTCCTACGTATATACAAAACTCTTTGCCTCCACATAAATGCAAATATGGTTTCAAGTATTATGGGAAAATTGCTGTATCTGTCATCAAATTTATGACAAAAGTATATTGTTTAATATTATACATGTTAATGAAAAAAATCCATATAATATAATCATACCTTTATGTATACTTATATAGATCTTCCACATTATAAAGCTAAATACAAAGCATCTCCTTCTGGGTGATATAGTAATTATACTGCCACATCACAAATTATTGTAGAATTTGGCATAGGATTTTGTACTTTTGAATTTTTTTTTTTTAACGTTTATTGATTTTTGAGACAGAGAGTGGCAGAGCATGAACAGGGGAGGGTCAGAGAGAGAGAGAGGGAGACACAGAATCTGAAACAGGCTCCAGGCTCTGAGCTGTCATCACAGAGCCTGATGCGGGGCTCGAACCCACGAACCGTGAGATCATGACCTGAGCTGAAGTCAGACGCTTAACCATCTGAGCCACCCTCAGGCGCCCCGGATTTTGTACTTTTGAACGTTTCCACAACCAAGAGATGAAATCTAATTATTTTTATAAGTTAATGTTGAACACAGACAGATAGATCAATGGAACAGAATAGAAAATCCAGAAATGGACCCAAAATTATACGTTCAACTAATCTTTGACAAAGTAGGAAAGAATATTCAATGGGAAAAAGACAGTCTCTTCAACAAATGGTGTTGGGGAAACTGAACAGCAACATGCAGAAGAACGAAACTGAACCACTCTCTTACACCACACACAAAAATAAATTCAAAATGGATGAAAGACGTAAATGTGAGACAGGAAACCATGAAAATCCTAGAGAACACGGACAGCAACTTCTTTGACCTTCGCCAGAGCAACTTACTAGACATGTCATTGCAGGCAAAGGAAACAAAACCAAAAACGAACTATTGCGGCTGCACCAAGATAAAAAGCTTTTGCACAGTGAAGAAAACAATCAACAAAAGGAAGTCTACAGAATGAGAAAAGATATTTGCAAATGACATATCTGATAAAGGGTTAGTATCCAAACTCTTTAAAGAACTTATCAAACTCAATACCCAGAAGACAAATTAACCTAGTTAAGAAATGGACAGAAGATATGTACAGACATTTAACCAAAGAAGACATACAGATGACTAACAGACACATGAAAAGATACTGAACATCATTCATTATCAGGAAAATACAAATCAAAACTATGATGAGATATCACCTTACATCTGTCAGAGTGGTTAGAATTAACAACACAAGAAACAACAGGGGAAGCCTCTTGCACTCTTGGTGGGAAGGCAAATTGGTTCAGCCAGTCTGGAAAACAGTATGGAGTTTCCTCAAAAAGTTAAAAATAGAACCACCTTACAACCTAGCAATTGCAGAACTAGGTATTTGCCCAAAGGATGCAAAAGTACTGATTCAAAGGACACATGCATCTCAATGTTTAATAGCTCCACTATCAACAAAAGACGAACCATGGAAAGAAGACAACTGTCCATCAACTGAGAAATGAATAAAGAGGTGGTATATACATACAATGGAATATTGCTCAGCCATAAAAATTAATGAAATCTTGGGGCATCTGGGTGGCTCAGTGGGTTGAACATCCCACTCTTGATTTAAGCTCAGGTCATGTTCTCACAGTCCATGAGTTTGAGCCTGCCATTTGAATCCCTGCTTGGGAGTCTCCCTCTCCCTCTCTGTGCCCCTCCCCAGATCACACGCTCTATCTCTCTCTCAAAAGGAATAACCATTTTTCAAAAAAGAAACAAAAATGAAATCTTTCCATTTGTAATGACATGGATGGAACGAGAGTGAATTATGCTAAGTGAAATAAATCAGTCAGAGAAAGACAAATACTGTATGATTTCACTCATACGTAGAATTTAAGAAACAAAACAGATGAACATGGGTGGGGAAAGACAGAAGCAAACCAAAAAACAGTCTTAATTACAGAGAACAAACTGAGGGTTGCTGGAGGGAAGGTAGATGGGGATAGGATAGAGGGATGATGGGTACTAAGGAGGGCACTTGTGATGAGCACTGGGTGTTATATGTAAGTGATGAATCACTAAATTCTATTTCTGAAATCAATATTACACTATATGTTAACTAGAATTTAAATGAAAACTTGAAACAAAAGAATAAAATAAATAAAATAAAAAGTATCAGTAAAATAAATAAAAGAATATTGATTTCAGAGATGAAAAGTCAGAAAAATTTGAAATTGATAGCATTATATGTAGCAATAGATTCAGGCAGAACAATGCTAGGTCTTAAAACGAAAACAAAAAACTATATTACAAAAATACATTTCCTCAAAGAAATCAAGGAAATATATGACTAATTGAAATTTTGTGTTTTTTGAAACATAATTATCACTTTTGAAAACCACTATTTGCAAGTTGTTATTTTTTTCAAGATTTAAGGAGAGCACATTTTATTAAAACAATATCTTATGTTTTCATTCATGAAAGCTATTTATTAACAGAAACACTACAATGTCCCAGAGGTGTTTTATAATGACACATATCTGAACATTTTTATTAATAACAGAATATAATGTCGAATTTGTACTTGGAAATTACAATTCTGAAATAATGAAAAAATGGAAATATAATTTTCTAAGTTAATTAAAATTAGTCAATGATAAGACAAAACATCTTAGCTTGAAGGTAGAATAATATGTCAATAATTATAATATTAAAATAGCCCATTCTAATAAGCAGTTACTGGGCTCCATTCACTGTACTTAGCCTTTATAGATTATTCAGGGAATCCCCATTATCATGCTATTAATAATATGCACTTATTGACTATTTATACGTCTTGCTGCTTTCAGAGTCTTGAAAATCTGCTGCAGGTCACAAAAATAGCAGAGCCAAACTTAAATGCAAAATTAAATAGATAGTTGATACAGAGATATGGAAATAAAAATCTAGGTTATAGATATATAGATATTTTTAGATATAGGTTTCTCCATGTGTATTGAGTTCTTCCTATGTTCTTACTCTTCAATAAAATTAAAAGATGAATTTAACCACATTTAGAGACTCTGAAATAGTATTAGAAAGGGTATCTCTTATTTATCTCTAAAAGTTGATGCCATTTAACAATGGATAACTATAAACTATCAGAATTATACCTATAAAAGTGAATTTAATATTCTAATCTGTATTTGGAGGTGTTCATTATTGAGAACATACTGCAAAGAATATATATTTGTTTTTAACATATTTTGTGATAAATGTCCTAAATATGAAAGATGATGTGCTTGAGCAAAGGACTCATACATAAGTTATGCTTACTCTGTTGGAAAAATGCAAAATGGTGACTTTAAAATTTGTGAAATATTTGTGAGTTTTAAGAAAATGTCTTAATTATTAAGTGTTTTAATAAATCAAGATGACAAAAGTGATTCTTCTATGTTCCTGAGAGGCTTTTATCCATATAATTTTACGTGTCTATAAAGTTTTCAGTGATTCAAAAATCACATTATTTTATTTTTCTGTTTTCAATGTTATTCTAACATTTGGTAAAAATTATGGTGTTTGATATAAATTATGCTTTTGAATGCAGTGTGTGTTGCCATTGTTTAAAAAAAAGACTTTCTTTTTATACAATGTAAATTTGCATTCTGACTAGAGATCAAATTTTAAAGGTATTAAATAAAAATATATATTCTTTGAAAAGTCACATCCATTAAATGTATTTCACTTATGTTTTTATTCATGTATTTACTGTCACCTAATCCATAAAAGTGGCTACACTTTGTGAAATGTGTGTGATATCTTAGACCCAACCAGCATATTCACGTTCAAACCTGAACTTTGGGTCATTAATACTCTGCCAGGAACTATTAGACATTTACCAGGGGGTTTGGGGGAGGCTAATACAGGTTTCTAAATGACAAGAAAAATATATGACCTTATGTCAGATCATTAAGCCCAAATGGTGTATGTGAGAAGTGGACCAAAATGCACATTCTCCAAAGTCAGAAAAGAAGAGGTATTGTATAAGAAAGGGTCAAGTATGTGTTAGAAGAAAACTCAGGCTGATGAATTACACTGAGCTGCAGATAATTTCTGATGTTTTCAGAGGTGTGATCTTAGTTTCTTTGCTTTTGCAGACTACAGCAGTTAAAGGTATTGACAGGTACCGATATATGGTACTGTTTTCTTAGTGGAATTCTAATTTCTTTTAAGCATGCATAGTCTTCAAGTAATAGTAATGTTAGAGGTCATTTATCTGCAAGGATATTTTAACATGTAATTTCAATTTGAATTTAGGAATATAAAGAAATATAATATTCAAAGCTTCTGAACACAGCTATTATACTACCTGGTTAGAGCCACAGTCAATTCTGACTTGATCATTGCTCATGCTGTATCAGCTAAAGGCTTTGTGTCTCGTGTAGGTAATACATCAAAATATTCATAATATTCATTCAAGTGTCTGCGTCTACAAATGTTTACAGTAAAATATATATATATACATATATTCATATGTATATATATGAAACAATATCCATTTTTGAACTTGCTTAAATAATAATGTAATTTATATAGTATTTCCCTAACTCATGTGTAGTTTTTTTCATGTCAAATTTTGCATTTGTTTATAATAGCAGTGATATTAGGTAGAGCAGCTAAGAATTGTTTTCTTTCATAGAAGAGACCCCCAAGGTATGTGGGGAGTAAAAACAGAAATATTGGGGTTCCATATTTGTCCTCATATTTCTTAGAGTCAATGGTAGTAGGCTAGTGAAATGCAACAGATTCCCTAATAAAGTCTTGTGAAACGCAATATTTGCAATCTATCTGAGAAAAACTCAAATGGAATCAAATTGAATCAAGATGAGAGATTTCCATGTCATTTCAGTTCTTCTGTTGATTTCAATATACACATTTGGCAATGAACCAACATATGGTACAGTGCTCTATACTTTATGCATATAATTTGTATTTGTAGGTCTAAGTCGGGTTAGTCCTTCTTTTGTGAATGAAAGTATATGAGGAATTAAACATCAAATTGATCCACTAATTATTCTTCCATTTTCAATAAATAACCCATGTATTTCCTTTGAGAAATTCCACCTGTTCATCAGTTATTCATAAAGATTTCTCATCTTACTGGACAAAAGAAAATATAGAGATGGTGAACTAATAATGAATACTAAATTATATATTTGTATATTGTGTGTAAAGAGATACTATGTTGTTGTAAACACTGTTTATACACCCACAAAAATGTGTATATAAAATATCATATGCATATATACACAAATATATATATATATATTCTATTCATATTCCAATTTCATTTATATATCCTAATATATCACAATGGATAGGAAAATAATTCATTTGCAAAATGGTTACTTGTAAAGATAAAGATAAAATTAATTTCTTTTTAAGAGAAGTACTTTCAACAAAAGAGACAAGTTATATTCACTCATATAACAAGGGAAAACTTATCTCGGATGTAACTAAGACCAGAGGCTTTTTTAGATTGTAAAAATTACTAGTTTCCTCAATTTCCTGACAGGCTTATGTAATAAATGGCAATTAAAGGGCCATTGAATGAATGTGAAGGATAATAGAAATTTTTAGGTGACTACAAGAGGAAATTAAAGAGAAATGGAATTGCAGAGAAATCAAAAAGTAAGGAAAAGGGAGTGGATAATTAGAGAGAAGGCAAGTATCAAGACTTGAGCCAAGAAAGGGAAGGTGGAACATAAATTTAGACAAAACTTGCTTCAAGTGTCCTCTCAATATTGAAGAGAAAACTCTTCATTAATATGAATCTTCCCTGTTAAAAATGAAATGAGTGGTGTTTTCTTTATGTTATTTCCTTAAGCCACTTAAATCTTCAAATTAATTACATATATCCATTAAAATTCAGCTAAGGTAAGCAATGTTTATATTATGAATTTTAATATATTTAATTTTTACTATTTGTTCACTTCATTCATTTCATATTAATCCTTATGTATGTCAAGTTGCTTGCCACTGACTGGCCAATACAATAACGTGGAAAATAAGGAACAATTGAGGCCCTGGGCATTCATATTTTAAGCTTTGTAAAATGCATTGTCTTCATACCCAGAAATGGAGGAACAATCTCCATCCCTGGGTACAGATGGTAATAAAGGGATAATGATCCATATAATTCACTAATTTCTTTTGAAGTAAGCAAAGAGATATTATACAAGTTTCCAAAGTATTTTTCTGGAACTTATCCCTGAAAATTAAATCAAAGGAATTCCCAAAACCCTTCTATGAGGGCTTTTCACAAAGTCATAACAGCACAAGCCTACAAAGATGATTTTCAATCATGACATAGAGGAAACATTGCCTTAATTCATCTGCAGACAAAATGGATGAGAGCTGAGTTTTCCTTCAAATAATTTTCAAGAACCTGAGGCTTGAGTGCGTCATCAGTTTGAAAAAGCGAAGAGACTCTTTTAGAACCAATTTGCAACATCAATAGCTAGAGTTTGCCATGAATACTTGAAGTATATCGCACTGAAGAGTGATGTAAGTGCTTCCCTCCTAACGTTTCTAGATCATTGTATGCAAAGCTTCTAATATATCCTTCATCTGTAACAGGCAGGTCCTCCTGAATGATGTAATTTTTTTTTAAAGTATGAGGCAATCATTTCCCAGTTTTTCGAAACCAGGTAAACTTCTATCTTAAAGTCATAAATCTATCCAACTAAATTACCTTTTGATAATCAAAGACAATCCACATGGTAGGGGGTTGGGGGGGAGAAGGAAAGCTGTGCTTAACATTCAAATTGCATGCCAAAAGCCATACCTGTATCATATAATTTTCCCTAAAATATTAGGCAGTTAGGTACAGTACAGAATTTCTCATTAATCACACAGTCAGTAGTGATGACACAGTTCATCTTAGAAATAGATGAGTTTCTTCCACATTAATTTTTGCCAATAATCTTGGTTATCAGTCTAAATTTGAAAGATACTGTATAATCCATGCTTTTTTATTTGAGTGTCTTGCAACATAAAAATTGACTTCTTTTGTTTGCATTATAATTCACCCAAGTTTGTTTTCTGTTACCAGTCGGTGACTAAAGATGAACAAAATGTATTAAATACTTTCTTAAATATTTCAGTCATCCCCATTGTAGATAAAGAATCTAGAGATCAGAAAGGAATATAGAATGGATACAAAGTCAGGTTAAAATTCCACCTTTCTGTCCTCAATTTTTATATTCTATTAACTCAATCACATAACACACTTCTCTTCTCTCAGAAGAACAACTACAATAAGATGTATGTTTTAATTTGTATTAACATTGTAAATCACATTCATGTAGCCATTAAATTCAATTAAACACGCATAATGTTATGTTAATAACATAACTTTCTGAAGTTAAAGTCAATATTTTTCATACCTCTACAGGTACATTAAAATAGTACCTGATATATATTTTTGCCAAATTATAGCTAATTATATGCCTTTATCATTTGTTTGTAATGCAGAAGGTTTTTTTTTAATTCTAATATTTGCCTAACTTACATTCAGAAGGTTTTTTTAAATTCTAATATTTGCCTAACTCACATTCACTTTGTAATACTGAAAACTGTAATGTTTTAATCAGTATCCCAAATTCTCATATGCTTCTAAAAATATGAAAGCTATCTGCCATCTAGGCCACTAGTAACCCTATTAGTAGCAGAATTATTTTTTAATCAAATATTGCATTCTGTATATAAGTAATATTTTCCTCAATAAGTACTTTTTAATTGTAAGCTGATAACCTGTGCCTACTGTAAATCCCATATTTGAAAATCATAAGATCATTGCATCAGATGTGTTATTTGAAATAAGGAACAGTGGGTGACATGATTTATATCAAAATCTATTTCTTTTTCTTCTTTCAGTTAGGAGCACAGCATAAAAATCATTCATATAAATATTTGAGAAATTAAGATGTAATAATGGCTTCTCTAGGATCTCATGTAAATTTCATTAAAAATTGATAAAAAGCTTGGAAGAAATGGAATAATTCACTTTTTTGTGTGTGTTTATTATAAAACATATCACTATCAAGCCCTAATAACTCACTATTTTATTGTTAATATTCATTTTAAGGTAGTGGTGAAATATATTATTCAGCCAATTTGAGTTTTTACTCTTTATCAGAGTAGTTATTAAAATCTTAGTGGATATTCAAAAATGTCTAATAAAATATATCAGTACTTCAGTGATTATATTGGCAAATTAAAGTTAAAAAACATATCTACTCTTTATGTTATCATAAGCCATTGTGCAAATAACACAGTGAAGTTCTAATGACCTACTTAAACTCTTTCAATTTATCGAACATCATCAAGTCATCAAAAAGTGACATAAAAATGGAAAAGCTAACCATTTAAAATTATATATGGGAGTGATAAAACTGAACCTAACAATACCCCCCCCCCCCGAAAAAATATATGTATGAGTCTTAAATTTTATAATACTGGAACTTTGTGATACTGAACTCATAAACATTATTTTCATGCAACATAGAGTTTCAAACTAGTTCCTTATTTTGTAAAATTAGAGAAAAAAGCAGCAAACTCATGAGTTTTTGTCAAGTTCAATTATGGTAACAAATGACGTACAAACCCCAATGGATTATCCTTTACCAGCCACTCCCCATCACCACATGCCCATCCATCAGACCCTCTAAACAACTAGTCTACTCTGTTTAGAATTTTTTACTTATTCTTAACATTTCATATAAATAAAATATGTGGTTATTTGTGATCGATTTGTTTCACTTAGTATAATGCTTGTATGATTCACCCATGTTATGGCATGTTTAAGAACTCCATTCCTTTTCATGGTTCAATAAAATTCTACTGTATGAATATAATGTATTTTTTTTTATCCAATCATCAGTTAAAAAACAAGTTTTCCATTTGTCTGCATATAAACCATAAAGTGGAATTACTGGATCATACGGTAGTTGTGTTTAATTAACCATTTGAGCAATGGTCCAATTGTATTGTAACTTTTCTACACCTCACCAGCACCTAGAGGTAATATTTTGGAGAAATCGGAACACTTCTACACTGTTGACGGGAATATAAAATAGTGTAGCTTCTACAGAAAACAGTATGGAATTTCCTCAAAAAATTAAAAATAGAACTACCTATCATCCAGCAACCTCACTTTTTCGGTATACACCCAAAAGATTTGAAATCAGGAGAGAGATCTACAATCCCATGTTTATTGCAACATTGTTCACAATAGCCAAGATATAAAAAACAACATAAATATCCTAAGACAGACAAATGGATCACAAATACATTATACATACATACAATAGAATGTTATTCATCCTTTAAGAAGAAGAAAATCCTACCATTTGTGATATCATAAATTTGAGGTAGGTATCTCCAAGAATGTACAAATTTGTGAACATGCCTTTCTGGCTTACACACTGGGTGTGAAATAACTAATTTTTGGTGTTAAAAAATATACATTCCTTTGAAACACCCTATAGCCATAAGAGATACAAGGAAATCACTAAGAAAGTCAGCACTACTTAAGAAAATAGGCTATCACCCAACACAGTAGCATTTGTGCCAATTTCTGGCTGGACCTGTGACAACATGCTAGAGTGAAGTGCTAACATACCTTGGCTTAAGGGATGGAAAATCACCTGCATAGATAACTGTGCCAGGGGAACCATGCTGCTTGAAGCTCTGGATTGTATTCTGCTACCAACTTATCCAAATGACAAGTCCTTGCACCTGCCCCTCTAGGACATCTACAAAATTGGTGGCATCGGTACTATCCCTGTGGACCAAGTTGAGATTGGCGTTCTCCAACCTCACATGGTGGTCACCGTTACTCCAATCAACATCACAACTAAAGTAAAGTGGTTGAAATATACCATGAACTTTGACTGAATCTCTTCCTGGGGACAATGTGAGCCTAAACATCAAGAACACATCTGTCAAAGGTGTTTGTTGTCGCAACATGGCTAGTAGGAGCAAAAATGGCCCATCAATGGAAACAGCTGGTTTCACAACTCAGGTGATTATTCTGAACCATCCAGGCCAAATCAGTGCTGGCCATGCACCTGTGTGGATTGTCACCGAGCTCACATTGCTTGCAAGGTTGTTGATCTGAAGGAAAAGATAGATCACTTTCCTGGGAAGAAGACAGAGATGGCTCCAAATTCTTGAAATCTCATGATGCTGCATCATTGATATGATTCCTGGCAAGCCCATAGGAGCTGAGATTCTCTGAAGATACTCCTCCAGGTTGTTTTGTTCTTTGGACATGAAACAGACTGAGGCTGTGGGCGTCATCAAAACAGTTGACAAGAACGTTACTGGGGCTAGCAAGGTCACTTACTCTGTCCCGAAAGTTCAGAAAGCCAAATGACTGTTACCATTAATACCTGCTATCCCAGTCTTAATTCATTGTGGAAGAATGATTTTAGAGCTGTTTGTCTCAATTGGTCACAAATGTTTAACAGTAAAATACTTGTGAATGATAAGAACGCATTGTAAAACCTTCAAATGGAGAGGAAAATGTTTTGGGAAACACTTGATTTGTGTGTGGGGGGTAGTTTTAAGTTATTAGTTTTTAAAATCAGTATTTTTCAAGGGAAACAACTTGACCAAAATTATGTCACAAAATCTTGAGGCCTGTGAAAATAAGGTTTAATAAAAAACAAATAAATAATGGAAATATTTCTCAGCTATTTCTTTAAAATGTTTCTCCTCAATATTCTATTTCATGTTACCAGACAAATATCTGAATAAGCCATATTCATGGTGAAAAAAATATACTTCTTTTGTCTTATTTTCTTATTTTGATATCTAGCAAAACATGCTATCCTGTGGGAACTTGATAACACATTGTGTAATAACAGGCACATAAGAAGTTTGACTCTAATAGAACAACAATTACATACACTAAATTATCATGGAATAAAGTAACTGAGAAAACAAAAACAGTAGTATAAGTAATAAGCCAGGGCCAGCCTTTAGATTTTATTCTGAATAAGAAAGGAAACCATGGATGAGATTTTAATAAATAATGGTTGAATAAATAAATAAAAACATGTACTGCTTTGATTTCCTTAAAAGAGATTTTATGACCACGTTAATTTTTTTTAAGTTAATTTACTTATTTTTGAGGGCTGGGTAAGGTCAGAGAAAGGGAGAAAGAGAAGCCCAAGCAGGTTCTGCACTGGCAGTGTGGAGCCCAAGGTGGGGCTCAATCTCAGGAACCCTGAGATCAAGACTTGAGCTGAAATCAAGAGTCAGATGCTTAGCTGACTAAGCCACCCATGCTTCCCTTATGGCCACATTTTAAAATAGAAGAGAGGGGTGCTTGTTCATCTGTTTCAACAGATGAACACAGACAATAAATCTAACTCATCATTAAACTTTTCTAATGACTAGTGAAAGAGAAAAGCAAAAGTAGGCCGATTGCAGTCTTACAATATTAGCATCTCAGATCACCATAAAACAAGCAGATACAACTTCCATGACAAAATAAAATAAAAGCAAAGCAAAGCAAAACAGAACAAAACAAAACAAAGCAAAAACAGACATGTTTCCCACCTCGTGATGTGTATTGAATTTTGAAAAAAAGAACAGATACTATGTCCAGGGGCAATTAAGCTCAGAAGAAGTAGTCTTAGTAAGAGATCCTGGTATCTGCACTCCATTAGTCAGTCATACAGGTAGATAGTCCATGCAGCTAACTTTCATTTTCGAGCCAGCTTCGACCCGTAAGTCTCTGCATTCCAGTGTTATTTTCAATAAGCACTATAGATAAATGGTATGTTCTGCTTTAAAAAATCCTTAGGTAGGAACTGCCTCAGATAATCTTGCTGCTCTAAGTCCCATTGCAATATTTACAAGTAGATTTTACTGAGATCAGCATTGCTTTTTGCATGCCCAGGATAGAGCAAACCTGTTCCCAGAGTCATCAGCATAGAGGTGATACATGAAACAATGCAATTAGAGGTACAGTGTTTCCTACCAGAGCAGCAAGTGCGTGCAAGAGTATTCACTTTCAGCTACTCTTATCCAGGGCTATATTGAAGAAAGCATTGGATTCAATAGGGCTTGGCATTTTGCAAGGTGAGTGCAGTATGCTTATTGGTGACGGGGAGAAAACAATATCAAGCGATAAACAATCCGCTACGAATTTTCTTTGTTTACCTGCTTTTCACATTTCCTGGATGTCTGAGATTCTAATCACACGGGTCTTCAAAAAGACGTGACAAGGACACCAAACAATAATTTCATCTTAATTATGAGGGTCTTCAAAAAGAATGACAAGGGATCTCAAATAACAGAGAACAACAAAGTGTATTTGCACGTCATTCGCGTTGGATGGAAATCTCTTATTTCATGACATAGACCTCTACAGACCACAATTCCTATTGACCAAAAACTTTCTTTATATTCTTTCCAAATTCTAGAAGCAACTTTATCATCAGTTCTGGTTTGCAGTAGTTCTATAAATTATCTTTTCATATGAAAAATCTATAATATTTAATATACTATAATGCATGTATTTTATAATAATATAATCATATATTATAAATAATTATGTAGAAATTAGATAAATATTATATAATACTATTTAATAATATTATATCATAATATTATATATATTTAGCCTTCTAATGTCTGTTCATGTTTTAGAACGTGATAGACTTGTTTGCTTCTATTTTCGAAGAAAAGTCCCTCTTTTGAAATTTCACAAGAAAAAATTCTGCTTCAGTGAAGATGTGATCATCTAAGATAGAAATAACTTGGTTAATTGTACTTCCTCTGACAGATTTCGTTTATTTTGTTTTTCCCTATAAGTGTGGCTGAACTTGAAGGCAAGATTATGGTCATGTATACTGAGTCCGTTTATCTTTATCATATACACAAAGCACATTGGAATTCATGAAGATTACGTTTAAATTAGTTGAGAAAGAAAGCTCTGTTACCTAGGGTTAGAACAATATGTACTTTATTCAAACACTAGATTAGGCATGATCACATGCAACAAATTGGAAATTATATTATGGTCAACATCCATCAAATTTGCCAGCCCACAATCTCATCTTGGCATTTCTCTACCTCACGAATCATACATTCCCTGGGTAGAATCAGAGTGATATTTCCCAGGGTGTCTTGCCACAAAACAAGGGAAAATAGCATGCACTTCCAAAGATTTGAAAGTTGTGGTGCAGAGCATGCTGTCCTCTCTCTTAGCTATATTCATCGTGGAGGTTGTTACTTTTTCTTTGGCAGAGAGGATGGTTGTCTGGTACTGGCCTCTGGCTTTTTGAGCATCTAGGGGTGTGCAGTGGATCAAATCATTTTTGTTAAAAAAAAATGTGCTTAGGTTTGAACACAAGTAAATCCTGACTGTATCACAAAGTTTGATTTCCTGGCCCCTTCAAAAAATGTCAGCCAACAAATAGCCTCTGTAAGACCCTTTCCATTTACACTAGATGAAGTACTTTCTGTGACAATCTTGGCAAATACATTCTAGTCACATCCATTTGATGCTGAGCAACTGGCAAAAATACTCAGCCATATGTGGTAAAGATAATTATCTTTGTTTTTGCCTGTATGACTTCATATGCTGTGTTCAGGGAATTAGGGCTGCTAATTCTCTCTCGCCCCTCCTGACCTCATCTTGTCTTCTGTACATGCCAAGGTGACCCTTTCTTAGCATTTTCCCCCTGAGTTTGTCTTCCTTGCAAAATCTATTAGCAATAAATATGGTCATCGCTATTCATGGCCAATCTTTTCCGGTGTTTGGGGTATTTTTGTTGTTGTTGTTGTTTGCTTACCTCATTCTTTTGTCTTCTCTTATTAGGTCACATTTAGCAGATTTTATAGAGTGTTATTTCACAGAGAGATATTTCACAGAGAGATCACATATTTTTTAACATAATTGGACAATAGGTTATGTGAAGGCAAACTCATCTCCACTGTATTTTTCATTTTGCGGCCCATTTCTCTATAAAAGATGCCACTTATATTGTAAAAACTATCTGGAACGTGTGGCACCTGGGTGGCTCAGTCGACTGAGAATCCGACTTCGGCTCAGGTCATGATCTCATGGTCCATGGGTTCAAGCCCCGCGTTGGGCACTGTGCTGACAGCTCCGAGCCTGGAGCCTGCTTTGGATTCTGTCTCTCCTTCTCTCTCTGCCCCTCCTTTGTTCTCTCTCTCTCTTTCTCTCAAACATAAATAAACGTTATTTTTTTTTTTAAATATCTAGAACTTTATGAAGGAAACCATCTTATAAGTTCGAACCCAAGCTTAGAAACAAATGTGTACATTACCTACTAGGAAATAAAGGGTTTTGTTTATTCTTCGGGTATGACAGAAAAATCATTGGGAATCAGGCATAAATGATGGCTCTCTGGGTGTCTTTAGGTCTACATCTTTTCTGGAGAATATTTAGATTGACTCTTCATCACTTTTTAGACAAACAATGTTTCGAATGTATTTGCTAAACTCATATATGACTTATTTTTCAGCCCTAATGAGCAACCAGACCACTAATGCTAGTAAACTATTTTAATAATCAACATCAAAGACAGAATCCTTTTCCAGATAAAGAGCTGCCAGTAAATTGTGTCACACTTTTGTATGTGTATAATATGCCTGTTTGCTTATTTCTCTGTGCAAAGAGATATTACCCTGTTTTTTCTCTGTGCAAAGATGTTCTCAGCTCTAGTAAATTAGAGACTTATAACTTTGAGTCATATTTTCAGAGACTATTCCTTCTTTAACCATCATGTGAAAGCCTTAATGAATTACCCTGTAATTCTGAAACCCACATAATTTTTAAAAAAATATTTGACCGATTTCCAATAAGGTTACCTTGTAGATAGAACAAAGTACAGATTCCTTCAGGGCCACTATGTTGATCTATGCATGAAATCCAGAAAGACAGACATATGTGACCAATAGATTTTTGACAAAGGTGCCAAGAAAACCCAATGAGAGAAGTATATTCATTTCAACAAATGGTTTTGGAATAATTGGGCAGTTTTATGGAAGAGAAATCCTGAACCACCTCACATACTTTGCAACATAAATTATGGGCCTCAATATACAAGTGAGATTTGTCAAATAGTAGAAAATACATGTAAATCCCTTGTAACTTTTGGCATCAGGCTCTCCACTGACTGTGCTGAGCCTGATTGGGGTCCTCTTTCTCTCCCTCTCTCTCTGCCTCTACCCTGCTAGTTCTCTCTCTCTCTCTCAATAACAAAATAAACTTAAAAAAAGATAAAATGAATGTGAACAAAAGGCTAGATGTCCTCTGGTAAAAAATGTGGAGTTGAAGACACCCAGAGAGTCAATATTTATGCCTGATTCATGATTTTTCTGTCACACCTGAAGAATTAAAAACAAAACTTTATTTCCTAGTAGGCAATTGCATACATACATTTGTTTCTAAGCTTGTATTTATTATATTGTTTGCTTAATAACATTCCAGATTTTCTTTTTACAATAAAAGTGGAATCTTTCAAAGAGAAATGGATCGCAAAATAAAAAAAAAAAAAGATAATGGAGAACAGTATGCCTTCAAATAACAGATTATCTTATAATGTTAAAAAATAATGTGATCACTCTGGACATACCTTTGACACGGCCACACTACAAAATCTAATCAATGTGACCTAATCAGGAGGAGAAAAAAGAATGAGGTGAACAAGCAAAATATTCAAAATGTAAAGAAAGAAAGATTACAAGTAGCAATAGCTGTATTTGCTGCCAGTAGGTTTTCCAGGAAGACATCTCAGTGCCAGTTGGGTCCGTGTTCAGGATGGTTCTTTTAGTTTCATTCATTCCTGAAACTGCTAATAATCAATGCTTAATATGTGTAGTGCATATTGAGTCATATGGATAAAATACTCCACTGATTCCTTCTTTTCCAATTGAGGACTATCTGATAGTGCACTTAGGCTGGAGGGAATAACTATGCTCTTCTGGGAGTTCCAGCACCAAATCTAATGCCTATTTCTCAAGCCTCGAGCTTTCCATTTAAAAAAAAAAAAAAAAAAAAAAAGAGGGGCGGAGCCAAGATGGCCGAACAGCACGGAAGCTTTTTGTGTGTCTCGCGTCCATGAAATACAGCCAGACCAACACTAAACCATCCTACACACCTAGAAAACCGACTGGAGGATTAACACAACAATCTGCACAACCTGAACCACAGAATTCAGCAGGTACGCGGCGCGGAGAGGTGGACTTGGGGAGCGAGAAGCCCGGGGAAGGGAGGTGCTTTGGCGGCGGAGAGACGATGGAGACTGGGGGGTGGGGGGGTGGAGAATACGGGAAAAGCCCCCCTCCCCAGAAGCGGCTGGAGAGAAAGTGGAAATTTGGTAACAGACGCAGGAACTAAACTAAAAAGGGAGAAAGGTGAAAGGAGAGGGTTTAAATTCCATTAAGACTGTAAACAAGGGGCGCGCAAAGGCTGCGACTCGGCAGCTCCCTACCTGGTGGTGCTCTGGTGGGAAGGGCGAATCCCCAGGAGCAGAGGGAGGTCCGGGAGGCTCTCAGGCCACACGGGGAGAAGCGGTTCCACTGCTGGAAGGACATCTGGTGGAGACTGTTGAAGCCCCCTGGTCCCAGCGGACCCCGGAAGGCGGCCACATTCGCGGGTGCCGGAACAAGGTCGTTATGGGTGAAGCCCAGTGCCAGATGTGTGTTGTGATTTTCCATAATCCCTGAAACGCTGCTGCTACACTGTCTCGCGATCTTTTTGTGGGCCGGGCTGGCACACGGCCGCAGTCTCTGGGCTTCGGCAGCAGCAGAGTAACGCGAACTTTCCTGGGTGCGGCCGTCATTGGGCCACTGCTCAGTGAGAACCTCCTGCGGAGGGGCGGAACAGGTCAAAGCCACAGTCCTTTGGAAGTAAGGGGCCGGGGAAAACAGCCGCGTCTGAGACAAAACTCGGAGAGAGGTACTGTCTGGGGGTCTGGTCGCGGGGAATGAAAGAGCGGGGAGTGGACGACAGCTGAAGACAGAGGACGGGTGCGAGATTGCTGATCTGGGAAAACAGACTGGGCAGCTGGCTGGCGCCATTTTTCACTGATCCTGCGCATGCGCATACACACCTAGAGCCACGCCACACTCCACCCCAGGAGGTTGGCAGCACCATCTAGTGGCGAGCGGAGCTGTTACACCGAGCCCCGCCCAACTGGGCCAACTTGGCTCTTCAAGAACACAAGTCTCACCACCGGCTTAGCTTATGGACTATAAAGGGCTACATGGTCTGACTTCTAGGGGAAAACGAAGTAATTTCAGTCCTACTTCAATCTGTTGGCAGGTTCATCGATTCAATTTTATTTTTGTTTTTTTCTTTTTCTCTTTTACACTTCCTTTTCTTGAATACAGAAAAAGAAAATTCACTTTTATTTTCAATTTTTATTAAAAATGTTTGTTTAATTTTTATTACTATATTTTTTACTTTTGTGTAAATTTTTTCAAATTCTATTTTACTTCCATCATTGTAGTTTAGTCTACTTCACTGTATTCACCTTTTCAAATTTTCAAACAGTTTCCATTTTATTTTTTGTTTTCTTTTTCTTTTTTTTCTTTTTCGTTTCTTCTTCTTGAATGCAGAAAGAGAAAACTTCATTTTTACTTTCAAATTCTATTAAAATATTTTTACTTAATTTTTCACTATATTTTTTGCTTTTATGTAAATTTTTACAAATTCTATTTTACTTCCATCATTTTAGTCTACTACAGTGTATTCATTTTTCAAATTTTCAAACGATTTCCTTTTTTTCTTTCTTTTTTTAATCTTTTTTCTTTTCTCGTTACTTTTTTCTTGAATACAGAAAAAGAAAAACTCATATTTATTTTTAATTTTTATTAAAAATATTTTTCTTTATTTTTTCTACTATATTCTTTACTTTTGTATATATTTTTTTCAAATTCTATTTTACCGCATAATATCATTTTATTCTACTTCAGTGTATTCATTTTTTCAAATTCTCAAATGATTTCCTTTTTTTTTTCTTTCTCTCCCCCCCCTTTTTTTCTAATATGTCAAACCAGTTTCAACCCCAGACCAAAACACACCTAGGATCTAGCATCATCTATTAGATTTGTGTGTGTGTGTGTGTGTGTGTGTGTGTGTGTGTTTAATTTTTAATTTTAATTTCTTTTAATTTCAATTTTTCTACCTTATTAATTCATTTTCTCCCTTGAAAATGACAAAACGAAGGAATTCACCCCAAAAGAAAGAGCACTAAGAAACAACAGCCACGGATTTAACCAACACAGATACAAGCAAGAGATCTGAACCAGAATTTAGAATCACGATAATAACAATAGTAGCTGGAGTCAGAAATAGATTAGAATCCCTTTCTGCCAAGATAAAAGAAGTAAAAAATAGCCAGAATCAAATTAAAAATGCCATAACTGAGCTGCAATCATGATGGATGCAGTGGTGGCAAGGATGGATGAGGCAGAACAGAGAATCAGTGATATAGAGGACAAACATGTAGAGAATAATGAAGCAGAAAAAAAGAGGGAGATTAAGGCAAACGAGCATGATTTCAGAATTAGAGAAATCAGTGATTCATTAAAAAGGAACAACATCAGAATCATAGGAATCCCAGAAGAGAAAGAGAGAGAAATAGGGGTAGAAGGGTCATATGAACAAATCATAGTGGAAAACTTTCCTAACTTGGGGAATGACACAAACATCAAAATCCAGGAAACACAGAGGACCCCCATTAGATTCCACAAAAACTGACCATCAACAAGGCATATCATAGACAAATTCACAAAAGTCAGGCAAGGAGAGAATCATGAAAGCAGCAGGGGAAAAAAAGTCCCTAACATACAAGGGAAGACAGGTTTGCAACAGACCTATCTACAGAAACTTGGCAGGCCAGAAAGGAGTGGCAGGATATATTCAGTGTGCTGAATCAGAAAAATATGCAGCCAAGAATTCTTTACCCAACAAGGCTGTCATTCAAAATAGAAGGAGAGATAAAATGTTTCACAGACAAAAATTAAAGGAGTTTATGACCACTAAGCCAGCCCTGCAAGAAATTTTAAGGGGGACTCTATGAGGGGAGAAAAGATGAAAAAAATATATATATATACATTCATACATACATACCATACATATACATACACATATGTATATACATACACATACATATATATAGATAGATAGATAGATACATACATACATACATACCAAAGGCAACAAAGATTAGAAAGGACCAGAGAACACCACCAGAAACTCTAACTCTACAAGCATCATAATGGCAATAAATTCATCTTTCACTACTCTAAACGTCAGTGGACTCAATGCTCCAATCAAAAGACATAGGGTAACAGAATGATAAGAAAAGAAGATCCATCTATATGTTGCTTACAAGAGACCCACTTTAGACCTAAAGACACCTTCCGGCTGAAAATAAGGGGATGGAGAACCATCTATCATGCTAACAGTCAACAAAAGAAAGCCGGAGTAGCCGTACTTATATCAGACAATCTAGACTTTAAAATAAAGACTATATCAAGAGATGCAGAAGGGCATTATATCATAATCACGGGGTCTATCCACCAAGAAGACCTAACAATTGTAAACATTTATGCGCCAAATGTGAAAGCACCCAAATATAAAAATCCATTAATCACAAACATAAAGAAACTCATAGATAGTAATACAATAATAGTAGGAGACTTCAACACCCCACTCACAGCAATGGACAGATCATCTAATCAAAAAATCAACAAGCCAACAATGGCTTTGAATGACCCACTGGACCAGATGGACTTAACAGATATATTCACAACATTTCATCCTAAAGCCGCAGAATATATATTCTTCTCCAGTGCACATGGAATGTTCTCCAGAATAGACCATATACTGGGACACAAATCAGCCCTAAGTAACTACAAAAATCGAGATCATACCATGCATATTTTCAAACCACCACGCTATGAAACTCGAAATCAACCACAAGAAAAAATTTGGCAAGGTAACAAATACTTGGAGACTGAAGAACATCCTATTAATGAATGAATGGGCTAACCAAGCAGTTAAAGAGGAAATTAAAAAGTAAATGGAAGTCAATGAAAATGATAACACCACAACCCAAAACCTCTGGGACGCAGCAAAGGTGGTCATAAGAGGAAAGTATATAGCAATCCAGGCCTTCCTAAAGAAGGAAGAAAGATCTCAGATACACAACCTAACCTTACACCTTAAGGAGTTGGAAAAAGAACAGCAAATAAAACCCAAAAACAGCAAGACATAATAAGGATTAGAACAGAAATTAATGCTATTGAAACGAAAAAACAAAAACAAACAATAACAAAAAAAAACAAAAACAAAAAACAGTAGAACATATCAATGAAACCAGAAGCTGTTCTTTGAAAGAATTAACAAAATTGATAAACCACTACCCAGTTTGATCAAAAAGAAAAAGGAAAGGACCCAAATAAATAAAATCAAGAATGAAAGAGGAGAGATCACAACCAATACAACAGAAAAAAAAACAATAATTAGAGAATATTATGAACAATTATATGCCAATATACTGGGCAATTTGGAAAAAATTCCTAGAAACATATATACTACCAAAACTGAACCAGGAAGAAATAGAAAATTTGAACAGACCCGTAACCAGTAAGGAAATCGAATCAGTAATCCAAAATCTGCCAAAAAACAAGAGTCCAGAGCCAGATGGCTTTCCAGGGGAATTCTACCAAACATTTAAGGAAGAGTTAACACCTATTCTTTTGAAACTGTTCCAAAAATAGAAATGGAAGAAAACCTTTCTATAAAGCCAGCATTAACTTGATTCCAAAACCAGACAGAGACCCCACTAAAAAGGAGAACTATAGACCAATTTCCCTGATTAACATGGATGCAAAAATCCTCAACAAGATATTAGCCAACTGGATTCAACAATACATTAAAAAAAATATTCACTACGACCAAGCAGGATTTATACCTGGGATGCAGGACTGGTTCAATATCCGCAAAACAATTAACGTGATTCATCAAATCAATAAAAGAGAGGACAAGAACCATATGATCCTCTCAATAGATGCAGAGAAAGCATTAGACAAAATACAGCATCCTTTCTTGATAAAAACCTCAAGAAAGTAGGGATAGAAGGAGCATACCGCAACATCATAAAAGCCATATATGAACGACCCAACGCTAATATCATCCTCAATGGGGAAAAACTGAGAGCTTTCCCCCTAAGGTCAGGAACAAGACAGGGATGTCCACTCTCACCACTGTTATTCAACATAGTATTGGAAGTCTTAGCTTCTGCAATCAGACAACACAAAGAAATAAAACGCATCCAAATCAGCCAGGAGGAGGTCAAACTTTCACTCTTTGCAGATGACAGGATACTCTATGTGGAAAACCCAAAAGATTCCACCAAAAAACTGCTAGAATTGATTCATTAATTCAGCAAAGTTGCAGGACATATAATCAACGCACAGAAATTGGTTGCATTCCTATACACCAACAATGAAGCGACAGAAAGAGAAATCAAGGAATCGATCCCATTTACAGTTGGACAAAAAAACCATAAAGTACCTAGGAATAAATCTAATCAAAGAGGTGAAAACTCTATACACTGAAAAGTATAGAAAGCTTATGAAAGAAATTGAAGACACAAAAAAATGGAAAAAGATTCCATGCTCCTGGATAGGAAGAACAAATATTGTTAGAATGTCGATTCTACCCAAAGAATCTACATATTCAATGCAATCCATATCAAAGTAACACCAGCATTCTTCACAGAGCTATAAGAAATAATCCTAAAATTTGTATGGAACCAGAAAAAAACCCGAACAGCCAAAGCAATCTTGAAAAAGAAAACCAAAGCAGGAGGCATCACAATCCCAGACTTCAAGCTATACTACAAAGCTGTCATCATCAAGACAGTATGGTACGGGCACAAGAACAGACACTCAGATCAATGGAACAGAATAGAGAACCCAGATATGGACCCACAAATGTATGGCCAACTGATCTTTGACAAAGAAGTAAAGAATATCCAATGGAATAAAGAAAACTGGGAAAACTGGACAGCGACATGCAGAAGAATGAACCTGGACCACTTTCTTACACCATACACAAAAATAAACTCAAAATGGATGAAACACCTCAATGGAAGACAGGAAGCCATCAAAATCCTCAAGGAGAAAGCTGGCAAAAACCTCTTTGATTTTGCCCGCAGCAACTTCTTACTCAACATGTCTCTGGAGGCAAGGAAAACAAAAGCAAAAATGAACTACTGGGACCTCATCAAAATAAAAAGCTTCTGCTCAGTGAAGGAAACAATCAGCAAAACTAAAAGACAACCGGCAGAATGGGAGAAGATATTTGCAAACGACATATCAGATACAGGATAAGTTCTATAAAGAACTTATCAAACTCAACACCCAAAACACAAATAATCCAGTGAAGAACTGGGTAAAAGACATGAATGGACACTTCTCCAAAGAAGACATCCAGACGGCCAACCGACATATGAAAAAATGCTCCCAATCACTCATCATCAGGGAAATACAAATCAAAGCCACACTGAGATACCACCTCACACCTCTCAGAATGGCTAACAGTAACAACTCAGGCAACAATAGATGTTGGGAGGATGCGGAGAAAGAGGATCTCTTTTGCATTGTTGGTGGGAATGCAAGCTGGTGCAGCCACTCTGGAAAACAGTATGGAGGTTCCTCAAAAAACAAAAAATAGAACTACCATACGACCCAGCAATTGCACTACTAGGTATTTATCCAAGGGATACAGGTGTGCTGTTTTGAAGGGACACATGTGCCCCCATGTTTATAGCAGCACCATCAACAATAGGCAAAGTATGGAAAGAGCCCAAATGTCCATCAATGGATGGATGGATAAAGAAGATGTGGTATATATATACAATGGAGTATTACTTGGCATTCAAAAAGAATGAAATCTTGCCATTTGCAACTACGTGGATGGAACTGGAGGGTATGATGCTAAGGAATTAGTCAGAGAAAGACAAAAATCATATAACTTTACCCATATGAGGACTTTAAGAGACACAACAGATGAACATAAGAGAAAGGAAACAAAAATAATATAAAAACAGAGAGGGGGGCAAAACAGAAAAGACTCATAAATATGGAGAACAAACAGGGTTACTGGAGGGGTTGTGGGAGGGGGGATGGGCTAAATGGTTAAGGGGCACTAAGGAATCTACTCCTGAAATCATTGTTGCACAATACGCTAACTAATTTGGTTGTAAATTTTAAAAAATTCTAAAAAATTAAAAATTAAAAAAATGCTAAAAAAATAAAAGAAAGAAAAAAAACCTTTTGTTGTCAGGATTGGGGTAAGTTCTCCTTATTTGTACCTATGATGCAGGGACTTTTGGGTTGTCATTGTCTACTTAGGGTATTTTTCTTTTTTTTTTTTTTAAGTTTATTTATTTATTGAGAGAGAGAGAAAGAGAAAACCAATGGGGGAAGGGCAGAGAGTGAGAGAGAGAGAGAACCCCAAGCAGTCTCCACACTGTCAGCACAGAACCTGATGCAGGGCTCGAACTCTCGAACTGGGAGATTATCACCTGAGCCAAAGTTGAATCAGACATCTAACCGACTGAGTTACATAGGCTCATGTGTACCTTCCAATAGCCTACCATAAAGCAATGGTTGAGATGATGAGAAGCTGACCAAGTCACATTAGAACAGAAAGAAATGGTGAAAAGAGAAGAAAATGAATTCTGCTGTTGAAGGGCAAGGACCATTTAGCCTATACTCTCAAAAAAGATCACTTTTTATCATATTATGTAAAGAACTCTATTTTAATAAAGTAAAGAGAAAAATAGATAAACATTTTTTGAATTATAAACAAATGTCCATGTAACTTGAAATTTTGGCAAAGAGTGTAATAATTTTCTCAATCAACTTTGTAAATCTGATATCTGATAATAAGCAAACATCTTTAAAAATGTTTTCTATTTCCTCTGGTGAGAGTGCAATTACACAATAGAAAGTCAAATCTGAAGTGAATTGCATTGCTTTAAGGAATACAATTTTTATTGCATGTAATGACATTGTTCCTTTGTATAGGAGACGGGAAGAGTAATTATCTTAGACTAATTTTAATGCATGTTGGTTCAATTAACCAGACAATATATGAATTATGATCTTAATATCCATGGGAAAAGAAAAAGTAAAAAAAAAAAAAAAAAGAAAAAAACAAAAACAATGAACAGTTTCATTATTGCAAAACCAAAGGAAATACCTCTTTGTGACAATGCAGGTGGTATAATACTGCATACAATCAAATTTTTACGATACAGTGTTTTGGAACAAAATTGAATTCTGTCACATATGGTAGTTCATTGTATTATGATCTGCTACTCTCCATGGTGCAAACCACATTTCCAGATGGCAGAAGTAAATATGGACTCCCCATGATAAAAAAAAAAGCACTAGGCAATTTTAGTTTTGGCATACTATATAATTGCTAAACAACAACAACAACAACAACAACAACAAACAAAGATGAGAACAAAGAGAAGTTTTTGGAAAGTTAATGATTGTTTTTATTATTTCCTGACTCAATAAATAATGCATGTTCACATGGAATATTTTAGAAAATGGAAATATTTGGAATTCCTGGAAATAGTGGACACAAAAGAGAAAACAAAAATGACCTTTAATCACACTATAGAGAATGTATTGTGAAGGCACGCATGTGTCTGTGTTTCTGTATGGTGTCTGTGCACTATCTAGAACTCATTTGTATATATTTATCATGAGTTTGGAACCTAGTGAAGGCAAGATTTTATACTATAAATGTTTGCTAAATCATATGGAGTGTTTGAAATGTAATTTAATAGTTAAATACTGTATTTTTTATAGTAAAACACTATAATATCCTAAACAAGTCAATAACGTATAAAATTCTCTCTATAGATGACAATACCAGAAAAATGACTTATATCACACAGCTTGACAGTGGGAGACTCTCTCCAGAGCTAGTTTTCTTTTACTTTTTTTTTTCAAGAATTGTTTTAACGTTTATTTAGTTTTGAGACAGAGTGAGACAGAGCCTGAGCAGGGGAGGGGCAGAGAGAGAGAGGAAGACACAGAATCTGAAGCAGGCTCCCTGCTCTGAGCTCTCAACACAGAGCCTGACACGGGGCTCAAACTCATGGACCATGAGATCAGGACCTGAGTCAAAGTCTGACACTTAACCGACTGAGCCACCCAGGCGTCCCATCCAGATCTAGATTTCTTAATATCTATGCTATAATATACTTTGAATAAAGCTGTATAACTAGGTCAAATGATAAAAAAAAAAAAAATTGCTGAACTAGGTCCCAAAGAGATGATAAAACTGTACATTCTGTATAACAAATAAAAACAGAGTTAAAAAATATTCTCTAAACATTGAAATTTAACATTTTTTATTTCAACCAGCCATTTTTATACTTACTATTTATTCATTTCCTCTACACTATGTGTGTAGATTTTTCTTAAGCCCTTTAGGAGCTATTTATGTCATGGGATAGTCCTTTTTTTCCCCGTTATGCTTGCTATAGACATTTAATCTCGATATGTCCTTTAAATATCAATTTCATTTTGGTACGTTTTACAAAAAAGGGAATTTTAACATCCTTAATTTCAAAAAATGACCCATTATCCTGGATTTCTCCTATGATTTTTATGTTTAAGAAGTCCCTCAGGGGCACCTGGGTGGCTCAATCAGTTGAGTGCCCAACTCGAATTCGACTCAGGTTGTGATCCCAGGGTTGTGGGTTGGAGCCCCGAGATGGGCGGCACACTGAACATTGAGGCTGCTTAAGATTCTCTCTTACTCTCCCCTGCTCGTGCTTGCTCTCTCTCTCTTTCTCTCTCCCTCTCTCTCTCATGATGAAAAAGAAGTCCCTTCATATTTCAAGAACTTTCAAGGGTCTCCTCAGGTTTTTACAATCATAATTAAACATTATTTATCTCAAAAGTATTTGCTCCACAGCAAAAGCCAATCTTTATATTTTTGTCTTAAATCATCAATCGCTTTTACGTGATTAATTGAGCAATAAGACTTACCCAATCACTTCTGCCATTAAATTTATATTTTTTTCAAATATAATGAGAACTGTTTACCCAAACTGTCTGTTGTGTTCTATTGTTTGCCTTTTATTGAACCTGACAAAGATCTTTATATAATTTACTATACCCTTGGATAAAAGCCACATATGCTTTTTAATTTTTTGAGCTTTATTTATTTGTTGAGAGGGGGAGAGAATCCCAAGCAGGCTCCACCCTGTCAGCGCAAAGCCTGATGCGAGGCTTGATCTCACGAACCATGAGGTCCTGACCTGAGCCAAAATCAAGAGTCAGAGGCTTAACTGACCGAGCCACCCAGACACCCAACTAGGTGCACTTTCTATATGTAAATATCCATGTGAGAAATAATAATAATAATAATGATACAAAAATGTAGAAAAGAGGAATAAAATACTGTTCTATCAATGAGATAGCTACAGAAAACAGGATCTCAGGAATTATGAGCAATGTCGGTCTACCATGTATATTTGGAGTTCGGAATAAGACAGGGCAGGAGGAGAAAAAATACTTGAACCACCATCTGAGAATTACACTGGGTGAAAATTAGAGCCCAGCAATACAGGAAGCTCAATAAACACCAGTCAGAAGGATTCACTCTCTGGAATGTCAAGATTAAATTGCTGTTTCAGTTTCCACACAAGGAAGTAGATATTCGTCTTCCTATTCTTCCTGCTAAGCACAGATAAAAATGATGGCTTTTATATGTTTTGCATATATAACTAAACACTCTATGACATAATAGCATACAAACAATAAGTTGAAAAGAAAATGCCTGGCTGGGAAGACTGACAACCACACAACACCAAGGCAGATAGTTCCCTGGGCTTTCTATATGCCTCATGCGCTCCAGACTTAGAGAAGAAGAAGCCAGAAATGCAG